>NC_138725.1:58521082-58664196 GCF_965113295.1 Leuciscus leuciscus
AATTTTTTCCAGCGGAAGGAATGCTTTTAGTGATTTTACTTCATGAAAATTGCATAGATGCATATTTTTCGGCTTTAATATTTGTATTGTGTGGTAACCGTTTTATGAAAGCAATAAGGTACTCGAGGCTAATGCTGTATCGTGAATAAGTCACGGCTGAAGGGGTTGCAGGTACTCCGCTTTGCGTCATGCCTAACAATGCCCTTCAGCTGTGACTTATTCACAATACAGCACAGCCTCTCATACCGTATTGCTTGCATAACTTACATTTTAAACACTACATAGGCAGCAGATTTGTCTATTATTAAAAAAAGTATAACATACGAAGCCAATTCAGGGTCAACTGTTATGTATCATTGCACACACAGACTAAACTATTGTATTAAATTTATATTTATGAGAATTCTTAATAAACCCTGACCTCATTCGAAATCTCTGAATTGAACACCATTATTACAAAACAACTCCAGACATCTCCAAACTACAGAAGAGACAAGCATATTCAGGATTCAAGGGATTTATTGAGACAGGAAGAGGTCAGAAAATACATCAACAAAAGGAGGCGATTCATTTATCAGAAGATAAATGAATGAGCAGTGATGTTGTGCAACAGAAAGAGTTGTGTAGACAACAGTCGATACACCTCTGAAACAGCCCGGAGAGGAGCAAACAGCTACTTTCAGCTCATCCTTCAGCTCCAGCGCTTCTTTTCTTTCACCTCGTTTTCTCCTTCTTAACTGAACATGATTTGAAGAGAGACAGTGAAAGAAGAGAGACAGATGGAGAAATGGAACAGACAGACAGATAAATAAAGCTATCAATGGCTGCAACCAGATTTCTGAGTAGACAGGTTCAGAAAAACCGTTGAGTGACTGCAAAAGACCCACAGCAAGACTTGGTGGCAACAGGCACTGAGGTTTCAGCTTGCACAGTAAGGTGCGTACTAAACGCATGCCAGAACTCCAAGACGAAGACGTACACCACTACTTCTTAAGAATGCACAGACAATAATAGTAAGTGATTCAAGCCATGTTTTAGTATCAACTTCTGCCATCAGGGAAGCGATATAGAGTATAGTCATCGTTATGTATTATTTTTAATGTTTACTTTTTTTTTCTTCCCCTTTAATGTTGTTGTCGCGTGTTGTGTGTGTGTGTGTGTGTGTGTGTGTGTGTGTGTGTGTGTGTGTGTGTGTGTGTGTGTGTGTGTGTGTGTGTGTGTGTGTGTGTGTGTGTGTGTGTGTGTGTGTGTGTGTGTGTGTGTGTGTGTGTGTGTGTGTGTGTGTGTGTGTATGTTGTGTACTACTGCAGCTTTGAGTCTCAGACAAATTTCCTGAAAAAGGACACTAAAGTATACTCTAATCTACTCTACTCCTAACCCAAAAGCACAAGAAAAGTCAGCTCCAATTTGCTCAAAATCATATAAATGATCCACATAAGTTTTGGGATTCTGTTCTGTGGAGCGATGAAAGAAAACTGTAACTTTTTGGCCCTATGTCTCAGAGGTATGTCTGGAGGAAGGAGAATGAAGCATATGCTGAAAAGAACCCTCTGTCTACAGTTAAGCATGGTTGTGGATCGGTGATGCTCTGCGGCTGCTTTGCATCCTCTGGCACTGGAAACCTGCAGCGTGTGGAACGCAAGATGGATTTATTGAAGTATCAGGAAATCCTAGGAGAAAACATGCCGTCAGTGAGGAAGCTGAAGTTTGGGCGTCATTGGACCTTCCAACAGGACAATGGTCCCAAGCACACCAAGGCATGGAAGATTCTACAGTGGCCATCATCACAGTCACCTGGCTTGAACCCCATAGAAAATCTCTGGTGAGATTTGAAGGTGGCGTTTGCAACACGCAAACCCAAGAATATTACTGAACTGGAGGCCATTGCTCATGAGGAATGGGCTAAGATTCCTCAGAAACGCTGCCAGAAGCTGGTGTCTGGTTATACATCTCGCTTGCAGCAGGTCAGAACAGCAAAATGGTTTTCTTCTAAGTACTAAAGATGCTTGTCATGAAAGGATTGAATAATTTAGAGACAGCAGAAATCATTTAAAGTAGCATTTTCAGCTCAATTTGGGGAAATCACTTGAAACATTTGTTGTGTTGAGCTATTTCAATTACTTTTGTTTGATTTGTTCATTGAAAACAGCTGAAAGTCTGTAAATGTTGCCAATATACCTGATTTGCAATGGGGGTTGAACAATTCCGATTACAACTGTATGCGGTTTAATGTTTGATGATTACGTTATTTTACATGTCCATAAGCAATGCTTATATTCATTGTTTCGGCTTCTTCGCCTGTACACATGTTTTGATCCAGAGATTCTGTACTCTTTCAGAAGATGCGTAATAGCGCCCCCTACCATGTGATGCCAAACCCCCTCATGGAAGAAGAAAGCCGTCATGTTTACAAGGATCAGATAAACGTTGGATGTTCAAAAGTATGTGAAGTATGTAAAGTTTGTGGCATAGTCTCTTAAAATACATCCTAAGAGTTTTACACAACGGTCTGTCCTCTCTTCCTCTCTTATTGTAGGTACTTCGACATTACATTTTGACTCACCTAAACATGATGCGGAACAAAGCGAACTGGGATTGGTTGCTTTACATGTCAGTCAGACAGCCTATGGGTGGTCCTTGGCAAATGAAAGATGCTATGGAGTCCAGACCTTCTGTTGTCAGTCTGAAGCTCTGGCTAAGCGAGACTACCTACCGTATAACAGGGAAAACATGGATTCCGTCAGTGAAAATTCCGTCAATGGCAGGGAAAGAGTTAAACATAGGAGAACGGTTCCATAAATAGACTTAAATGAATACAAACTCCAAAGCACACATAAGCTGTCTGCAACCCCAGCTCACTAGAAACCCCTGCCTCCCCCCTGCAGTTATTATTATATTAGCAGTTATTAGCTACTTGGAGGGAAAAGTGTGAGTAGAGAGGAGGTGGTGTAGCGAGTCATGGAGTGATGGTAATAAATCATGTTTTCATCTCTTGTTTTTTTTATTCATCTGAATCAACTCACCTCCCCTAAACATAAATCTGCATTGGCAAGAGAGAAAATAAAACAAACACACAACTGCTAACAGCCAAAAAGCCTAAAGCAGACTGAGTGATTCAGCGCCAGTTTTGTTGTTTGCATTACATGTTCATCAAATATGTAAAGTGATTAAAATGGTGGTGTTAGTGTAATATGATAATTGGTGATGTTGTGACAGAGCAGGGTCTAAAAGTCTAAAGGCCCGTTCACATCAAGAATGTTAGCTATAAGGATAATGATAAAGAGAAATTCTCAAAAAAAAAAAGAAAAAAAATAGAAATCTAAAGAGAAAAAAGGTCCCAAATTTTTGGCCCCCACTAAGTTGCAAATGATTGTCATGTTGGCCGGTATATTTGTCCCATACTATACAACTACTAGCATTACAGCATTAATATCAACCGTCATAGATAACACTTTACTTTACAGAGTAAATTAGACATGGATGTCATTACTGTAGTAATTTTAGTAATGTCATATGTCAACTAAAATGATTACAGTAATGACATCAGTGTGTAATTTCAAGAATAATTCTGTACAAACACACTACCATGAACCCAGTAATATAAAGTGTGACCTCATATATTACGAGAATTAAAGTAATAGGCTATTCCAGCCTCGACGCGTTGCTGTTAGCATAATTGACGAGATATTTTATGGTTAGCGTGAGGTGATGTGTTATTTGTCCTGGCGTCAGTGGCGTAAAGGCATTTCTCCCTGATAAGCCCAACAGCACAAGGTTAAGCAGTGGAGAGGGCACCGCTCTAATTCCCCGCTCGGCAGGGAAGATTGACAGCCCGTTTCACTCCATGTCCTCGGCAGTGTTTTCGGGCAGAGCGTACAGGCAGACATACGCAGTGATTTGTGTTCCCACTCACGCCGCTAGTCCTGTTTACAACCACTGACTCTCCCCCCAAGCTTGCTAAATAGCATTGCTATGTGTGCGCGCGTGTGTGTGTGTGTTTAGCGGAGAAAGGAGGACATTAATTTGCTTTATCATCTCACCCCGCCTCAGTCTCCACTCTCAGCCTGCCCTCGCTCCTTAATAAACGGCTTGTGTTGAAGAATTGAATTTAAACCAGGGCCATCCAGCATATTTCTGTGCGAAGACGAGGAGAGAGGGAGAGAAAGAGGGGGAGAGAGGCACATCAATAAAGTCGACAGCATTTAAGAGGCAGACAACCTTTACAAAAGAGCGTGCCCGCTTAACGGCCTGACATTGGCGCTCGTAAAGCAGCGTGGCAAGCGAGCACCGCGCCAAGCGAGCACCGCCACAAGGCAACGGCCCATGAGACGCTGCCGTTTAAAGTCATAACACACATCTGAAGCAAGAGTGGAATGACAAGATACAAGCGGAAAGGTGTCACATGACTTCCCAATGTGTCTGGACATAAAAACCACCTGCTAGAGCTTCAACATCACATGACCTGAGAATGTGGAACATACAAATGAATAGTTACTTTAAATACCAGTCCTGTACAAGGAGAGACCAGGGAGTGTAGTAACATCATCAGTTTAACCAGTTGGAAATGGGCTAAAATATTGTACATGTCCACCACCCTTCCTGAAGTGACAGTAGAAGTTGGAGAAAAAGGCATTAAAGACAAACTTCATGTGTTTATCACTTGATTTGTTAATGGATGTCAAATTAGAGAGTTGGTAACATTTCAAACAGCATTGATTCAATATACATGTTTAAAATCTACGAGTTAAAGTTAGACATGTTGAAGGAAAATCTCACTGTCCAAAAACCAAGTGAGTTTCCTACATAGGCAGCCTTTTAAGGTATCACAGGCAACTCAAAAGATACTACAATTCTTAACTAATTAAGTCAGCATAGTAGCATCCTAAATTGAGAATGCAATCCCAGAATGCATTGAAACAAGCTGAGTGAAAAAAAATCTGAGATGCAAAGTGAGAAATATTTATTAAATTATATGGATAATATATTCATCATCATTATTAATCGAACATACAACATACTAGTTGTTCATTGCTAATTCATGTTTGCTTGTTACATATTAATGTTAATTTTGTAATGTTAAAAATATATTAATATGCACTACGGTTAAAAAGTTTGGGGTCAGTAAGTGTTTTTGTTTTTTGATAGAAATTAATACAAATCAGAAAGGATGCATTAATAATGATAAATAAAGAATGATTTCTGAGGGACCATGTGACACTGAAGACTAGAGTAATGATGCTGAAAATTCAGCTTTGTATCAATGGAATAAATTATATTTTAAAATATATTAAAATAGAAAACAGTTATTTTAAATTGTAATGAAATTTCACCAATTACTGCTTGTATTGTATTTCTGCATAAAATACACAATTTCTAAAATATTGAAACATCTTACTGACCCCACACTGTTGAATAGATGTGTATTTTGACATTAACATTAATCAAGACTAACAAATGCTGTAAAATTGTAATTCATTGTTAGGTCATGTTAGCTATTGTATTAAATAATGTTAAAATACCAATTCGGGACCTTTCTAGTCAGGTTGCTGCCTTAGAAGGCAGTTCCATGTTTAGGTAGTCAGCAGCAAGAAAGCTCACAAGGTTTTGAAACAGAACTAATTTGTTACAACTCTCCGTTCTTCCCCTTCTGAATACGCATGCCTGTTAAAGAGGAAAAGCATGTAGGGGAAATGAGAAAGAGAGGGAATGGAGAGGAGACCAACGGCACTATTCCCGCACAGCCATCAGAAGCCCAATTTATCTGCGAATTCCCACAGACAACAGATGGCATATTAGAGAGAGAGTCTGTATTTACCTCTCAGCCTTGCTTTTATTTACACCCATTTGAACGCACAATTACATGTGTATCTGCTCAGGAGGGGTTCCATGCGCCCCCCTCCCAGAGCTCTCACTCTCTCTCTCATTCTTAAAAGGAACTAAGTGAAGAAGGGAATCCAATAGGAATCGGCTAGCGCGTCTCCTCTCATTCCACATGCAGATTTATGCAAATCCATGCGCAAGCAGACGCTGACCTCAGATCGCCAGACGCAAATGCTGTAAATATCAGTTTTTTCCCCTCTCATTTCTAAAATCAGTCTTCTGCCTTTGCACCTGCTGAAGTTAAAGAGAGGACACTGAAAAAAAAAAAAAAAAAAAAAAAAAACATTCGGGAGATTTTCTCATTAATATGCAAATGAAAGCAATCAGATTCGTGGGTTGGATTGAATTAATCTCTGCCACCCCCTTCGCTTGTGCTGTAATCACAAATTACAGACAGGCATCTGACAGACAGCTAAGGCATCGGATGCCGGCAGACGGGCCTTTTACCTCAAGGGGAATAGTCGAATCAACTCCAACGGTCAGCTGGAAAAAAGCGCGCCGGCACTTACACGATCGGTTCCACCGGGACTCTGTTTTATTTTCGACTTCAATCTTATTCACCGTAGTCTAATCATGAAGTACCTGCAGTCAGACGGCAGCGTTTTAATACACTTACAGCACAACACAGAGCTGGAATCACAAACGTCACAGTAAATTGGATTAGAAAGTTAGCAGACAGACAGAGAGTCCTTCAACAAGGTCTTCATTTTCTTTTGAAATTCGTCATGCTTTAAAGTCAACTAAACTCACTTTCGCTTACCTGAAGTGCACCGTGCACAAAAAAATAACAACACTTCGGATGAAGTTTAATGACATGACAAGCCTCCAAGTATCGACTTGGACAACATGCCTAAATCCATGTAAACCAAAACATTCCCTACATAACTATCTACATTCTTACCTTGTTTAGAGGAGAATATGACACATGGGCCCATAAAAAAAGCAGTTCGCACGCTGAGTCTGAAGAAAGATACGGGACCCGCAGCGAGCCGAGTCTTCAGTCACTGCCGACGCACACCTGTCGTGCCAGCGTGAGCGACGCAGCGGCCCTAGCTTCGTTAGGGTGACAGAGAGAGGTGGCGAGCAGGCGTAATGGCATCATTTTCAACTGAAAACAAAGAGACAGACAGCACTCTCATCTAACGAGGAACCCTTCAGAGCTCTCCGCCGGGCCTCTGCAAGGTCACCTCGTCGGATACAAAGCTCGCTGGGATGAGACACGGGCAAATGCATAAAACAGGAAATGAGGAAAAGAGAGCAAACATGTAAGATGTAGGCATTAAAGAGGAAGGTTTCATTACCAGACGCTATCAGTTCCCGGCTAGAGAACTTTAAATCAGTCTCTCAGGGTTCACTGGTGAGTAGAGTTGTACAGAAGTCTAGACAAAGATGTGGAGAAAAGGTCATGCTTATCATGATTTTATACAAACTTATTATATTAAAGCCATGGTGTGTGTTAAAGAGTTATTCCAAGAAAGTGAACATGGTGTGTGCAGTGACATTTTATTATGTATTTATGTAATATATCACACAGTTAGCTATGTTGCATAACTTGTGACTGACATCTTCTAGAAAGCAGAAGCTCCAAATAGTAAAAGAGAACATTCATTTTATGAATTTGTCAATACAACTAAAACCATAGAAGTAAAACTAAAACTAGCCGAATATAAGCTGACTTATATAATATACTGAATGGATTTCATGACACAAAATGTACAGAAATGAAAACACAGCACTTCATTCTTCAGAAAGAACTTTTTTTATTTTGCACAAAATCATGAATTAGATGCATTTTATCCATGAAACAGGTGGACAAAATGCATATCTCCACCAGCTTTTTAAATACATTTTTTACAGTACAATACAATAGGCCTACATAGAAAACTGCATCACTCATTTATTAATACATTTCTTGTGAATCAGAAAGCAGATAATGTCGTTGTACTAAAATGATTTTGTGACATGCTGAGTCATTGAAACGAATGCATGTAAAGCATTTTGGTAAAAAAAAAAAAAAAGGAAGAAGAAAAAAAAAAATTTGTGATTCAGAAAACCCCTTTTGTGGGCAAAATACATGTCTCATTCAAAAGTTGACAGTCTTCTGTAACCCACAAAATAAAAAATGCATTAACACTTATGTGCACAAAATGTCCCAGATTTCCCAAAAGTTCCCTCCATTTTTGGATTCTGCCATGAATTGCTAACCAATGCAGCCAGCTTTTGTATTTCTGTTTATGAAATGCATTAAAGTGTATGCATCTAGTCAACAGAATTAGTAAGGTTACACTTTGCACCCCCATAAATCAATATAAAAAGAAAATGTGATTCACATATGGAAACTGAAAACATTTATTCACCCTCATGTTGTTCCAACTCCTGACAGTAAAAGTCCCCATTCACTTATGTTGTATGGAAAAGAGCTGCTAAGACATTCGGCCTCACAAAGAAGGAAGAAAAAATTTGGGCGAGAAATTGATGACACCTTTCATTTTTGGATGAACTTATCTTTTATTTTCTCCCATGGAGAGAATGAAGCGCATTCAAAAACCATCAACGTCCACAGCTAATTGTCTCTCTTTCTGTATTCATGGCACAGGCCCACTGTTTGGACTGTTGCATCCTGTTACGAGATGACTAAGGCCCAAAACCCTCTGATTTACTGCTGGCTTCTTTCTTCTCTGCTTTTGTCATCTGTTCCTTCTGCTCCTCTCTTCCTCTGGACCAACAGTGTAAAACGTTCTCCTGCCTCAAGCACAGATAAACACGAATAGTCGCCTCAAGCGCGTGTGTGTGTGTGTGTGTCAAGCAGTGAGGCTGCAGGCCTGCATTTTTAAAACACTTGTCATTGTTCGACTACTGTCACACTGCCATTTTCAGCCATCGTCACCTGCCAACATGGTTAAGCCAGACTTAAGGAAGATATGGTTAACAGACATTGAGTATTATCAGCTTAGAGGAACACTGGCTGAGGTTTCTTGTAGGATGATACCCTTACTGCTCCAACATTCGTTTTCTTTTAACACAACATATTCTTCCACAGCTCATCTTTAAACTCTCTGTCCACCCCCTTTTTTCTCTTTCCTATTCTTTTCCCACTCTCAATACCTCTTTTTTTAAATTGCTGGCATCTCTGAAGCCCCTCCGAAAGTAATCTGCTGCTTGCTCCCGATATTATATCATAATTAGCAGGGGTCCAGGCTGGCACGCTGCTCGCTAACAGATGGCACGCTAATTCTATTAGCATGTGAGGGACTGGCCGAGCAGCTTTTAGCCCTGGACGCTACAGCATCGACCTTCAACCGCAGGGAAACACGGCGACTGGCCAGCACTGTCACCATGGGCAACACAGTCTCATCCTGCAGCAGCACGCGTTCTCTCTTTTTCTTTGCGTCACATACATTCTCTCTTCACAGTGCCAATCCCGAGTTTAATAGCCCTGCATGGTATCCAAAACCATTCATACGTAAGGTGTTGTTTATAAGATAATTTTGCACTTACGTGAATAGGGTCCTCCAACCTTATAGCGTCAAGCTGAGCGATGTAACTTCAGACAGCTGTGGCTTCAGACACACACTCTTCAGGAGGTTGGCGAGTGTCGGCACAGCGATAAATACCCCTATTTTTCTGGTCCTTTGGCCACTTTTATCGATAGGAAAAGTTTAGAGAGGAGTGGAAATTATAGGGAAATCATGGCGGAAAGGGACGGGGAGGTGAAGGAACCGCATTTTAGCTCAATCCTCAAATTGGCTTATAGTGACTGTATAGTGGACTTCAACCATGTTGAGTGGAATATCAAATCACAGGGAGACTATACTGTATTTTCAGTAAGGGTAGAAAACATATTCATATCTCACTTCACAAGAAGTAAAGAGGGAAATATACCTACCAGTCATTCATCACGCCAAGAAGTTGGGCTAAAACAAATATGATGGTGGAAGAAAACAAGATGTTACAATAACGATATATTGAAAATAAAATACAATTTATTAAACATAGGAGCAATTACTATATTTAGGGGTATGACAGATTGTTAATTTCATAGTAATAATAAATAACCATTCACACTACTTTTCAAAAGTTTGGGGTCAGTAAGATTTTTACTTTTTATATACTATTACTCTATATATGTATTTTACTATTTCAAATTAATACTTAGTAAGAATGCATTCAATTGATCAAAAGTGACAGTAAATACATTTATAATATTACAAAAGATTTCTATTTCAAATAAATTATCTAAATTTAAAATAGTAGTATACACATGGATTATATTATATAAACTCTAAAACTGCACACAAGTGTTTGGTGTTGTAGAACTTTGTAAAGTGAACTTCCACAGATATAGGAAGCAACTAAGAGAATGTTAGGTTCCTGTGAATTAGAAAGCAGATAATGTATCAATATTGACTATGTAATGGGGTCATCAGTGCATTCACACGAATTTGTCACTCAATAACACCATAAACAGTATTTCAAACGCATTGAGCTGTATTCTCAACAGGGTTCCAAAAACAGAACAGCGGTGTAAAGCCACGAGTAAACAAGACAAAGCTTAAGACAAATATCCTTTTGGTGTAATGGAGCACCTCAGTAACTGCGTCAGAGACTGTTTAGGTCTCAATTCACCATTAAGTTGTCCATGGTCACAAATTGAAAAAGGATTCAGTGGACAAAGTCAAAACATATATCTTAACTCCTCAATTGATTGAGTCTATGCCTATTTGACATTAGCAGTTTACAGAAATGCTACAAAGAAGTAAAAAATCTAGTTTCTCTTATACATTCAGATTTTTTTATTTATTTTTTATATTAGGTAGACTTGAATCCTGAAGCAGAAAGGAAGAGTATCATATCAGAGAGGGTAACATTTCAGCGATAAAATTGAAATGAATGAGCCAAGAGAAATGGAATTGTGCTCTCTCCGAGGACTAGCTGACACTAAAGCTTCAACTTGATCTGCCAAGCAGAGGAAGTTATTTAAACGAAAGCTAACAACATCCACAGCAAATGCTCAGCTTACGTTGAACAGGCCATTTGCAATGACATGTTAAGTGGTAATAGTTCTTGAAATTTAGACTTCTAACATTGGCTGGATTACCGCTCAGTTATGTTTTAATAGAGCTATAGACTTAAGTCAGGGGTAGCGCCATATTTAGAAGTACAGTGGACTATATTCAATGGATTGTACCGTTGTTTAGCATACCAATCATTTAGCTGGTGAAACATCTTTCCAAAAAATGTTCACTACACTTTTGAAAGTTGTGGGTTTTTAAAATGCATGTGATTTAGGACCTTTATACAGCGGCAAGCCTATAGCCTTTTTTTATTTTTTATCTGTGTAAAGTTAAATATGGCATCTACACTGACTAAAGAGTCCAACTATAGTAATTATACATATATATACTGTATATATACATATACACACACACACACACACACACACACACACACACACACACACACACACACACACACACACACACACACACACACACAACACACAAGATACTTGGTGCATTTTGCTAGAATGCAAAATGTTGTATGTGCATGTCATTAAAACAAAAGAGGGATGACCCAAATACTAAGACATTCTGAGATTGTTTAAACTTTTCGTGGACTTTTGAACATCACTGTACATAATTGTGCTTTGAAAAATTTATAAAATGCGAGGAAATGTGTTTATATCTAGTATCAAATAAATAACAACTATTACGTATGTGCTTGAAGCATAATACCTTATTCAAAAAGGCAAATAATTAAAAACAATTACTGAACTCTATTGAATTACAGAAAAGAAAATATGTATCTAGCAAACACAAATAAAGCAATCTTTTTATAAGACATATCTACCTTCCCACATCTGTTTGTATCCGAAGATGTCACTGAAAGAGGTACTGTGTACATGTACAAACAATTGCTTCACTGCACACTCCTTATAACTATAATGAAACATTTAACATATTACTGTTGTAAGTCTGGCAATGTATTATTTTCCAGTTGTTACAGAATGAAAATAATGTCCTTGAGTATCTGAAAGGCAGTCTTACTTTCATAAGATTTACAGTAAAAACAGCTGCTTATGCTAGTGCCTCAGTATAACCCCAGCATGGCCCTGAAGGACTCCATCACTTTCCATTTTCTTTTCACTTTCACCTTCTCCCTCCCTCCCTCTCTTTTTTCTATTTTCCTCCTTCCTCTTTTGTCGCACCATATCTAGCTAAAGAATAAACCATTTCCCTATGCAGTACTTATATATGCAACTGAAAATAGCATAGAATACTGAACATCTGGGTTTGCAAAACTACAGTACATATTTTCCAAATGAAACAGTCAGTGGGTTCCCTGAATGACTAGTTGACTAATTTGACTTAATGAAGTTCTGTAAAAACACAGAAAATTAACAAGCAGTTTTCTGCCTCTCACTCGCCTCTTTCCACCATTTTTCTTGATTCTTTGTCTTTCCTGAGCTGTAATACGTCTATCCTTTCTCATAAAGTTCTACATCTGTCCTTGAGGATTTATATCCCTCTTTTTCTCCACTTATTTTCTCCTCCACCAGATCACAATCCAATTCTCTCTATCCTCTGGACTCCATTCGTGGTTGAGTCTGACTCCCTCGACCCAGACCTCCGTCTGTCTATTTCCCTCTCTCTCATTTTCTCATCTAATCATCCCTCTCTTCCTCTATATTTACATAGTGGGGTGAAGGGGGTGTAGGCTCTTACAAAATGCTTCTCCCTGTAATATCCTTTTTTCAGACTTTTTTCTCCTCCCATCCGTGTCCTGCGGTTGGTAGCGCAGAGCAAACACAGCCTGTTATTATGGCACGCTAGGTGGGCAAATATCATCAGCCCACTGCCATGGCTATTTTTACACATCAATATTAACACAGACCACAGAGAGTAGCAAAGCACTCTGGGAAAATTAGACCCCCAGCAGAGGTCTAGCCATGGGGGGAGTTGTAATTGTGGATGCATACTTATAAAAACGGATCCTGCATATAGCCAATGCCCATGTGAAAACAGCTTCACCCTCTGAAACACCATTAAAGTGCATCTCCATGTCAACCAGTGTCATATTACTATGGTAAGTGAAGCTTTAGTACAAACATGTCACTTACACAAAGCAAAAGAAATGGAGTTGTGCATTTTCAGCAGCTTTTGTCCTTGTTAGGTGTGTGTCCTGATGTAAAATCCTTGTCTCATTGGTAAAATTGAGATTCAACATAGACAGTATGGAATAGGAGCAAACAAGCCCACTCATTGCTCACTTAGAAGACCCAGCTGGCTTCATTTGAGGGGTCTATGTAAATTTGTACCATCTTTTACTTGTTTACTTTAAAGAGTGATTCATTCCTACATTTGCAACCTGTAACACTGTAAATCACAGTAAACACACCCATGCCGTACCAAGCCGGAGGAGACCGGTGAAACGAGAATAAATAACTTGTAAAAAGTTCACGGCACACCTGGAACTCTGCTGAGTAAGCGATCTGAGTCCTCTCAGAGGCATTAAACCCTGGACCATTACAAGCTTGTTTCCTTTCACATCAAAAACTCTTTCAGCCAGAGCCCATTGGCTGGCTGCTTGGACTGGGAAAGAGCAATCTTATTACAGAGATGCCAAATCTCAGCGCAGAAAAGCTCTACTGTATGCCATCGGCTGTAGATCCATTCGGCCTGGAGCAGTCAGTCATAGGATTAGTGTTGTTATTCTCATCTTTGTAAGTTGAAAAGCACTGCCTGCTTAAAAAAAAAAAGAGAGAGAGAGAGAGAGAGAGAGAGAGAGAGAGAGAGAGAGAGAGAGAGAGAGAGAGAGAGTCAATTTACAATAACCATTATCTATTTTTTATTATTTTAAAATATTATTTATTCATCGTTAATTTCTTTCCGTGATTATATGAGAAATTATACATTTCAGTAAGATGTACTGTATCTTTCAATGTATACCTTCAAAGATTTATTCATGTTTTTTTGTGATATAACTAGCAGTAAAGATTAAAGAAGAAGGGATGATCGGTTCGCTTGCGCTCCGTGCTTTCACTTCACATCTGTAACGGCACATTGAAGATCGTCAAAAGCCTAAAAAATTGGCTATTGTTTGGATTTTGTAATTTTTTGAAATAATTTAAAGGCTGAGACCGGATTTTCTATAAAAAAAAAAAAAAAATGAAATGAAAGCGTGTGTCACAAAGTCTTACAACAAGAATATGTCAGGCCATTTAAATCAGGTGTGAATTGTAGAGATGTCGATTCAAATGCTATAGAAAGGGTTCAAGGAGAATGAATAACACAATAGATACACATACACTAATATACACAAAAACACACATACCCATGTCCCACCACTAGTTCAGCTCCTTTGGGAAAAAGAAAAGAACAGTAAATGAAGGACATTTTACAGAACTCACAACCTTTCCAGGCATGAGCTGTGTTCAGCATCCTAAACCTAAAATGTCCCTTACGCGCAACTTTATTCACTCATCAAAATGCTCCAGAATCACATGGAGGCCTGCATAGGATCCAATTCATCAATTTAATGTCACACAACAGTGCTACGCATGTTATCAAGAGAGAAACTTGTAATTTAGAGCGTAAATGGAAACAAGCTAATTTAGATGTCTTTAGAATCGCATGGAAAGACAGTGTGTCACATTATAAAAAGGCCCTAAAAGCAGCCAGGGCTGAGCATCTCCGCAAACTAATAGAAAATAACCAAAATAATCCAAGGTTTATCGCCCCTCAAGAACAACTACACCGCTTTACAACTATGGGACAGGAAGAGCTAAATAAACTTATCATTGCATCTAAACCAACAACATGCTTATTAGATCCAATACTCACTAAACTACTGAAAGAAGTGTTACCTGTAGTGGAAGAGCCTCTTCTCAATATTATTTAACTCGTCTTTATCTTTAGGTCATGTTCCAAGAATATTCAAGTTGGCAGTTATAAAACCTCTCATTAAGAAACCACAATTAGATCATAATAACCTAGCAAATTACAGACCCATTTAAAATCTTCCATTTATGTCTAAAGTACTAGAAAAAGTTGTGTCCGCTCAATTGTGCTCTTTCTTGCAAGAAAATGATATCTATGAAAAATTTCAGTCAGGATTCAGGCCGCATCATAGCACAGAAACTGCGCTCGTTAAAATTACAAATGATTTACTACTAGCTTCTGACCAAGGCTGTATCTCAATACTAGTTTTACTCGATCTTAGTGCTGCGTTCGACATTATAGATCACAAAATACTCTTAGATCGACTACAAAACTACACTGGTGTTCATGGACAGGCATTAAGCTGGTTTAGATCGTACTTATTAGACCGCTACCATTTTGTCTGTTTAAATGGGGGGGGGGGGAAATCTAAGATAATGTTAGTAAACTATGGAGTGCCGCAAAGATCTGTGTTAGGCCCTCTGCTATTCTCAATATATATGCTGCCACTTGGTAATATTATAAGAAAACAAGGAATTAATTTCCACTGTTATGCTGATGACACTCAATTATATATTTCATCACGACCAGATGAAAACACAAAATGATCTAGTGTGTTAAAGATATAAAATACTGGATGACGTGTAATTTTCTGCTATTAAATTCAGATAAAACGGAGGTATTACTTATGGGTCCAAAAAACTGCCCACAAAACCTCTTACAATACAACTTTAATTTAGAAGGATGTCCTGCTACTTTATCCACTACAGTAAAAGACCTGGGTGTTATACTAGACCGCAACTTGTCTTTCGAAAATCATATTTCATATGTTACAAGAACAGCCTTTTTCCACCTTAGAAACATTTCTAAACTACGTAACATGCTATCTGTTTCTGATGCAGAAAAGTTAGTTCATGCATTCATGACCTCGAGACTGGATTACTGTAATGCTTTATTAGCTGGTTGTTCTGCATCCTCAATAAACAAGCTACAGTTAGTCCAAAATGCAGCTGCTAGAGTTCTTACTAGGTCACGAAAATATGATCATATAACACCAATTCTATCATCTCTACACTGGTTACCTATTAAGTTCCGTATCAATTACAAAGTATTACTATTGACCTATAAAGCCCTAAATGGTTTAGCTCCTGGGTATTTAACGGGACTTCTATCGCCTTACAATCCATCGCGCTCTTTAAGATCACTAAATTCGAGGCTTCTGGTCATTCCTAGGATATCCAAGTCCTCTAAAGGAGGGAGGGCGTTTTCACATTTAGCTCCTAAACTCTGGAATGGCCTTCCTGATATTGTTCGAGGCTCAGACTCGCTGTTCCAGTTTAAAACTAGATTAAAGTCGCATCTCTTTAGCCAAGCATTCACATAATACTTACCTTTTATACTACAGTTGAATCAGATCGAATGCATTAATATTATGAACAGCAGCTATGCTAATTATTTCCCATCTGCTTTTCTGTTATCATCTCGGGACGCTCCAGTTTGTATCCAGCCTCTCATGGAAACTTCAGATGCCCCAACACCCGTGAAGAGACGACTCGACGCCCGTGAAGAGACGACTCGACGCTGGCGATATGTTATGCCCTAAATTAATACATGATTAACTAACTGTATTTTTCTATGTACATTTCTGAAATGCTGCTTTGAAACAATATGTATTGTGAAAAGCGCTATACAAAATAAATTTGAATTGAATTGAACAAAATGTGAGTGAAAAGAGTTGGTTTATAGTGGAAGCATATTAGAATGCTAATCACAACAAATATAAAAATCCAAACAAAATTTTTGCAACTGGTGAGGAGCATATTTTTTCTGGTCCAGGGGGGAAAAAATGAGTCTGGCTATCACCAGACCAAGCTCAATCTTTTAAGATTGAACATTAGTCTGGGGAGTCTGCTCTGTATTTTCACAAAGGAGACAAAGGCAGTGATCAACGGGAATTGTTCAAATGACTCTACGCAATTGGATAGTCCTTCAACCAATCAGAGCAACGTACTTTGCAGTGTCAACAAACGTGTTGGTTTGTAGCATTGATCAGCGGTTTGCAGAAGAAGAAATGGCAGAGCAATTTTTGCAGGTTTTGCAAAAGAAAAACATGAAAGTGAGTGGTATTTACACCCACTCGAGTGATTTGTTTGCTAAACTAAAGAAGCCATTGAGCATCTTCGAGAGGTTAAAAGGAATTGGATTGGTTTAAATCATCAATAACGCGCCAGGTGGATAAGCCAGTTTGTGATTGGTCCCCGCAAATTTGTAAAGGAAGCAGGATAGAAGAATGTACAGGTTTCCAGCCTGAGCTGTGGGGCGAAATCAAATCGCTGGCAGATCGGGCTGGGTTTACCCAGTCTAGGAAAAAACCCTCATAAAGGAGAAAAAAAGACCCTGCAATTCAAACCCAGAGGGGTAAATATTGGCCCTTAATAAAGGTAATTTCTGACACCGGAGTGCACACATCTGCACAAAGTGCTTACACTACATATAAACCATTAGGCCAAACCCAACATATTTCATTAAACCGTTAAAATTGTGCTTTTTTTTTGTGCAGCATCAGGAGAGATTAAAGACGGCTACGTCTCTGCAGTGTGTTAAACAACGCTGGCTCTGCAGAACAAGCTCAAAATCAAACCCAATCAACTCAACTGCACTGCAGGGACGGCTAGCCTTTTCCACTTCCTGCAGTTCCGCAAACCGATGCAGAAACATCAGAACCCCCCGTAGACTCCCCAGGTATCAGAGACTCATGCTTGATCCAGAATGCACTAAATCAAAGCTAAATTAAAGCCAACTGTCCTCTGAAACCTTAGACTGGGCTCAAAGAAATCTAAATATAAAATGATCCACATGCAAGCTCCGGTGTTGTGATATTTTTTGTGATCTATTTGTTCATAAAGTTTCTAGCAAACATAGACAAACCCATGTGCAAAACTTTCCTTTTTTTTTTTTTTTTTTTTAAGTGCACGGATTAAATTCAAGGAATTCACATACTGACTGACTATCAGTGTTAGGTAAGTTACTCTAAAATAGTGATTAATTACTAGCTACTTATTACATCTTCAACAGTGTAATTAAGATTACTGTACTAATTACTCTCTCTGAAAAGTATTGCATTACTTTTTACTTTCTAATTCCCATATCAACCTCGACTAGTTGAACAATGCAAGGATAGACATGAAACTGCTCTTTTAATTCTTTCAAACAAATAATTTAAAATTGCATAAATTGTTCTTGAACTGCCCAAAGTATTATGGATTTCTGAAAAGGAACTTTCATGTAGTGTGTAACATAGCTCTAAGTGAATGAAAACATCCTGCAAGTTTTAAATCTGAAAGTGCACCGTATATAAAGTTATTGTCTTTCAAAAGTAAGAGTCGACTCTGAGTCAATTAAATTAATCGTTTTTCAATCAGTTGTGGGCCAGTATTACCTATAACTGTGTCAATTAATGCAGATTGTAGTGTCATTCTCACTACTTTGAGGAAATATTTGTTTTATCAACGTTTATGTTGCATCAGATCATCATTCTAGAGCTCAGCTAATGTATACATGCACTGTTATTGATACAGTTTCCACGTGTTCACCGCAATATATTAGAAAAATACTCGGTAAATAAATTAGTACATGTAAAATAAGGGGTTTGTTGATTGACATGCACTTGTTAATGCTGATGGTGAGGATTAGTTGCAACATCTCATAATGTACCTCGTACTGAGTAGTGTGTATCACTGAGAAACACTGAGTCCTGCTCGAGTCGTCCTTGCGATGGAGGTTCTGGTTGAATAACTATTCTTCCAATGTTTCATCATTCGACTCGCGCTCGCGTTGATATGGTAAAATCGACGTCATTGTTCGTTACTGTGTTTAGTTTACGGTGTAGGAAGCCTCAGGACAAGCAGAGCTGATGTTGTTATGGCAATGGGCGTTTTTGTTTTCGACGCGCTGTACACGGTAGGCCAATCACAACAGACTGAGCTGTCTGACCAATCAGAGCAGAGTATATCGCGGAAAGGAGTGATTTATGCCTGGTTCAGATTACACGATTTTATTTTGGCACGATCCGTTTGACGTAGGGTGTCGTGGGGATTCGCAAACGACAACGGGCGTCGGGACGCAAGATTCGATCGTTTCATCTTGTATAGTGTGTCATAGTGGGCGACAACCTACGTCACGTCTGCGATTCTTCACGACATCACGACAAAAAGACTAGCATGTTTAATTTTTTAACGGTGAGTGAGGGGGAGTGTGTGTTGGCGAGTGAGTGAGTGTGTGTGAGAGAGTGCGTGTATGTGTATAGTGTTTCTGCAACTACGGGCACTTTTAAGTCCCAGGAGTGAAATTTTAGATTTATGTTAAAATTTGTCATTTGATGTTTCATAAATATAAACGTAGTGTCAAGACACACCTTGACATAAATAATTATTAATAAATAATATGATTTAATGTAAAATTATTAAGCATTTATTTTTGCTCATGTCCCACACCCGTGGTTTCAATGTTGAGATACTTAAAATTAGCTCATTCTTTTACAATATGACATTATTTCAAATGGAATTGTTTAATATACAGATTCATTTACAGAATCTTAAAATTCTTTGTATTATTTACTGATCATTTTTATGATTTTTTTAACTAAATGTGCCTGTCCCACACTTTTGAGTCCTTACCGCAACAATGAAAAAAAGCTTTTATTATGAAATTTTATCGAACACAAACAAGTCTAGTTTCTATGGAAACAGAAACTATCACTTGAGCACATTGCTGACAGACTGGACCACCACACTACCTCACTCACAAGATAACAAAAAAATAAGGTAAACATCATCTTTTCTGCTCTAGTATTTATTGTGCGTCCTTACCATTCAGCTTAATAATTGTGTATTTATAACTACATTTTAAAAATAAATGTATTTTACTGTTGAATTCATGTATATTAAGATGTTAAGATTCAAAACTAATGTGGTAGGCCTTGATAGCTGCCAATTAGCTAAAATATTAGCAAAAATGTAATTTCCGCAACATGTCTTTACCGCAGCAAATTTAGGTGTTGCGGTAAAGACCTTGTGTTGCGGTAGAGACAAATTCAAGGTGTACTGTATATTAAATGACAAATATTCAGTATATTATTAGTACTGAAGTATATATTTGTATATTTATTAGTATATATATATAAACATGCCATTTTTTACATTAAAAATAAAATTTTGTCCTTACCGACTCAAGATGTCATTACCGCAGCACTCCTCTATTTTCATTTTTTTTCACATTTTGATTTGCAAAAAAAATATTTGTACACTTAAGTTGAGATGATTAACACATTGAAATTACAACATCTGTCATAAAAAGTTAATTATGTTATCTTTAGTGTGTATGGAAACAATTGACATCTAAGGTTACTGTAAATTTTTTACATGGCATAGAAAAAAACATGAAATTCCCTATCTTGTATATTATTTTTTTATATCAGTATTTACAAAACTGCATCAAATTTGAAAAAGCTATTTAAATATGTAAAAAAATTATAGAAATTACTAAAGAAAAATGTATAAAATGAACGTTATTGTAACATTGTGGTAAGGACACTTTTTAAGAAGATGACCCGAAAAACATAAAAAATAAACATGTTCCAGATTAAAATCTTAATGACTACATTCTATTTTGTGTAAATCTTTATATGTATTACAGACTGTGATGGTTAAAATTGAAATTCATAGAGGTTGATCTTTTTAAAATTGGGATAGTCAAAAGTGCCCGTAGTTGCAGAAACACATATGTGCGAGTGAATGAGTGTGTGAGACGGCTCGCGATGACTGGTCGGAAAACAACGTGTAGTCTGACATGTTTCTTGTCCACGACATGACAAGATTTTTAGGAGTCAAAATAGTGTAATCTGACACAGTGACAATCGTAACAGACAAAAAAATCGTGTAATCTGAACCAGGCATTAGAGAGATTGATTCATCTCATGACTCGTTTGAGACTCATTGAAAATGTAATGTGCAAATGTATATTATGAGAAAATTAAACAGTTTTTTTTTTTTACCTTTGATGCATGCAAACATGTTGTAGGAGACTCCAGAACAACATTAAGAAACTTTAAAATAGCATAGTAGTGGTCCTTTAAAGGGAGATTATATTAAAAACATAAATTTTTATCATTAGACGTTAAAATACACTACTGTTTTATAAAGAATTGTTCTATAGTCTATACAGTAGGCCTATAGTGCAATTGCATCAGATGTAAGTAATTAAATTACAGAAAAAAATCGTACTTTACTTTTTCCAGTGTTATTAACTAATACTGATTCCCTAACTATCTTTATCAGCTGGCTCATTCAGTCAGAAAGATAAGGAATGCATGCTCACACACACACACACACACACACACACACACACACACACACACACACACACACACACACACACACACACACACACACACACTTGCCAACCCACAACCCTATCAAGCATGAGACAGAAAAATGGAGAATGGTACAAATAATATTATTTTTAATAATAATAATAAATACACAAATGTACCTTTATAAATGTTGTACATTTTCAAGTTAAATGCAATCTGGTGCAGTTTGAGAGCAAATACCTGAATGAGCCGTTCGCAGACAAGGAATCGCTGCCCAGGATCAAGCACTCAACACCAGGTACCACCAACGCAAGGTCCTCAACTTGCAGATCGACAGTAGATGTAGAATGTGTGGAGTATCCGAGGAAACAGTCAGTCAAGTAATTTTCGGTTGCCCCAAACTTTCTGGCAAGAAAGTCATTTTCAGACTATATAGAACGACATAAGGTTGCCAGCTACATCTAGAAACGACTGAGACAAATCAGACACAATTATTTGTTATATGTAACAAATAATCTTTAAAACTCACTCTGGGATCTGTGGTCCCATCCCCCCCGACAAGGGCAAGAAGGGTCTTGGTTACCATGACTATGATAAGATAAGTTGGTTTTATTGCTGTAAAAAATGTGGTCACGTGGAAAAAGCAGAGGCCACAGAAAACACCCACAGCCCTTAAAACAAACATTTTCTGCATCAATTAATGGACAAACTGATCTATAAATGAACACACACCCCAGGACACTGTGTGAATGATTTGCTGTCTTGTGTACTATTATGTCTTTGATACTACAGTATGTATTTTGTGATACAACCAACGGTCAATGTAACCCCACCGGTATCGTGTCTCCTATCTAATTAATCCTCATTTAATGACTCACACTTTAGTGTACATCACCTTCTCTTAGAATGCAGTGTGTGTTTGTTATATCTATCTGAGTATGAATGGACACAAACGGCCAGGCTTATGTCTAACCACACTTGAGATAGTCATAAAACCTCCCAATAGAGGAATCTCCCGCTTGGAAATTCCCCCTTTCTTATTGGTTGAGCCTTCCCTCTCTTCTTCTGGCCTTCACTGCTGCTGCTTCGGGTTGATGTCTGTGGGGACCCCCACCGGGGCTCATCACTGAATGGGCAACCATCAACTCTTCCGACTTCCTCACTCCTTGGTTGCCTGCGTGGCCTTTCCAGCCTAGGGTTGGCAGGTCACAATCTGCATGTGCTCAGCCACGTGCTCAAGGAAAGAGAAAACCTTCAACCAGAACAGAGTCAAACAAACCACTCAAGTTCATCATATCTCCTTCATCCAACGGAGAAGAAAACGATTGCAACTTCAACGTTTGAGACTCACCGAACCATCAACATCCTTTTCCAAGAACTTCAAGAATAGTTTCCACTGCAAAGGCCATGCAAGTATACATTTAATGAGGTGCTCTGAAAATGATAAGCTGATGGTTCTTTTCATAGTTAAATGGATCTCTTCCGGTTCCATTCTGTCACTCACCATATTACCTATGCATGTATGCATGTGTGTTTAGATTAGTTATGTTTGTGAAATTAGTGAATAAAACGTGTGCACTGCACAATACATATTTGGTTCTGATTCTCTGCTTGCAACAAAGTTTTCTTTATGATTTAGATTTTGACTACAGGCTCTTAGTAGTACTGTACAGTAAGAAAGACATTTCCCTCCCCAGAAATGAATATTTCTTAGAATGAATAAACAATTAACGCTGAGTGTTCATGGGACGAACAGGTGGGTTGATTGTAATATTAATTTGACTACATTAAGTTAATTCTAATAACTGATCCAAATATTCATAATCAATTATAACAAGTTATGATTGATTATTAATATTTCTTTGAGCTAACTCGTTACAATGATTTGCAAGGAACTTGGTGTTTAAGTGCCTAACAAGTGGTATGAGAATGTCCCACAACCAGTAGTGAACACCGACGGCTGTACCATCATGTGGGACAAGGGTGCGTTTACCGACCTGGCCATCAGTGCAAACCGCCCGGACATCATTGTCCACAACAAGAAGGTCAAGCTGTGCCTGCTCATTGACATCGCCATCCCAGTGGACCACAACATAGTGGAGGTGGTGAACGACAAACTCACCAAGTACAAGAGCCTTGGAATCGACATCAGAAGATCCTGGAAAAACACAGATAGTGCCAGTAGTGATAGGAACCATGGGTTTATTAAGATTTATTAAGAAATTAAGAGCTCTAACTCTTTTTATGGTATACAGAAATGTATTAAATATGTCATAATGAGTATATTATTTTACTTTACACTATAAAAAAAGTATATATATTACTACTAAATTTCTTCACTTACACTTCACTTATATTTGATACACATCTAAAGGCTTTGTACTTCTAAAGCTCTGTAACTTGCTGCTAAATTGGTGATGATGATGAGCATTAAAGACTCACAAAGACTTGGGCATTATTGCATGTGGACAGAGAAAATGTGCATCTTTCACATTTTCTTAAATGTTTGAACATATTGGCTGTAAATTAAACAAATGCATAACTATATATTTATAACTACATGTTGAAGATAATACTGTACCAGTGCTTGCAAAGCAGAAAACGTATATTTATATTTATATTTAGTCTGACCTCCTGTGGTTGACCACCGAACATTCTCGACCATTTCATGGAAAGAGCCTTTTGACTTGGAGTTTGTCAGTGTGTGGTCTGGTCAGAGTTGTCATAACTCATAAGACTCTCTGCTCATATCTCTAAGAGCTCTGATAAGCAATGCTGTGTGGCTTCTCTGGTCTCTCATTAGCATTTAGTGCTACAGCTTTGTTTAAATGATTTAAGCTGTTTGCTGTCATCCTTCATATACGCTGCTTAGTTTCTGATGTATGAGAGTCCCGGCCTCAAAGGGAAGACTATAAAACAAGTTCTTACCATGTCCAGATGAACAGAAAAAGTAGAGGAGAAAGAAAAAGGAATGAAATAATGAGAAAAGGATTATAGAGGAAGCATGAACATGCTGGATGGGTAAAAAGAGAGATGTAGTACAGTGATAATAGCTCAAGTGACACATTCATGTTGGCCATGACCTTTTAAATGAGTGTGTGTGTGTAGCTTACTCTCTCTGAAGGACACTGGATCTAATGTATCTGTCTCATGTTTGAAAAACAATGAATGGGTTTCACACCTCCTTTCTTCCACCCCTCTGTTTATCTCTCTCATTTATTTCCCTGTTCTTTCTCGCTTTTCTTTTTTTGCAGTCCTTTTCCACGCGCCCTTCTTCCAGACCATCTACAGACAAGTCGCCGTGAGCGATTGCAAGTTGCCATGACACTGTCTGTCTGAAGACTCCTCTGACAGCAAGCTTGTGTGGGATTCATCTGTCAATCAGCGACTTAACACACAAGAACACACGCGCTTAAAAGACAGTCAAGCAGGGATACATTAAACAGATCAGAATTTCAAAAATGCAGAAAGCAAACAGAAAGACGTCATTTGGATTTGTGTCTGTGAAAAGATGTGCACATGCACAGACAGCTTAATGAACAACTGCAGACAGATATGAGACAAATTGATCCTCTAAAAATGACCTCTATGACAATACTGCAGATTTCAAGAATGATCCTGCTGCGATCCAGTCACACACACACACGTTAGAAGAACGTTAGAAGAAAGTAAAAGTATAGCAACACTCTTATAACTGAATTTATCAGTAGTTTTTCCAATAGAGAGATATTTTTTCCAGCATTTAAAAGTGAAATTCTGTATACATTTCACTCCTGTAATCTCTAATTCAGAGTAAAACAGGATTTTCAATGAGAGGAAAGAAACAGGACAGGACTTGATTTTATCTATAATGAATTGATAATAATAAATGGCCTTACCAGATTGTTGTAAACGGGGCAGCAATACAACCAAGAAAGGAGCAAATTAATGCATTAAAAAAAAAGTAATTTTGAATTCTAATTTAATTTAATTACCTGGTGTGATTTCATATTTTTTTTAAATAATAATAATTATTATTATTATTATTTAAACATATACAGTATACATACTTACCTATCGTTTGGGGTCAGTAAGATTTTTTCTAAGAAATTAATATTTTATTTAGCAATTAAATTGATCAAAATTGATGGTAAATATATTCATAATGTTACAAAAAATACATATACATTTCAAACAAATGCTGTTTTTTTTTTTACTTCAAACTCAAAGAATCCTGAAAAAAAATGTATCGTGGTTTCCACAAAAATATTAATCACAGATGTTTTCAACCTTGATAATATGAAATGTTTCTTGAGCAGAAAATCATCATATTAGAATGATTTCTAAAGGATCAAGAAAAAAGAAAAAAAAGAAAAGAAAACAGGCGTTCACAGGAACACCGTAATATATTCAGTCTGAAAACAGACGTTTTAAATAAAAAATTCACAATATTACTGTTTTAATATATTTTTTAATCAAGTAAATGGCCAAAATCGTACTAACCAAATCATTTAGAATATAATGCCCCATTAAATAACTGTAAAATTAAAAAAAACGTTTTATTCCATAGTGTTTGAGTGAAGCCATGTGCGTACACCTAGGCCTACTTGAATAGTGCATTTTATATTTATGTATGTATGTAAATATATAAATAGTTTTACTTGACTTTGGCTAACTTCAGTGTCGTTAGCTACATCTATTAGTAGCGTATAAAGTAGCTAAAAGACTTTAAAAAAAAGCTTGACTGTATACAGTACATCACTTTAAATGACCAGCAGCTTGGGTTTCACAGGATAGCTTCCCTAAAACTGACACACACACCCACACCCAATAGAGTGAGGTGACTGTGCGCCACACAAACACCTTGTAGAGTTTGTTAGGAGCATGCATTAAAATACACTCAGACCTTGTGCAGTTTGTTAGAGCAGAATGTGAGACAGGCGCGCACACACACACACACACGCAAACAGGCAGGCGAGTGAAATCCCTGACTGCCTCCAGCCTTCACTTTGCATTTTGAGTGAAACTAAAGATTAAAGCCCTTCTCAATACAAAACCCCAACAGCAGCACAGCCAATTACACCTCCTAGACCTACCATAGAGAGAGAGAGGGGGAGAGAAAAAGAGAAAGAGAGAGCGCAAGGAAAAAGCTAAGAAATGGACTGAGAGAGGTACAGAAAAGAAGTGGGCAGACATGCAGAAAACAGAAGAAAGAAGAAAGGCAAGAGAGGGCTGGTGAGGTTGAGGCCAAGACACACTGTTTCCTCCAAAGAAACAGTCGAAGAGGAGAGATGAACCATGCTAAAAAAATAAATAAAAATAAAAACTTTTATTTAGAACAAAGTCAAAACACTCTGAAGATTGTAAAACCCAGCAAAGGAGCCACTATTTTTTTGCTATCAGTGATTACACACTGTGTTTTTTTTTTTTGTGTTTTTTTTTTAAGAGCAATCAACGAGCCTGGTGCTCCAGACCCTTCCAACGCATGAAAATGGAGGAAGACGAGGAACGGGAAAGATTAAACAAGTGCACTTCCACCATCTTTTTAAGCTGTGGTTCAGATACAGGCTCATTATGGAGGGAAAGTGTGTGTGATGAAGAATAAAATAAAGCCACCATTAGTGAAGTGTTTAAGTTAGCTACCATAATGGTCGCAAGGTGTATATTAGACTGACCGAGTATCGTAATGGTTGAACATTCTAAATTCTTGGACATGTCTCAAAAATACAGTGCTGCATTATTTTTATTTTTTATTTTTTTGGAATCACAGATGTATACAGAATTTATGGAACTTAAATGGTCTTGAAATACCCTGTTTTCACTGTTAAAGGGATCATTTAATGCCATTTTTGTACAAGCTAATATGATTCTTTAGGGTCTAAATTAAAAGTTTGTAATATACTTTAATTAAAAATTCTCATTAGTATTGTAAGAAAACACTAATTTTACCTGGTCAAAAACAGCTCTGTTTTCAGCACGCCGTTTAAAGACCCACTCCGATGAAAATCATGTTTTTCTAGGTGTTAACATGTTCTTGTGGCATTTTCTTATGCTAGAGGACATATCTTGAGAAAAATAAGCTCAAAGTTGTATTTCTGAGTATTTCTGCATTCAAATGGCTGTGAATCAGTAGCAGACGCTAAAATGCCGGCTAAAATAGACTGGAGTTGTGACGTAGTAACTCCACTGGGCGGGGCCACAAGCTCATACTCCCCTCCGCCCCGCACGCTCAGGTTCTGAGGAGTAGAGAAGACGATGGCGGATCAATACCTATGTGCGGTAGCGGGTTGCAATGCTAAGAGGAGAGATATTGGTATTAGCTTTCATGCTTTACCAAAACATGTTGCTGTGAGAGATGAATGGATTACGTTCCAGGGTTCCAGACTGCGACCATTTTTTGAGAATGTGCGAGTTAAAATTTTATGTGGTCGCATTTGTGCGAGTGCATGGTCATGTACTACTCAGTTAAATTCACGCATGAATTTTCCTGCATTGAACTTGTTTTAGCGCCCGCCAAAGTGAATTTTTGTCCCGCCAAAGTCTTATTTGATCGGTGAGTAATGTAGATGAACTGTTGCGCTTGTGACAGGACATGTTTATAACTGAAAGAACGAGCAGAGAGAGAGACCCGGACGCGCGCGCGCGCACTCTCTGTCTTCGGAGCCAGGCGAAAATGTAAACAAGACTTCACCGTCTCCAAACTAAGCGCTGTCTTGCTCTCTCTCCCTCGCACATATTAATCAAAATAAATCGACACGGCGGTAAAAGGTCGGAAGACCAAAGTTTCATGTGGAGCATTCGGAGATTTTTTTTCTTTTTCTGAATTGCCGCTGGGTGTGAATTGTGCTAAATAAGTTGCCTTATCTTCTCTGAAAAGCGTTCCGGACATTCAGCTGACATAAAACAACACTTTAATTAAACGAAAAAAACTATCCAGTGATGAAATGTTTTCTGTGTTGACAGAAAGAAAGAAAGACAGAAAGAGGCTGTTGCTGCCTATGTATCTCGCTTCAGCCAACGGCTCCGCCCACAACGCAGAGGCGAATTGCTAATGAGCTACTGCCGCTCTGCTGAAGCGAAGTCCCAGAAAACGGCACAGGTTTTGTGATTTTGGCTAAAAACGGCATAATCATCATTTCAAGACCACTGAGAATGTTTAAAAATAGCTCAAAATATGATCGGAGTGGGACTTTAAGTGTATGTGTCTTTAAATGATAATAAGCTTTGCTCACCCCACCCCTCTGTTCTGTGTGTACACCGTTTGTTATAACCATAACACAATAACCATAACGAGTTGTTCATTATAAACGTGGGATTATGAATTATATTGAGAACGTCGTACATAGAAAACATGCAGTAATGTACCCTGAGTGTAAACCTTAGCTGCATTCATCGTGAAGTGTGCTAGCGATTTGCAAAGATTAATATCAATATTAATATAAAGGTTAATAAAACGTTACACTCACTTCTTCTTCTGGAGGTGCAGCAGGAACACGAATAGTTGGTACCGATCCTTTTTTCAGGAGCAGCTTCTTAGCAAAACCAGCTTTATACTGACCCTCGTTTGTAAAGCAGTCTGGTGTGTGAAATGTGAAATGATTCGCGTTGATCGTGGGGAATATTCCCTTCGAAAACAAACTCAGCCACTGCGTCTTCAGCGGTTCGGATTTAGGAACATCAAAATGACTGCTGTGTTCCTTCCCCAAGAACAGAACACCACAATCGCTTAGACCATTCTGCTCATAGACAGTGCTCCAGCATATCAACAATGAACGCGCCAGTCCACGCAGACTATTGACAGCTCGCTCACGAGCAAGGGCGGGTCTGTGTTGAAACGCTGCTGTCAATCAACAATCGTGGGAGGGGTGTCGATTTTGTGACGTCACTAAATCGAACGGCTTGATTTGCAATGGGGGAAAACTTATAAGATGATTAAAAAAAAACACTGGATGGATTTTTATCATTTTATGATGGTTGTGTACAGGCACTGCCAACACACATTTCAGTACAATCAACTTGTAAAATTGCATGTACCATTATATGACTCCTTTAAGCCTCGATTATATATCCCAGTTCGGACGCGGACTACTTATAGGCCTATATAGCCTACTAGGCCTACTGAAAGTGTATGCTGATGTCCGCTCGGCGGACGTGTTCCACACATGCGCAGTAGATCGCCATGTACACTTTCACACACGCAATTTCCCTCGAATTATTGCACATCTGGCTGTCTTTATTTTGTTTTAACGATGGATTGTAGAGGTGCGGGTAGTGACGGACTTCTTCACACAGCCTATTGAATGGCCTAGTCACCGTAAATACTTGTCCGCACGATCACAAAAAATGGGAGGTACGCAAAGAGCCTCCGCTTACACCCTCCGATAGCGATTTTTAGCCTACATCCCACGCGGACCCTCGCGCGCGCCGCGCGGCCCAGCAAGCAATAGCCGTCATTTCACCGTCTCGGTTAAATATAGACCAGATATAGACCGGATATGTGCAACCCACTTTTAGCCAAAATAACACTGAATCTGGTTACGTGTCATTTTTTTGCTAAATAACTTGCGAGATGTATAATATTCAATCATGTATGCACAGTCAACTGTGTTTACAAGGTGTTTGGTTTCATTTCTTAATAAAATTAAAATGAAATAAAAATAAAAGTTGTTTTTAACAGTGATGCACATTAAAGGGACAATGTGTAGTTTTTTTAAAGTATTTTATTATCTAAAATCAATATTTTTATTCATAAATATGTCCTCAATGGTGTACAAATACCTCTGCCAATGATCTGACTTATCCTCGTAAACGAAGAATTTATTATCTTTATATGCATGGGACGGGTAGGTCAACGGAGGCTTCCATGTCGTTCCGCCATCTTGAAAAACTATAATAGCAGAGAGGGACAAAAAGTACTAGACCAACGCGTTTCCACAACGCGTTTTCGTTCAGAGCCAGCGTCACATGACTGAAAGACTGAGATTGCAAAAAACAAGAGTTAATGTCGGGATAGCTTTTTCGAGGTGGAAAGAGTTGATGCAGGAGAAGGCTTTCAAAAGACGCTGAACTTGCCTGCTTTCTTCTCAACAGGTAAGTCAATATTACTGTCTAAATTACAAGCTTTTTTCATTGATTGGTCGCTTCTCTGCCTTTGGAAACGTTCAATTCTATCAAACATCCGTTTGTTCGTTGTGTCAAGTTGCAGTTTGTTTGAAATAACAAACGCGTTCACCCGAAGGAAAACTCGATGAAGTGCTATTAGAAGACATCCTGTCATAGCTTTTTGGTACATAACGGCTACCGTAGATGCAACACGCATTTGAAAAAGCGAGGCGCTGTAGAGCACTATTCGTTTGAATGCAAAATACGATTTCACCGCTAGGTGGGAGAAATTCCTACACATTGTCCCTTTAAATTATGATGTAATTTTTTCATTATCATATTCAACAGTTATGGATCTCAACTTAAGAGAATGGCGTCGACTGAGAGACCGAGTTTTTTGGGCAGATGCCGTGATGACCAACTTCCCGGCGGCAAAAGAGTTCGACTTGAGAAATGCAATTGGGTAGCATTTCAAACAAGCACCAGGGAGAGCAGGGGGTGGGGGGTATAGAAATAAAACCAATTAATAATTTATTCACTGTTGAGAGTTAAGAGAATAAATAACCCAAACGTTACAGTTATGTAAGTTATACCTAGCTATACTTGTTTAAAATATTTTATTTTGTCATTCTTTATATTTTCATTATCTTAAGTTAATTTCCAATATGTTTTATTATAATCTTTATAAATTTTTTATTGTATTTATAATATTATATAAATAATTGTAATTGTATAATTAATAAGTGTCATAATTGTATATTTTTTCATTTGTAATTATCTTAAGTTGTTAATTTTTATATTGTTCTTAATAAAAGTTTTATATTTAATTTGTTTGGATGGATTGTCATGTATGTGTGTTATATTTGAGTAAACAGAATCCTTAAGTTGTATTTTGTTATCTATTATATGTAGTCGTTCAATAGCGGTCTAATTGACGTCTAGTCTATTCTTGGGCTATGTTTAGACATCTATAACATTTTCACTGACAGCCCAAAATTAGCCTTGTTTTAGCCTAGACTAATATTCACTGTCTAATAGACGTATGTGTAGTCGTTCAATAGCGGTCTAATTGATGACTAGTCTATTCTTGGGCTATGTTTAGACGTCTATAAAATTTTCACTGACAGCCCAAAATTAGCCTTGCTTTAGCCTAGACGTCAGGGCTGTGTTTGGACGGCTATTAGACATATTTTAAAAATGAAAATTGCTTGCTGGGGGAAAGTATATCGGTAACTTTATACATTGGGGGCGCTATTATACATCTTCTAAAAGAAAACTGACTCTCCAGATCAAAACAAATGCGAAGAATATGCAGAAACGAGCTTCGTAATCATAATCGTATGTAAAATTTGTAGCGCTTTTCACAATACATATCGTTTCAAAGCAGCTTTACAGAAAATGCATGTATCTATTACAAATTAGAGTGATCTGTTATCAGAGATGACATTGTCTAAGTTATGTATCTCAGAAATGTACATATAAATATCACGCAATATATATATACACATCTAATATGTATCAAAATAACACGATCATTAACATATAAATCAAAACTGCCCAATGTTACTGAATGAAATGTCGACAAGCTATGACCTGTGCAAGCATTAATGGTGTTGATGGACACAATCTACTCCATGTTCTGATCATCATTCCAATTCAATAAACCATGAACATGTCAACCAATGACAAAGACAGCAAATTTTTGAGGTAATTTTTTTTGTCTTTGGGGCTTGACATATGTAATGTCTTGGTGACTCTCAACCATAGGCAAGTCTCTCTGATTCATCTGACAATGTCTGTTGATCTGAATCTGTGGAACAGTCAGCATTCCCTTTCTCGCTCTCTACATATTTCTTCACGAATGTTGTGTTGCGACTGTACTGGGCTCCGGTGGGTGACTCGACAGTTATTTTGTTCCCAGCTTTGCTGACCACTGTGTGAGATGTTGCATTAAAAGCTGTGGTAAACTTGTCCGCCTTGTCCTGCCTGATCAGAACCCGATCTCAGACAGCTTCATTTGAGAACTCTGCTTTGCGATGTTCATCTGCATACAGTTTATATTTTCCTTTTTTCTCAGCTTCATGGTCATGAACTTCGAGATCTTTGTCCACTGATGTGAGTTCAGGTAGCTTGCCTCTCATTTTTCTTTTAAACAGAAGTTCTGCGGGGCTTTTGCCTGTGGTGTTATGTACAATTCCTCTGTACACTGTAACATACACTCACCTAAAGGATTATTAGGAACACCTGTTCAATTTCTCATTAATGCAATTATCTAATCAACCAATCACATGGCAGTTGCTTCAATGCATTTAGGGGTGTGGTCCTGGTCAAGACAATCTCCTGAACTCCAAACTGAATGTCAGAATGGGAAAGAAAGGTGATTTAAGCAATTTTGAGCGTGGCATGGTTGTTGGTGCCAGACGGGCCGGTCTGAGTATTTCACAATCTGCTCAGTTACTGGGATTTTCACGCAAAACCATTTCTAGGGTTTACAAAGAATGGTGTGAAAAGGGAAAAACATCCAGTATGCGGCAGTCCTGTGGGCGAAAATGCCTTGTTGATGCTAGAGGTCAGAGGAGAATGGGCCGACTGATTCAAGCTGATAGAAGAGCAACTTTGACTGAAATAACCACTCGTTACAACCGAGGTATGCAGCAAAGCATTTGTGAAGCCACAACACGCACAACCTTGAGGCGGATGGGCTACAACAGCAGAAGACCCCACCGGGTACCACTCATCTCCACTACAAATAGGAAAAAGAGGCTACAATTTGCACGAGCTCACCAAAATTGGACAGTTGAAGACTGGAAAAATGTTGCCTGGTCTGATGAGTCTCGATTTCTGTTGAGACATTCAGATGGTAGAGTCAGAATTTGGCGTAAACAGAATGAGAACATGGATCCATCATGCCTTGTTACCACTGTGCAGGCTGCTGGTGGTGGTGTAATGGTGTGGGGGATGTTTTCTTGGCACACTTTAGGCCCCTTAGTGCCAATTGGGCATTGTTTAAATGCCACGGCCTACCTGAGCATTGTTTCTGACCATGTCCATCCCTTTATGACCACCATGTACCCATCCTCTGATGGCTACTTCCAGCAGGATAATGCACCATGTCACAAAGCTCGAATCATTTCAAATTGGTTTCTTGAACATGACAATGAGTTCACTGTACTAAAATGGCCCCCACAGTCACCCGATCTCAACCAAATAGAGCATCTTTGGGATGTGGTGGAACGGGAGCTTCGTGCCCTGGATGTGCATCCCACAAATCTCCATCAACTGCAAGATGCTATCCTATCAATATGGGCCAACATTTCTAAAGAATGCTTTCAGCACCTTGTTGAATCAATGCCACGTAGAATTAAGGCAGTTCTGAAGGCGAAAGGGGGTCAAACACAGTATTAGTATGGTGTTCCTAATAATCCTTTAGGTGAGTGTACTTCCTGAGTTCCTTTTGCCAGTCAAGTCCTTCTGACTGTGCAATGCGGATTCGTTTCATGATGGAGGCATTCTGGCGCTCGACTTCACCATTCGCTTGAGCCCATTTAGGCGTTGTTTTCAGGTGTCTGATCCTGTTTTCTTCACAGAAATTCTTGAATTCATCTGATTTGAATTGAGGTCCATTATCTGATTTTAGTGTGGCAGGAAGTCCATGTCGGCCGAATATGTCCTCAAGGCTGTCAATCACTTTTGTTGCTGTGGTTGAGGTCAGTATGTCATACTCATAATACCTACTGTAGTAATCCACCACAACTAGGATTGAGTGTTTTGATGGCAGAGGACCCAATAAATCTACTGCTAGATCTTGCCATGGTCCATCTGGCAATGGTAAGGGTCGCAATGGTTCTGGCGCATCAGGACGAGAGACAATTTGACAGCCATGGCATGATTTGCAATATCTCTCGGCAGCTCTGTCCATGCCAGGCCACCATACTTTGGTCCTCAGGTGCTGTTTGGTCCCAACAATACCTATGTGTCCCTCATGGGCAAGTGCTATTGCTCGTGGTTGTAATGTTTTTGGAAGAACAATGCGTGTTCCACGTAGTATTAGAAAACCTACCACGCATAGCTCCCTAGCAACAGCTGCATAAGTCATACACTTCTCAAAGTGTCCACTTTCAATAGCTTTTCTCACCTCTATTAGTTCGGGATCTTTTTCTGATGTCTCGTCCACTTCTCTAGTGGTTAGGGCTCTCGGGGTGGCATTAATGGCTACAAATATCACATACTCATCCGAATCATGTAAGTGCTTCTTCTCTCATCGCTGTGCTTCCTAGAAGTCTTGACGAGGGATCTGCAATGTTCTCTTTCCAGAAACATAGACAACCTTAAAGTTGTAAGGTTGAAGACGCAAAACCCACCACTCAATGCGGGCACAGGGCTTAGAGCGTGGACTGTAGATTGTCTCTAATGGCTTATGGTCTGTGACCAGATCAAATTGTCTTCCATAGACATATGGGTGAAGCTTCTCACAGGCCCATACAAGGGCAAGGCCTCCTTCTCGGTCTGGGAGTACCATCTCTCACAGTCTGATAGACTTCTACTGATGTAGCATACTGGCACCATTTGTCCTTTTTGACACTGTGTCAATACAGCCCCCAACCCTACAGGGCTGGCATCAGCTATAACTTGGGTTGGTGCGTCTTTGTCAAAGTATGCTAAGGTCCCTGATTTTGCAAGTTCTCCTTTTAGAGCCTTAAATGCACTTTTCTGTTCAGGACCAAAGACAAATTTAGAGTCTTTTCTGGTAAGACGTCTCAAGGGCTCTGCCAAGGTTGCAAATTGTGGGATAAATCTGCTGCTGTAATTGACAAGTCCAAGAAAACTCCGAACCTCTGAGGCGTTCTGTGGCTCTCGAGCCTCCACCACAGCCCTAACTCTCTCATCAGTGGGCCTGATACCTTTTAGTGTGAGTAGAATCCCCATAAAATTTAAGCAATCCATACTGAACTGACATTTTGCAGGATTCAGAGTTAGCCCGCATTCTCTCAGACGTTTCATGACAGCATGTAGTGTGTTTTATGGCCAGGCGCATGCACAATGACGTCATCAGAGATGTTTTCCACTCCCTCTATTCCAGCAAGGGCAGACACGATCTCATGTTGGTAATGTTCACTTGTGGATGATACTCCAAAAATGAGCCGCTTGTATCTGTACACTCCATTGGGAACTGCAGACGTCGTGATCTGGCTGGACCCTGGCGTCAACTCTAACTGGTGGTACCCATTTAAGATCTAATTTGCTGAAGACCATAGACCCATTCATGCTTTGTAGCAATTCATCTACAGTGGGAATGGGGTATCGTTCCCTAATGATTGCTCGATTGGCTTGTCGCATGTCAAGAGAGCATTGGCTTTTGGAACAATCACAACCGGATTAACCAATGGAGTAGGCCCATTCACTTCTTCAATAATGTCCATTTCTAAGTTCTTTTATCTTTTCTTCCACAGGAACCCTTAAATTAAATGGAATCCGCCTTAAAGGCTGGGCAACTGGCTGAATCTTTGGGTCTATGTATAAACTAATTTGTTTGGTTTTCAGCTTACCAACTCCTTGAAACACTTCTGGGTATTGTGAATGGAGCGACTGTTTGAGGTCTGTTACAGCTGCAACGTTTGTGCCAATCTTCAGTACTCTGAGTTTCATGGCAGTGTCTCTCCCCAACAGTCGCTCTCCCATCCCTTTAATTACAATGAATTCAGCATATACCGACCGGCTGCCTATTCTTGCTTCTCACTTGAAAGCTCCCTTTAGTGATAATGGCTGATTAGATGAGTAAGAGAAGAATTTCCTCTCTGTTTCCGGAATGTACGAATGACTTTGCTTTCAGTTCCTCCCATGTTCTTTCATCAATGATATTGCTGGTCATACCTGAGTCTACAAGCATTTTCAAATTGACATTTCCCAAGCAAATATTCATTCTATCAGCCATGTAGTTGTCTTGGATGACAAATGCATATTCGGCTTGCCCTTCAACATGGTTAACTGTTTGCTGCTTCACATTTTTAGTTTTGCACATTTTTGAGAAATGATCTCTTCCTTTACATTTGTGGCATGTCTGGCCCCTCGCAGGACATTTTAAATCTCGTCCCAAATTATCTGTATTTCCACATCTGTAGCATTGTTCACATCTTACTGCATTCAGCTTGCTGTTTTCCCTTGAATTGTCCTTTCATCTTTCCCCCTTTTTTCCAGACGCGATTCAAAGACTCAATGTCAGGTTTTGATATGTCACTCACTGATGATGCAGCCATCTGTTCCTCTATCCGTTCACAGAGGGCAGCAACCTCCAATGCACGATCGAACGTGAGATTAGGTCCTTCCTCAAAGTTTACGACGCATGTACATTGATAAGCATTTGCTTACGATGGCATCCCGGATTTGATTAGTCATGTCAGCCGCAAATGCACAGTCCTTTGCTGCCTGTCTGAGACGTGTTGTGAACTGTTGAATCGTCTCACTTGGGTTTTGGGAACGTTTATAAAAAGACTGCCTTGCATACGCAGTATTCACTCGTGGCACAAAGTATGCATTTAAGGCTGCAACGGCCGCGTCGTAATCGGCAGCACCTCCCGTATCCGCCAGAGTGGAGAATATATCTTGAACATCAGGTCCAGCATGATGCAAAGAAGTGCTCTGCGCCACGGACGAACTGCAGCAGCGACATCTTCTTCAATTATAAGTCCTTTACCGTCCACATAAAGTTCAAACAATGTCAGCCACCTTGTCCATCTTGAACCAAGAGTCACAGGATCTTTGTAGCACTCAAACGTAGGAATACCAGACTTTTCCATCACATGCAATCAGTGCTCACACCCACTAGGCTGCATCCTCGTCGCCAATGTTATATATCAGCTTTCTTGTATAATCAGATCTCTCTCATACACTCTACTGCATTAAATCAGTCACACGCTTGATAACTTTCTGAATGGCGTCTTTACTTTTCTGCTTCTTAACGTGAACTCCCTTCTACATCCGGTTCCCTCATACATACATAATAGTACACTCACATCTTAAAGATACAGACCATCATTCTAATACATGACAGATACAGTCTTTGCAAACTGATTATTTTTGTCAGTCGCTTAAAACTTCTATCTTAAAACAGCTGTTTTGCCTCTTATCTCACACTGTATGACCGTTAACTGAAGCGTGAAGCACATCGTGCTGGAATTCGCGCTCGGCTTGCGCTTCTGTGAACATAAAGCCCGCCTACTGTGTTTTAATTGGTCATCTGGTCACTCGGTCAGGTGTTTGAGATTGCTGAAGCAGCTCAGATGAGAAGATTGGTTATCATTACCGTCGCGATTCGCGACTTTCAAAAAACCTGGAGATAGTTGGTCGCTTTGAGCTTCTCTTGCTTTGTCCTTTTTTTTTTTTTTTTTGCTTTCTTTTCATTTATCCACTCGGTTGTGCTTTTAAACTCATTTTTGTAGTTTTTCGAGTAACCATCTTCTACGCGTGACTTTACATTACGCAATCTAGATGCGTAATCTACACAATCTAGTTTTTTCACTCGCCTCTAGATGTCCCTCTCACCAGCGCAGCAATACATTACAATGATTTATTTGATTTATTTACCAGTTAATACTTTGCAACTGCAAAAAAGAAAATCACATTATTCCACAATATTCAACACAATTTTACTGAAAAATAAATAAAATAAATAATTATTATTATTATTTGAAAAGAATATCAAATGCCCTGGGCAAGTGCCCAGTAGGCCCATGCGTTAATCGGTGCCTTCCGGAAAATGTCAGATTTTTGTGTTCCGGTATTCATTTTTAAATGATCTAGAATTAATCACATGGTGACAGTCCGTGTACATGTGTGAGACAGAGTGAGCGCGGGTTTATGCAGTATTTGGAGGTTATGTTTTGCTACTGGCCCTTAACATATATTTTTATAACCAATCAGCTTTCTTAACTTTAAAATCTTTGGAACCTCACAGTCCAATTGCTGTGGGATTGTGGGACACTGGAGGTCTGGAGGGGGGATTTTAATCACTGAGCCCCTGCATCATCACTAACCAGTCTCACACATATGCACAACTGCAATCAAAGTGGCGAGACAGTGGCGAGATGTCTAGTGAGATTTAACACAATCATTATACTAACAAGCCCCCTCTGTACACATAATGAAGACTAAACCAAACAAACATGCTCTTCTCTGTCTACGTCACTCTTTCTACTATCATTTTGCCAAAAAGGTTCTATTTAAGAAGACATGTCCTAAATAACTGCATAATACTTTTTAATGTTTAACAGATTATTATAAAAAAAAATTCTATTGATAAAGTGTGTTTACAAACTGTTTAAATAATATTTTATAAAAAAAATTATGGATTAAAACAAAATGAACTATTTAAAAAAAAAAATATATAATATATTTATAATTGAGAGAGAGAGAGAGAGAGAGAGAGAGAGAGAGAGAGAGAGAGAGAGAGAGAGAGAGAGAGAGAGAGAGAATCGAACCTCAAATTACGACATTGAAAACAATAGCCAAAACAAACAAATATGAATCTTCAATTATTTAAGCAGGTAGCCTAAAACTCCCATGGATATTTACTGAAGACAGTCACAATAAAAAATAAAAAAAGGACAGAGGCGATTACAATACCTCCCCCTCCCACATTCCACATCTCATCTATCCATCTTTCCTCGGCAGCATTATGCGTTTTGCTTCATTAGACTTGAATCTCATCTCCTGACTGCGTTCAGTGCCAGCCAGTGTGGCATCCGCTGAGGAGATCTGCACATCGGGTTCAATGAAACACTTAATACGTACTTAATACGCACGTCTGCATCAGCATCACTACACACACACACACATATATATTTGGCACAGCCATTAAATCCCAAAACACAAGCTGTCAGTGAGGAAGAGAAATCAGACTGGAGCATTCATGCAGGGTGAATGGTATATTTGTTTATATGTTTGTGGGATGAAGGAGGTAAATGTTGAAGAGATCAAATGAAATGTTTAGGTAATAAAAGGTATGAAAATAAATAGCAAAGTGTAAAATGTGTGTGAGAGGGAACGAGTGTGAAACAGACATGAGGCCCCTGAGAGCGTAAAAGCGTCTGCTTTCATTACTTTTCAGAGGCTTTTAGTTTAATTGTATTCTTATGGTACGTCTCTGGTGAACGAAGGGGTTTGCTGAAGGATAAAAGTCTGTTTGCTCTCCATCTCCCACTGAGAATTGTGTGGGAAGAAAATCTGAAACTATTTTTTTTTTTAAACCAAAACTCAGATAAACTACTCAAACAAATACATAAATTACCTCTCAAATATCAACACTTTAAATATTCATTAAAATATTAAACAGTACTCTAAAATCCAGTCAGCGCAAATGCTACACTGTGTCAGTGGCTTTGGTTTCAGTTTTTCCTCTTCAGTTTCTCTAGAGGAATTTAAAAAAAGTTTTCAAAAAAAAAAAGTGCGTTAAATGTATAAATGTAAAATATATTTTGTACATATTATCAATCATTTTGTAGTCTAATTCCAAAATAGCTGATTCAATGATGTTATTTGCAATGCAAACCACATTCATTCCCTTTTATCAGTCTAATATTTTTATTATTAGATGCTTATTTCCTTAAAATTGAAATCGCAAATCAAAATTGCTTATCACTTTTTTTTTCAAAGTTGAAATCATGAATATTAAAATTGCACATATTTTAATAATTTGAAGCTTATTGCTTTTTTAAATTATGATCAAATTGCTCAGATTTCTTTGTCATAAATCAATGAAGAAAATGGATTGCTTTAAATTTGTGAAACTTACTCAACTCTTAAGAAACAAACAGCAAACAGCTAATCAAACAAAATTTGTTCATTAGCAAACATTAAATCAACTAGCATTCAAAATGAGAGTTAGGGATCGTTCACACTAGATGCGTTATTGCATTCAAAAACAGCGAGACGGAGTGTCTAGACGGCAAACATAAGTTAACAGTTTTAAACGTGACAGCACTTAAAAATAGATCTGCTTATGGTTGCAATGTTTAAAGACATCTGTGCATGATAGAAAGGAAAAGACGACAACAACAAAACGGACAAACACAAGAACACTAACCTTTTGATGATTTTGTATCTGATCTGTATCTAGTGGTGTAAAGTATCTGAGTAAATGTAATCGACTTTAAGTATCTTTTTGGCTACTTTGTATATACTTGATATACTTTGTATCTACTTGACATAAGTATATACTCTTTATTCCAATATATTTTTAAAGCTACACTGTGTAAGATTTTCTCCCATCTAGCGGTGAAATTGTATATGACTACCAACGGAATATTACTTTCTAGCCCCTCCCATTCCGAGGGCGTTTTAACTCCTATCGTGGCCATATTATTCCAGTCGTGAGTAATCTCCCCCTCGCATTCGTCACGGTGCCACTGAGTATAAAAGCGCGAAAGGCGAAGCTTGAATTTCTCGGTATGTCCGTCTTTGGCTAATGTATTTTCAAGATGGAGGCGCAACATGGCTGCCGCCATTCGAGCGACTCGCTCGTATGTATTCTGAATGGCAGATTCTACGCTTATGAGAATACTTGATTTGTTGGTGGAAGTAATTACACATGAATGAGCACATATAACTTTGAAAGAACAGTGTTTTTTGCTAAGAATCAGCTTAATTTAGACAGTGTAGCTTTAATTAATAATTCAATTACTCGTAACATTTTGCATGGCACCTCTGCAGAAGTTTATTTCTGCTACAAAAGAAGTGATATCGCCATCCACAGGACACTGAAGGTACTATATCTTGTGCGTTTTGCCCTTACTCACCCAAACTTGTCAACAAGGCTACTTCATGCGAATGCAAGTGCATTGGCAGGTAGTTGCTGAATCGCAGGTGTTTCATATACTGTATGAGATGAGGACATGCAGCTGGTGATGAGGCCAAAACAAGCACGACCAGTACAAGTAGGCTTTGACTATTTAATTTTACTTCACATTATTTTATTTTTCCCTTTTAGTAAAGAGGCTTTTTGGAAAGATGTTGGTTTACTGATGCCCTCTCTGAGCACTTGAGCTAATCTAAGACTTGAGTGTTTGTAGACGTTTAAAAGGCTGTTCTGACGACCTTGATTTGCTATATTGAGGTGTTCAGTTTTTAGGTTCTAATAGGTTTTGAAGACTAGTGATTTGAGCCTACATTCAGTAAAATACTTAAGTACTGTTAAAACCAGATACCCTAAGGCCTGGTTTCAAAGACAGGGCTTAGATTAAGCCAGGATTAGGTCTTAGTTCAATTAGGACATTTAAGTACCCTGGAAATCCAGAGTTCTCGCGAGAGCACAAGTTGAATTTGCTCAGCGAGTTACTCTGGCGTCGAGTAATGATACTCATTAAATATGCCCTTGTATCCGAGCTGTCATATCGGGAATCACATCGGGTTATCTGATATAGGCGGGCCAGAGACGAGCTAACCAGATGACGACAGCGCTGTGACGTCGAAGTCATTAGTAAACACTGCAAGATGGCTATGGATGAACACCAGTTGTTTGAAATGGCTTTGGCCGCTACAATGAATAAGTTAGACTTGGCTTTTTATCTTAAAGGGGAACAGAAGACTGCGCTCGAATCGTTCCTTTGCAAGGCGGCAATTTTTGCTGTTTTGCTGACCGGATACGGTAAGAGTCTAATCTACCAGTTAGCTCCGCTGGTAGCTAAGCGATAACTTGTGATTGGTTGTAGTGTTATCCAATTGCGTGCAGTGAGATTTTCAAATGCATGCTTAGTGCCGCCCCTCGAACTGGCCGATTTTCATTAGTCGACGCCAGACCATTAATCTTTCAGATTTAGGTCTGGATTTCCAGGCTAACATTTAAGTAGCTTTTATAAAAAAATAACAAAAACCTTACTGGTGTGCCTCTTGAGACAAAACTATGGCAGTGACATATTATAAGATCTGTCAGTGCAAGTTGCGTTCAATTAAAACAGCTAAAATATGCATTTTAGTCCGGGACTAGACTTAAACCTTGTCTGTGAAACGGAGGGTAAGACTTTTGGAATTTGTGACTTGTAACTTGTATTGGAGTCATTTTTGCTGTAAGGTATCTGAACTTTTACTCAAGTATGGTTTTCAGCTACTCTTAACACCTCTGGTTATTTTGGAGGCCTCGTAAGACTCTCAATAACTTCAGCTTTGTGAATAATATGACAAGAACTTAGCGGATCCATTATCAACATTCTATCAGCTCTCTCAGCGAACAAAAGCTGTGAAGAGGTCAAAATCTTCTCTTACATCTAGACTTTGACAATAGTCTTTCATGGCTGGCTGACAGACAGCGCCGCTGGCCAGAAGCCACAAGAGTGGCATCAAAAGATAATGATCTACGGTCGCATTTATTCTGCACCATTGACTGCCCTGCTGTAGTCTATACGTCTACTTAACTAACATGCCCAGAAAGAGATAAACAACCGCTGCTCCCTCCACATCCTTCTCCATACATCTCTGTCCCATCCCCTTTCCCGGGCTGTCTCATCCACCACATTCTCTCTCTTGCTTTGCGTCACTTTCTATCAGTTTATCGCTTCCCCTTTCCCTTAAATATCCATCCATCTCTTGTTCTATCACAAGGCCACAGTATACTCCATTCATCATAGAAACAGGTCTGTCTGAGGGCATCTATCTGCAGCGTGTGTTGAGACAAGAGACAAATCAAACGTTCATATATTCAGGAAAAGCAGAGACATAAGGAGGAGGAGACGGATGTGAGAAATCGTAAAACTCCATATGGCATCTGTAGGAACACAAGTCCCGCCTATCCGTTAAAAGAGCCAATTGCCTTTGTGATAAACTCGTCACAACTTTCAGCACAGAAGACGTACGACTAGTCCTGGCCACCATTAGCAACAATCCTGAGCTGTGATGGTAAAGACAGTAAAGCGAGAAAAGTGAATAGTCCTTTTGGATAAAAAATAAATAAAACAAATCAATTTAAGAGCCCTCAAAAAAGATATAATCATATATAAGAGAAAAATATGAAAATGAAATATTTTATAAATGTATAGAAAATTTTTGCAATATAAATGTGTAGGAAATATTAAAATATAATATAAAGATAGATAACATGTAATCAGATTTAAAAATAAGTACTTGTAATTAGATTATATTACGTTTTAAAATTCTTTTAAGACTACAGGTACTTTTTTATTATTGATTATATGATTACATATTAACAATAGCAGTAAATCATTCATAAAGTATTTGACTGAATTTGATTCTCCCTAATTGTTCTTATTAATCTCTTTACATTTTCCCTTCTAAAAGCCTGCCACTTATATACGTCCAGAAAGTCTTCCGGTTTTGTAGAATTGCAAACATAGACCAGCTATTCAGGTGGTTATAATTGCACGGAAATGTGCATTTAAAGCATTTGACCACTGGGTTTCTGGACATTATTTCACTTTTAAGGAAGGTATTCTCAACATTGCATATTAAATCAAATTTTTTCAAATTATTATTTATTTTTATGATTTATTTATTAACTTTTCCACAAACCCCCTACGGTTTCATCTCAAACCCCAGTTTGGGAAACCATGACTATGTAATGTTTACTGCACTCCATGTTGTTGATTTTTATTTTTTTATTTTATATAAACGAGTTGGGTCAAAAATAATCAATAAATTGTCATATTATATTACCTAAAATGTGCAATGTAATTTAGAATCAGTAACGGACTAAAATTCGTAAGTAACAATTTTTTTAAAAATGTATATATATATTTAGTTACTTACATATATAAGGAGGAAACATTTTTTGTTACTTACTTATACTGTATACCTACATATATATACTTACATATATAATGACTTTGGCCAAAGATGTATTAATGCGACAGCAAAACGACACGTGCACCTGTTTATAGCAGTATCAGACGTAATTGTGTTGTTCTGTTTTCACACCCTAATAACCACTAATACCTTTTCACGCTCTCCACCTTTTTAGTTTGGACAGCCAGTGCACAACACCATCCATCCATCCATCCATCCATCCATCCATCCATCCATCCATCCATCCATCCATCCATCCATCCATCCATCCATCCATCCATCCATCCATCCATCCATCCATCCATCCATCCATCCATCCATCCATCCATCCATCCATCCATCCATCCATCCATCCATCCATCCATCCATCCATCCATCCATCCATCCATCCATCCATCCATCCATCTCCCCTCTCGCTGCAGCTTTCTCTTGGAGAGCTGTTCATCCTGTTTGCAGACTTGACCTGCTATAACCCTCCATTCAATAAAAGACACAGAGTGATGGAGAGTCAGACGGAGCACTGGTGATTGGCCATTTGTGCTCTTGTATCTATCGATCAACAGATGTTGTATTGATCTCACAGTATAGCGACATAAATCGCACACTTGATTGCAAATTGGACATGTACAGACAGAGGTAAAATAAATAAATACAGATTCACAAGCAAAAAGGGAACTGTGACATGAGGAAACTGTGCTGGATGTCTCAGTAAAGTGGTTCAAAACTGAATGGGTTCAGAAACCTTGAGCAAGATCCTCATAATGCCAGAACTGAACCATCAATACACAAACAAATGCTTCATTCCAGACGCTCAAGGATGAGACACACACACACACACACACACACACACACACACACACACACACACACAGTTCTTTTATGAGCTTACCTGCACACATGGCAGCACACATCTTTATAAGCGCATTCATGCCACACAAACATGAATATATAAGAAAACAAACAAACACAAAACTCACACATTCCACCCACAGGGGATTATACGGGCCACGCGTATCTAATATTCGTAAGTGTTTTTTTTCCTGAGTCTTGTTAAACAGAGCAGAGAGAGTATTAGAATTCCAAAAGGCTTTGAGAAGAAGAAGAGAAAAAAAAAAACTCAATTAGAAGCAGCTCAGGATGTACTTGGGATACAAAAAATAAAATAAAAATAAATAAATCCACACAAAACACCAGCAAGTACCACCTTTTCACATCTAATCCACTGTTAAGCCCATCAGACCTGTTATATGAAACAGCCTGCAGGTAAGTTCTAGAAAACACTTCAGCCAAGCTTATTGCGATCAGTTTCCAGCTGGTAAATCAGAGGAGCCGCCGACCCGAGTCTCATTAGAAGGAAGAAAAATGGAACAGCATGAAATTTGTTCATGTTTTTGGTAAATATAAAGTGGGGTCCACACTGAAAATCTGTGACTACATATCTTATTTAAAGTTAAGATGTTGAAACATTTCAAAGAAAATATTATGAAGGCACTACTGTATATCTAGGTCACTAACCAAATTTGTTATACACACATCACTATTTGTAATGAAAAAAAATTGCATTTTCACTTGTGGTCTTTTGGACCCCACTGTATTGTATATGTATATTACAAAACGGGTAGTTCCAGTTCTGGTGTCTGATTTGTCAATTCATTGTTCAAGCGGTTTTGTTACACAGCAACATTCTGTTATGTCGAGCTCTATTGGCCCATTTACACCAAGGAGGATAACGATAACTATAAAGTATTAACAATTGTTATAATTCTATGAAAATAGGGATATCCACGCCACAGCTATAGCGGTTATCTTTCTAGTTATTGCTCTTGGTGTGATTGGGCCTTATATCTCAAGCAGAAGAATGAGACTTAAAAAGAGCGCTGCAGGGATGATGTATTTTTGTAGGCCAAAACCCAGAAACGAGTCAGCATTTCAGCACTTCTGGTTTCATCATCCCAAAGTCAATGTTTTTTTTTTTTAAATGGGTTTTTGGTTAAATACCTGAAGTAAGGTCTGTGGTGAGCACAAGCTAAAGATATTTTCACGTTTTATTCTATAACATAAAATACATCAGTACTACTCTCTTGTGATTTATTTGAATGCTTATAATTGTCTTGACTAATGCAGTTGTTAACAAGTGGCTAAATGGGACTACAGAGGTTGTCTTCAGCTGAACAGGTAAACTCATCTACTCATTATCCTTTCTCAGCCTCATTTGTAATCGCACGCTTGCAAACTATTAGCTCGAAACTGTCAGAAGCTTAGTGATGGTGACGTCAAAGCCATGATGTGACCACGGTGTAGTTCGTTTATAGCCTACGTTTAGCTTTTGACTTCTGCAGATTGTATTTGCGCTTCAAAATTCATAAAAGTTGTTCATTTGTGAAGATTATGACGATGAACAAAGCGTGCAAGAATCAAACGTTTTGTTATTCACAGACCTTATTTTCTGCAATTATCCAAAAAAAATTTTTTTAAAAAATCCTATTGGGTTTTTGTCGAACCAGTGTGATGCTAACTGCCGGGCTGGGCTAGAAAAATGTCTCATCCCTGTATTAATCCGGATTTGTTAATTTAGGTATGATGTCAGAGAGAGAGAGAGAGAGAGAGAGAGAGAGAGAGAGAGAGAGAGAGAGAGAGAGAGAGAGGAGAGAGAGAGAGAGAGAGAGAGAGGAGAGAGAGGAGAGAGAGAGAGAGAGAGAGAGAGAGAGAGAGAGAGAGAGAGAGAGAGAGATAGATAGATAGATAGATAGAAGATAGATAGATAGAGCGAGAGAGAGAGATAGAGAGAGATAGAGAGAGAGATAGAGAGAGATAGAGAGAGAGAGAGAGAGCGAGAGAGAGCGCGAGCGAGCGAGAGATAGATAGATAGAGAGCGAGAGAGCGAGAGAGATAGATAGATAGATAGATAGATAGAGAGAGATAGAGAGAGATAGATAGAGAGAGAGAGAGATAGAGAGAGAGAGAGACCCAATTAATTAATTTCAGCAAGTGCCATTTAAATAAATGCTATTTAACAAGTACTCCATAAATAAAGAACATCTGAATATGACAGAACACACACTGCACAAATAATACAAGTAGTGTAGAAGAATGACATTCTGCAAAGAGACTAAGCACTGAATTATATCTGGAGGACTAATCAGTAAAAAGTTTTGCTTAATAAAAATAATAATAAAATAAAATTTACAAAACAATTTTAGTAGTATTTATCTTGCATTTCAATGTTGCTGATTATAAGTAATTCATTCAAGTCCTTTTGTCGCTAAGAACCATTCCAGTATGTCAAATTTTTCATGAAGAATATGTATGACCCTTTTAGGCACCAATATACCGAAGGCGAACGAAGTTCTTCTTTGTTCTACGCTTAGGAGTAAAAAGTTCAGAATAAGAGACCAGCAGTATACATCCCGACACTGCCGAGAACGACCTTTAGATGAATATGTGCTCCGCGCTTTCCTCTCAATAAAATAAAATGACAGTTGTGAGAAAATGGTAGTAAAGAAAGCATCTGATCATAGCGAAGTGAATGTTTGCACGACATCTGCAAGTCAGCACTTCAGTAAAGTCACGTCACATTTACTCCCATAGCACATTATACAATAGATCGTTTTAAAGCAGCTTTACAGTATTAAACAAAACAAAAAAAAAGGTCTGCGTCTCTTTCAATTAGAATTACAAATTCAACTTCTACAATAAAGTGACTCTCCAGTGTATATATGTTTTTACTTGCAGACATATTTCCATGTCAAAGCAGGCGGAGTCTCAGAGCATCACCTACCTATTACATCATCGCCACAGACCAATGGTAGTTCAATGACATTTTTCCGGAAAGCTCGCTTTGGCAAGCCGTTTCAAACTCCCGACAGGAACACAAAACAAACTTCATTTTGGCCTGACTTTGTTCAGAACGACGTCACACCGTTTGTTCTACGTTTTCACTTGAAATATATCGGGTGCCTTTGGTCTCTGTTAAACTGAACTTTGGTCTCTGTTGTCTTTTCTTTTCTCTTCAGTTTCGAAAAGGTTTCATTTTATTTAATTATTTTTTGGTTATGTTTTACCCAATTTTTGTGAGCATGCTCAGCAATTATTATGTGTGATAGGTTTTGTTGTTGTTGTATTACAACCAAGATTAAGACCCGTACAAAATTCATTTTATGGAACCAAAAACCCTGTATGTTGTCTGTCGGACAGGCTTTTATTTATTTAAAAAAGCCAATTTTCTGTTTCAGCAAGAGCTCCAGATTTGTCTAATCCATGACTGAGACCAAATATAAAGATATAATGAAATCAGCAGAAAGCAGGATAACCGCTAAGATATGCCCATAACACAAACATCATGTTGTGGCTGTTACAAAACAAGAAGAAATACACAAACACAGACAGGTTTGTGTTTTTTTGGCTTTTTTTTTTTCATACAGAAAGCCTGGATTCAAATACACAAGTGCTACAAGGAGGAAAAATCTCAAATGAACATCACAAGGAAAAATAAAAATAAAATAAAGAGTTCCATGAGCATTTCCCCATTTTTACACTCCTCACTGGATTCGTCAATTTATTCACCCTGTAAAAGGAGACCAAACCACTGTAAGTCCATTTTAACTCCATCTCCATTTGGAAGTCAGGCTAGCTTGTGGGTTGTAAGTCAAAGTTCATAAAGGTGGCAAGTTCTAGGTTTCAATTTTCCCAAGAAGCAGAGGACAGTTCTGGAAAAGGTTGTTTGTTGTCACACAGGATTCATAGTCACACAGGAATCTACTAAACGCTGATGTCGTCATTACGAAGACACATGCTACCTATTAAAAAGTTATTTCGCAATGATAACGGAGTTTGTCCTCTATTCCTTTTCGAAAGAACAAAACCTCAATCCATGACTGTAAAGGGGAATGTCTGCCGGCCAATCATTTTTTGGAAGGAGGGATGAAGCGAAGATGGAGAACCGGTTCACACAGTGAAGGAGAGCACAAGGTAGTGCCAGTGGAAGGAGTTACGTAAAAAGTCCAGTCTTAATCCATCTCATGTTTAACTGCCCAACCAAAAAGCTCAACCTTGATCCATCCACCCACGCTCATGAATTCAGTCCAACAGAATCATTTCTCTCTGGAACAGACAGCCAGACTGATGCAGAGGATGGCCACATTTTTGGACAGAAATCGACCTGCGGCAGCCTCCACACTCAATACTCAACACGGAGGAACCCGATGGTGGGGCAGCGACAAACAGGGTCCTCGGCGCTGGAGGGTTCTGTCTGGATAACGTGAAGGAAGGGGGCAGGTCAAGAGCTGGTTTAGGCATCTAAAGGGACAGCGCTTGGGGGGGGATGTAAATCTAAAATAACGCCCCCCCCCCCTCTTGTAGGCAGTTGTCTGTTGAGTGTGTGTGCAGGTGTGCGGGTTAGGTAACCGTAAGGGGTGGCACTAAGACTGTTTGAGTCGTTTGCGGGGAGGGCCCAGGAAAGGGCACTGGGCGGACGCCAGGGAGCGGTATGCCTCGGCAACCAGGTGAGGATGAGACGCCACCATCGACTTCCACCCTGAGGTCTCCATCACATCAGACGCATGGCTGAGAGAAAGAGAGAGAGAAACATTTAGAACACAACCCTCTTCGCTGAGCTCAGCATCCCGAGGGCATTCACACTGCACTATCACGCACACCAAAAAATGGCCTTTAACGACATTTACTCTGAGTGTGTTTGTGTGCGAGACGCTGACCTCCTCCTAACCCCACCACGCTGTTGCCCCCAAACACTTGGCATTAATTGCAGCTCTTGCTCGCAGTGTCGACATCAGGTTTTGCGGGCAGATACCCATACCACTTTCCCCAATGCAAAAGGTCACGGCGCGGTCAACCATCCACAAAGAACAGGTTACAAGCACAAGCTTTCCAGAATAAATGGGAAGTAAACAAGACAGCTTTTATATGAAAAAGTCTTGTGTTTGTAAATGTGTCAGTGGAAAAAAATCTATACATTTATCAAGCATTTAGAAGTTAATTTGAAAGTGTTTGCTCAGGATTCATGCACTGGTGTAATCCAATATTTTAGGAATTCTTTGCCACTTTATAGATGGCAAAAGTAGACATGACAGGAAACAATGGTGATATGATGAATAGGGGGGAATGGGAATAGGACATGCTGTATGACTTAAACCCACATCTTTTGCAAGAGCACAATCTTTCTAAAGATGCACTGATATTACAATTCTGGCCAATACCTATAAGTATTTTTTTTTTATGTTATGGCTGAATATCTGAAAAATGAACAACAACTGAATTTATATATATATATATTTTTTAATTAATTAATTTATATATATATATATATATATATATATATATATATATATATATATATATATATATATATATATATAATAAATTAACAAATTAAAAATAAACACTGAAAACTAAAATCAATTTTTTATACAACATTATAAAACATCATGAAAAATAGATATTTAAATTAGAGTATTTTGTTTTTAAAGATTAACTTTAAATGAGCTAGAAAACAGCAGAAGGTAATATAGGACATGGGCATGCACTATTAAATATTGAAACCAATAAATTAGAAAAATCTCTAAAATCTCCCAATAAATATTGATACATCCCAATTCTTCTAGTACTTGCAATTTAGTACATCGGATGTTAATCCATTATTCGCTCCACATGATTCTGTTAACGAGTCATGTAAACGGTTTTAAGACCTTTCAGATTGCCAAAATTTTTCTTGAAGAATCTTTATAACCATTTACTCTCTATGCATACATTACACAACTTATTTCTCTTTAGTTTAGTAAAAAAGGTTTTACGCATTTTTTTTTTTTTTGTCTCACCATTTTTTTAAGTATACTCAGCAATTATTATATAAGAAAGTACAAAATTCCTTTTAGAGAGTCTGTCGGAAAGGCTTTTATAAAAAAAAAATTAGGAGAAAGATTTGTTTAAATCTCAAACCAAAAAAGAACCAGATCATGAGTCATTCGTTCTTGAATCGGAATACAGTGGCCATGTTTTATGCTTGTAGTTGTGTTTAGTTGCAATAGAAAACATATTTCATTGTATTGTTTTAAATGTATTCATTTGCAAAATTTCACTTTCTTTTCCTGAGCAGGGGGGATGGATGCTCCTGCTGGCAGTCCTTGTCCTGTGATGACTGGACAAAGTCTGGCACTGTGTGGAAAACTGCTGCACTCTGACACTAAACTCCAACATGCCGCAATAAAACCATTTGAGAAGAGGAAGACGAGCACATAAACCAATAACATAAGCAGCAAACATGAAAGCAGGAAAAGAAGGGCAGAGAGGACGAATCATTTTGGGAGGGGGTGCTGGTGTGCATGTTTATTTTCTGTGTTGCCCTTGTTATTGATCTCCCTGTCTCTGCTGTTGTTGTGGCGGTGGGTGTTTTGTATAGAGATGGAGAGAGAGAGAACAGAAATGATATGGCCACAGTCCAGCTTAATGCCAGCCAAGTTACTGCCATCCACAAAATGAACTCAAAATTACACCGTCCAATAAAGCTGCTGCAAAGACAGACTGAACAAGCTAGTTAAAAAAAAAGGAAAAAAAAGACAATATAGTGTATAAAAGATAAGTGTGGACTGTGGAGAAAACAGAGGAGGGGACTGAGTGAAAATAACAGTAAATTGAAAGAACTCAAACAGTATTTGCTATTCTAAGATTGAAAGGAACTGGTAAATGTATTTGTTGTTATTATATATAGTATACAATTAAAAAATAAATATTTGTATTTGTAATGTGTGCGTGTGTGTGTGTAAATAAATTTAAATATTGCCATTATTAAATGTTAATCAATTTATTTTGGTGGGGCCACTGAAAATGTAGGCAGGTCAAGTAAAATCTGAACTACTGACTGGAGTACCACTCACTAGTTGATGAAGTCGACGGCCTGCGTCTTGAGCTGGTCAGCGCTGTGCAGGTCAGCCAAGATCAGAATCTCTGCTGCGTTTTCAACGGACAGACTGGTGCACAGAGCGTCCTCACACATCACCTTCAACCGCTCTAGAGCATACTAAAGACAGAGGCATGCACTTCAATAAAAATATGCATGCTAGAGTTGGCAAAACAAAGCACGTACTATTTGCAACCAATACTTGATTATCATTTTAGCTTGCTGCTCATGACACATGCACATTCTGGTCATTTTATTGGTGTGTCTGGCAAGAAAAATGTGAATGCATGACTGTGAAGGGGCAAAAAATGCCATCGTGGCTTTAAAAAAAACGTCTTCCTCTGTTTGGTCTTTATATAGCTAAATTTGGTGTTAGTGCTTGCGCAATACTCGCCTTGTCAGCAGCAGCGAGCAGGTCGTCAGCCATCTTGTCCAGATTGGGTGCTTTGCCAGTGTAGATGAAGAACATCATCTCTTTAAAGACCTCAGCCTCCACGTCGTTTATCTCCACTCGGTTCTAGGCAGGAAGTCACAGCAGAATCTGGTCAACCTTACGTCTCAGAGAACATCAGGTCGGAAAACCCTCAAGATTGCTGTCAGTCTACTAACTGAGCTTTTGACGTTTTAAGAGCTGATGTAATTGGACCTGATGCAGTTCAGGGTGTTAAAACTGTTGAAGCATAATGCGTAATTGTGTCGAAATCTGGCTTTTCCACTCATTAACAGCGAACACACCAAATTCAGACGACCTCCACCGTAGAGTGCATACGAGCACACAAAAGGACAGAGTGGCTAAAAGCAAATTAATATATAGTTCAGAAAGCCTCAATCCATTTTCTGTTCCTGCCCTGATCAATGTTCCGGAATGAGTGCTGCGAGTTTCTCTCTTCTGCCCAAGGCTGCCGGAGCACAAACTCTTTGTCGATTGTCGTGCTGGTAACAAAGGCTTTTCCGTCCCAGCCCGTCCATCACAGCTAAACTAATTAATCCAGCTACTGCTAGGAACTCCACCCCACCCACAGACACACGGCAAGGTCAAATGAAAAAGTTCACTCAAAAGAAAAACACAATTTATTAAAGGCTACTACAGAATATAAAAGTCTGTGTAGCCTAAAGATGCGGCAACAGTCAAATCTCAGGCTTTTCTTACACAAAGTTTTACCTCACTCCCCCTGCAGATTGGGAGTATCATAATAAAAAAAACGAATTGCAAATGTAATGTAGGATTTGAGAATGAACCAGACCCAAATTAATTGTTCAGACTAAAGCAGAATTTCATAGAAACTCCGGATCCAAATCAGACAATCTGCCATTTGAGTCTGAGCAAACTAACGAACCCCCCCAAGCTAAGTACTTTATGGCAATGCAAGCTTGTAAAGATGAGCCTGGCTAAAGGAAGAACGTGTCAACATTAGGCAGTTAACCCAAGACTAATGGTCAAAAGTACGAGACATCGTGACCAGCACAAGGAAAACCACAAAGTTAACACCAGAGGTTGTTTGATCCCAAGACAAAAGATCCAATTCTTAAAACCTTTGAATGACCTATCTTACCACAGGATTGAAATCCACAGAGAAATCCACAGACATGCTTTTAAATTATTAGAATGCATCATCACTCCAAAATTCTAGATTGACTTATAATTAAACATCATTCAACTGAATAATTCTATATCATGTCTATTAGATCACATAAGTAATGCAATTGTTATAACTATTAGATGGTTGACAAAGTGTTTCTTGTTTCCTATCAGTATGATCGTATGCTCATAATTCAGAAGATGGCTTGATTCAAATCTGTGCAAAATATATTGTATCCTTATAATAAGAAATCATAACTAAACTTTACTCTCTGCTAGAGCTGGAAAGTTAAAACACCAAGGGTCTTGTCAGATAGTGTATTTTATAGTGAGAGGAAGAGGAACAGCCACCTCTGAACTAAAGAGAGTCTAATTGGTCAGAACTCCCCTGAGAGGCTGGACAAGCATTCAAGTTAAAAATCTTAGGACACGAACAAAGCATTAGACGAAACATGTAGAGGAGACATGTAGACATGTAAACGAGCAGATGAAGAACCAGATCAAGATCAGAAGAACAGCTTCTTTCAAGCCATCTAATAACTCTCGTCTCACTTTTCTTTCTCTTACTTTGTTTCTTTTCTTTTCCATTGAGAGTCTCGGTCCTAAGTTAAGTTTTGCTGCAAAGTTCAAGGACTTCCAAAGACTTTCCATCCATCCGGCAACACACCGCATGATTGGCCGCTCAAGACATCAATCCAGACACGACAAGACCGCCAGCCAATCAACAAACCCAGAAAAAAAAACCTTTTTCGAGCAAAGGACGGAATCCCCAAAGGAACGCAAAGACAAATGCAAGTAGCCTCCAGACTGAACTGATGAATTGGTGGCTTTGACATAAAATGTAATAACCCACCTAAAAAACGAAAGAAGGGTTAAATAAATGATGGTTAGTTTACCGTGCTAATAAATAGTGTTTTCACTATAGTTTGGATATTAATATCAGCTGCAGAGCTGATAGTTACGGCCCGTTCAAGTGAACACTGGACGAGTCCCTTACAGTAACTAGGTAAAAATTACGAGGCAAAGTCACACACAAAAAAATGTAAGGCTGTGATGCTTTCTATTCTATGACCAAAACTACAAGAGGTTGGTTTGGCCAAACGTAAGAATTCACACACAGTCGTGACATTCCAAACCTACACTACCGTTCATAATTCAGTGAGTAGGATTTTATGTATCGAAATCAATACTTTTTTTTTTTTAAGTAAGGATGCATTAAATTAACAGTGACAGTAAAGACATTTATAATGTTAAACAAGATTTCTATTTCAAATAAATGAGGGTGAGTAAATGACAACATAATCAGGGCTCGACATTAACACTTGTCCGGGACAAGTGGATTTTTTGAAGGGGCAAGTAAATAAGAATTTTACTTGCCCGACCGGACAAGAACCTTAATTAGAACGTCAATAACAAAAAAATAACTAGGGAATCACTAAAACGAGAGAATGTTTCTGATTTTAACACACTTATTGTAAGTTGCGATCGATAGTGGATAATGTATTACTGACGGTAACAAGGTTGTGCACACACAATGAAACTCAGTTAACAACATATTTACTGATAAATATTCAAAATGGAGATATTTTTAACATGATACAGTTAAGCAACCTCACACAAGTGCTGTTTTCCTGAATACCATAATGATTGAAAATGTGACATTGATTTCATACAATAGTTAAAATTAGGTCATATTGCAGATATTACAATATGCAGATTTAAAGGAACAATATGTAATATAATATATATATGATATCAAAATATCCAAAAAAACACTTGCACAGTGTTTTTTCTTTAAATTGGCTGCTTACATTATGCTAAATGTTTCCAAGAATTTGTAAATTCAGAGAAATTCACAATTTTAAATAGTGCCCGTCCCTTGTAACTTGTAAGCCAGTCAATGACTTAATATCCGCGTTATCCCTAGTTTCCGCTTGTACTGCCATAGTAACCATGGCGACAGACATGGACAACTGCGTTACGTCTAGCGGCACACTGTTGTTTCATTCAAACATTATGGACCATGGCAAGCAGACTTTGGGACAAAAGGAGAACTAAAACGAGGATCAATATCAGTGTGGCGTTTGAGACGCCGAGAGCTACACGTCCGCAACTAACTTGGACTTGACAGAGCTTCACGAGTCACGACTTGACCGGGACGCCGCTCTTGCATATACTTTATTAGACAGGTGAGCAAATGTACTTAAAACTAATCAATGTTATATAGCTCAACATGATGAAATATTAGAATATGATCAGTATGTTATTCTAATGTTGATCTAGCTTACTGCTAGTCTCATAGAGTCAACAAACTAACACATAGAATAACATTATAACTTTCAACTCACTCAAATGCAGTTCAGTATGATAGTGTAACGTTAGACCAAGTGAAACAGTGCTGCGTTACCTCACAAGTTTCATTCGTCTAATAAACTGACATGTGTGAGTAGTAATTCAGCACTTGCGGGTGGTTCGGTAGAATTAAATGTCCTCATTCCTTTAAATCCGCGGGACTTGCGTGTGGCGCCGACATCTGTCTCTCATTAGGAATCGCGCCCTGCTTCATACCACAGTCATGTTAAAAAACATGAATGTATTCACTCATCAATAAACATTATTAGATCCATCGGCATGACGACAAGTTCCATGATTCCACTTATTCACTGCGTCATCAATCTTTGCCTTTGTTATTGTAAGAGGTTAGCGACCCCTAGCGGCGAAAAAACAACAGCAACATATTGTAGCTTTAAATATATCAAAGCTGATTTAACACTGATAAGAATATTGCTTCAGAATAAATCAATTATATTAAAAAATTATAATAATAAAAATAATTATTATTAATATTATTATTATTCGGACAAGCAACTTTTTTACTCGGACAAGTAAATGACAGATTTACTTGTCCGAAGGACAAGCACATGAAAAGGCTTAATGTCGAGCCCTGCATAAGATTCCCTTTTTTTTTCTTTTTTTTTTTAAAGAAAACTATCCTTTTAACATGATGCATGTGGATGCACTGCAAGAGATGAAGATCGCAGGTTTTCAGTTCCTAAAACAGCTCCACACCAACCAAAAAAGAAAAGAAAAAAGAACTTGGCCATCAAAAGTACTCCGGTCCACACCTGAAGCTCTGGTGTGAAAAGTCACTGAAGTATCCAGACAAGCTCATGTGCAGATTTTCAGGAGTCTTTCCTTTAGATATAAAGGGCAACTCATCTGTTTAGTCTCTCTCTGATGAGGCATTTCCTCTCTATTCTCTTGAGATTTTCTCTATTTGAGCATCAAAGCCATCAATATTCTACAGATGCCACAGCTAAATCACTGAGCCCCAACCATCATCTAGACCTGACACACTCGCTTTCACACGTGCCTATACGCAAACTGAGCCCCAGATCCCAACATTCATCTATTAACCACACACACACACTTCTCTTAGCACTTAACTCAGTCTCACATATTTGCATGGACCCTCACAAAGTTAATAAGCCACACAAGCAAAAGGAACAACAGGAAATCTCACTGCTTCACAAACCCCAAAAGCAAGCACATCCTGTCCCAAAAAATGGTGCATGATGAAACTCTGGGAAAGGAGGGATATGGAGAGAACGACAGGAGGAGGGAGGCAGAGGAATACTGGATCAGCAGATGGTGAAATATGTGAATATCAGATGATAAGGAGGAAGAGCAGGAAGTCTGTCAGGGGAAGGGTAGGGGTGTAATTTCAGGATAATTTATATACTATTGCAGTACTTATTCATATAATGAATTAGCTTTTATTTTTTATATTTATATTAGTGTCCTTTTATTATTTTGTATAATTTTTTTCTTTATTTTTATTTTTATTTCAGTTTTATGTATTTCAACAAACCTTTTTAGTTTCATTTTAATTTCAAAATTAATTTTTATATTATTTTTAATAGTTTAAGTTGTAGCTAACAATAAAAATGCTGCGAATATATAAAATATATTTAACAAAGTGCAGCCCTCTTGATTTACACAGGCTATCCTCACTGCTGTGATCTATATCAGGCCTAATAAGACTGCCATATTAAAAAGCCACGTAAGAAAAATAGCAAATAGTGATTTATGATCGGCTATTGAAAACGAGCAGGAACACAGTACAGTTGAGTAATTCTGTAAATGCAGAGGCATTAGATCAAACACACACGGCCGGACTGAAAATAATTCTTACTGAGAGATCACTAATACACTTACTGTATAAAAACCACAGAATTGAGACATCAGGAAAACACTTGCATGAAAAACAACATGAAATGTAAATGGTGTGAGGGGCTCTGTGATTGTGACAGCCTAAAAGGACTGGAGTTGTCTCAATGCTTTTGAAGATTAATGAGACAAAATGGGAGAAGGGAGGGAGACTACACCCGACTCACCTTTTTACTCTCCTCCATCTCGTGTTCAAACATAGCGCTGAAAACTGGAGAACGTGCTGAGAAAGTAAAAGAGAGAGAAGAAAAAGTTTGTTTAATACACAACACAAACTTACGTCAAAAATGTATAATAGAGCAAAACAGCGATAGGCCACTTTTTCAGCAGCACTGGTTTCAAGTATTTTCCTCCATTCATGTTCTCCGAAGGCAATTTAAAAATGTTCTTTGATAAAGAGTTCATGCTATGAGCTCTGAGAAGAACCACAACATTACAAATTTTGAAACCTTGAAAAATAAAATAAAACAAATAAAAATCAGAAAAAGAAAGGTATAATACGATCTACTCATTTATGAGGAAAATTTCTGCTTACATGAACCTTGGCAAATGACAATCAATTCAAAATATTTGTATAATGCTTTTGTGTTGAATCATAAGAGGTATGATGAACAGGGATTCTGAAGAAATGTTTCAGTCAACATCTAACAGCGGTTCCTCCGACGACTTGTGCCTTGGTGCAACTGCCGAACCTTTTGGCTGATTAACCCAGGGAATGGTGGCGGCTCAGACCTTCCTCTGTGTTAAGTCTGGATATGGAGTCAGATCCATCTAGGGCAACTTTAACTTGTTTAAAAGGAGCATGTGAAGTCTGGCACATTCTCTCCCTCACGCGCACACACAGTCTCATACACACACAGTCTCACACACACACAGTCTAATCACAGCTCAGACACCAGCCGATCAGCTCAGTCTCCAAGGCGATTAATGAGCACTACCAGGTACGGCCAGATAACGAGGAATCCCGCCTCACCATGAGCGACAGCGGGAGAGAGTGAGGCAGTGTGAAACCTGAACAACGCTGCCCTCTTAGACAGCATACATTGGTAGGAAGATATTCAAATGTTCCCCTAACATCATGTCAAAAATTCTGTCTGGTCGATTTTTGAAGGCAACACATATGCGTCTTTCGCTGCCTATGATATCCCACAATCCTGTGCGTGTGGGTCAGCAGTTAGATTAAATAAAAAACACTGCTGGTGTGACAGAGCAGTTAAAAACAGCGAAATAGTTTACACATGTACATTTTCAGCTTAAGATTAATTTTTAACCAGATATAAGCATTGTAGTCATTAAATATTCACTTGGTTATCTCTAAAGCTCACATAAATTTGTTCTTGAAATGTAAAACCAGTTTCCATAAAAGGCGCCTTCATACTAAAAAGCTGTCTGGTGAGTCACTGACTGACTGGGCAATGAGACAGCTGTCTTATTCTTTGAACACAGCCAGAGGGAGATCTGAATATTATTTACTGATAAGACTTTAATGACGTCAAAAATCTACTGATAAATTTGTCCATATTTTTATGTAAACTTGTTGCGAATTTGTCATTAAAATGTACTAATGATATACAGATTCAGATTGTTTTATTTAGTGCCATGCCAGCATTCAAGGCTATTTTCATGGCAAAAATTCAATTACAAAAATTCAAATATCATATAAATACAATAAAAACCAAACAAACAAAAACAGCAAATCATATTATACTAATGTATAGGTCATCATCAGCCACCTTAGTCTCTAAAGTCTGGGACACACCAAGCCGAAAAAATTTTTTTTTTGTTGTGTTCCATTTCGTTGTGTGGCGTCTGTTTTTTGTTGGATTTTTTTTTTTCCCGATTCAGCATGTAGAATCGGCATCGGGCCGTCGGTGAGAGAGAGAACTCTGATTGGCTGTTCAGTTTAGTGAATGAGATTCACTAGAATAAAAGTAGCGAGCAAAGAAGTAAAAACGGTACAGATAGAAGGCAGTTCTAATGTTACGTCATCTTACCTGAGTGTTCCTGGGCGAATATTTTAATAATAACATGAGCGGAGTGGAATAAAGAAAGTGATCAGCAGGATTGATATTCAAAACCGTAAGCACGCACTGCTTTGTTAACGGTTTGTGTATCTGCAGCGTCGGTTTTCCTTTTTGAATGACGAATATATGTGCAGAAATAGACAGTTGTCTAATTTACACGCAGGCGCAGAACGCGCATGCTAGCTTACGGCCGGCTTTAGTTCTCTCGGTGTGTTCAAGTGCAGCTTTTTACCCCGACGAAGGCAACAACACACTCGGCTTTCATCAGCGCTAGTTCTTTGCCATCAGATTGGTGTGTCCCTACTTTAAATATCTGCATTAGTGTTGTTAACTAAAACAATTAAAAATAGTTTTCAATAACTGAAAAAAAAAAAAAAAAAGAAGAGGAAAATTTGAAATGTTGCCTCGCCAACTAACTAAAATAAAATAAGTTGAAGGACTAAAATGACTAAAACTGAAATTAAACCCTGAAAAATGATAATAAAAAATATTAACAAATATTACCATAGTATATAAATAACAGTAAAATTAGACTAATCAGCCAACCCATATCAGTTGACATCTGCAATAATTTTATTTAAAGTTGTGCATGACCAAATCTCAGCATATGTGAATAGAGTGCATGCGAGTGTGTGTGTCTGTGTGTTTACCACATACCTGCCAGAATAGCTTTGTGCGCCTGGAACTCTTGCCCAGCGACACACAGCGAGCAGTCCGTGAATCTGGAATGTTCCCACAGTCCGCCCAGTTCATCTGCCAGGCGGCAGTCAGGGACCTTCACCATGTTCATGGTGTTCTGACCCGAGATATTCACGGAGTCCTGCACCACACTCACCTAAACTCACAAAAACAGAATGTGTTGCACATGAATTTATTTTTATTTTTGCAGTTACAACAATACTATCATACTAGAAAGAGATGCCTGCATATCAGCCCATGTATTGAACGTGTGCATTGTAAAGGTAGTTAGACTGGTATATTGACCATGCCAATAATCAGCCTATATTTGATCATTTCGGATATAACAGAAGGGGTCATTCCTCTCGGCGTCAGTTTCAAAAGAGGACAAAGTTGTTAATTGATAGTTCACAATTTTAAATATTCTTAAGTGCGGTTGACTAAGTATTGAAAAAAAAAGCACAGTGTATTTCTTTAAAAAAATACTGAATGCACCTTTACATTGTTATATATTATTATTCAATTATATATTAATTATATCAGCCATTAGCCACCCTTCTCCCGATAGTGGCCATTAAAAAAACACACAGAAGTCAATCACTACTTTAAGACACCAGATTCATGTGTCATTTAAGGACATTTAAGGACAACCATATGAAAAAGTTAAATATAATTTTTCTTCAACTTAACACGGTTATATTAGTATTAAATGTATATGTTTATGTATATTATTTATTTATTATATAAAAACACACACACACACACACAAATCAACCACTACTTCAGATAGATTCATGTGCACTGGGGTTAACCTTTGTGTTTATTTTAAAGACACATTTAAGGACATCCATATGTCAGCCAAAATGGTAGATTCTGATTATCAGGGGGGACACTACAACGACTGTTCAACAAGGGCAGCCGTCTAGTTATCTCTTAATTTGCACAAATTGCCTCAATTTGTTACTGGTCTCTGTGTGTGAGCGTGCGTGTGCGTGTGTGTGTGTGTGTGTGTGTGTGTGTGTGTGTGTGTGTGTGTGTGTGTGTGTGTGGTGTGTGTGTGTGGCGGGCCACCATGCTGACTTAGCCACCTGTTCCCGCAGACATAAGCAGGTTCATTTATCTCACTCCAGGTGACACACATGCACGCACACACACACACGCACACAGAGAAATGCCACAGGTTCTCACACCGTTAATTGCCGTATAAGGCACATTTCCTTAATGAGCAAAACTCCTCACAGACAAGCCTCAAGACTGAGGATATTTCGAAACCTTGTAAGCTGCCTTCCTTTACAACATTTTGGGCATCATAAGACAAGTACTGTATATTCAATTTAATTTGAACTGTGTAAAGGCAACGTTAGAAAACTGGAAATTTCTTATTTGCTGCATAATGACATTCAAGCTCAATTTAGCCAATTAAACAATTAGCACAATCTCACAATGTTTGTGGTAAAAAAATTTTTTTAAAAAACATTCAAGGATTATGAGCTGACAGGGGTGAAAATGACAGAAGAAGAGTGAAAGGGAGTGAGAATGAGAAGGAGCTGATGGAGATGGAGGCGAGTGAGTATGACACAGAGGAAGGGGGTAAAAGAGCACCACAAACAGGAAATTAAATGTCAAGGACCCTTGTATGTTCTTAATGGAGGAGCAGGCTTTCCCCTGAAGGAAAACAGGGAAGACAGCAGACGAGAAGGAGAGGGACAAACAAGGAAAGAGGGCGGGAAAACTAGCAAGATGAGGACAGGTTGGGGACCCAAAAAATACAACCATTTCCTGTTTACCCTTTCTGCTATCCATAAACTGAAAAAAAAATCAAATAAAAATGGGAAAAAATCAAATAAAATCGTTTTTTTTTTATGCTCTTACAGTCGTAAATGTTCCCATTTTATAAGCAGGTGATTAATGCATCAGTCGCTGTAATTTCATCATTTTTGGTTCATTTCAAATTACCATGAAACATGACAGAAAAAGCCTCAAGATAGTGTTGTAATGGCTATTCATATAAAATATTAAGTCTTTTATTTTTTTTTATAAAGCCTATGGAGAAACAGTGTTAAATGCTGCTGAAAAAGTCCTGGAGTTCTGAGTCAATCTGTATGTTTACAAACACAAGACTTTATCTTCAGTAGAGGTGGGCGATATATCGTTTAGACGATAATATCCAAATTGTTGTCTGGACGATATGCAAAATTGGGATATCGAATATTTCATAATTTGTACAATCCGACCCCCAAAACATGAAAAGAGCTGAAAGAAGTTAAAGAGAAAACAAATAACGCACACTATAACCGTCTAAACAATTATATGTAGCGATTTTAAATACTAGGGCAGTACTATTCCCGGAAGCACCCTCCGAGTGGCCTGGCGCGGGACGTCAAAAACGCACATTCATAGGCTACGTAAATTCGAAATAGTGCGCGCAGAAGCACATGCGCAAAACCGTTTTGTTAAATGATATATTAATTATTTTTATTTTTATTTTTATCATATGTCATTTTACAAAAGGACATTTTACAGACCTAGCTACGTTTTGCGCATGTGTCCCTGCACGCACTTTTTCAGTCACAAGTTCACAACACATGCAATCAGAGGAGGACGCGTTGAAAACTCTAATGCTCTTCCTTCATAACTCGTACTGAGAAGGTTTGAGTTGCAGAGGAATTTGTGATTCTTTCACCTGTTCAACCACATAAAAGTTTCGTAATTAGTAAGTCAGCGCTTTTTCTCTTGTTGTTCTTATGTGCTGAAGGGCCGTTGTGCCTTGGTGAAACGGTGTTTGTAGCCACGTGAAGAGCTCTTTTCCAAAACGCCAAAAACCTAAAAAGCTGCCTCAAAGAACCAGCAAAAGTAATGATTATGAATATGTAAAATATTGCAATAAGACATTTTAATTGTTTATTAATTTGTGTGTCGGCTGCAAAGATGATGTTGACGATAGGCTATTGACTCGCGATCTTCGCAGTAAGCTAGCTAGTGAACGCAGGAGAAATGCACATTTATTAGGCTACATAGTTTTATTATGTTTTGGATGGTTTTGTTTAGAACCAGCTTTCTGTAAATATATTTCACATTTTTTAGGCCTGTGAGGCGATCGTAGGCCACGGTTCGGTTCATGCTGATATAATCTCCAGTTCAAGCACCTTATGTTGTGCTAGCCTCCTGTATTTACTTTTTATGTATTTATGTTTTAAATCCAGGAAATTGGTAAAATTAAGATACAATTAATACAAAACGAAATTCGTTTTAAAGAAAGGCTTTGTGCTTTCTGTTTTGAGGTCTCTGTGAAAGTTTGAAAGTCAGAGCGCTCGCGTCCATAATGGAGAACTGTCACGTAATATTGTTTTTTCCTCATAAATGCAAACACGAAAAATAAAAGACAAAATACTTTTTTTTTTTTTAAAAGACAAACTATCAATTTTTTGGGGGAAAATGATGGCTTTATAGCGTTTTGGGGGAAAAATGGATGGATTTATAGCGTTTTGAAAAGATTTTTTTTACTTTGAATTTATCATCAACAATATTGTTGTTTGATTTAATAATCACTGTTGCAAAAGGTGCCTAATTCCGTTTTTTTATTAATTTTTTTGTAAGTGGAAAAAGTAGGGGCTACCTCAGATTCTGTTCAGTTAGCTCCTTTATTGTTTTTTCTATAGCCTACAAAGGTCAAATGGTCAAATGCAGCAAGTCAAAAGTCCAACTTCTTTGCCAGTTTGCACACATTTCTTTGAAGGATGGCAAAAATATCGTCTGAATATCGATATCGAGATATTGGAAAAAAATATCGAGATATTCATTTTTGTCAATATCTCCCACCCCTAATCTTCAGCCTCAGAAATTGGACGGATCACTACTTTAAAGTCGAGCACATCACTTTAATGAGCAGTGCGAGATGGGCACTAGAGCAGGTCTGTGCTGTCTGGACTCTAGTATGAGAGAACTGTTTACTGTGTGTGTAAATCTAAACACAGAAACTAATGAGGGAGGAGGGTGTAAACTTGTGTGTATGCTATTCGCCCCCTGAATTTAATGAATGAACCTGCAACACACGTTAAACCCATGTGCGGACATTCATCACTCACTCATTAGTGGCACGCAAAACAGAAAGAGGAAGAGAAGAGAAGAAAAAAAAGAAGAAACAATGCCAGGTGACTTCCTGCATCTATAAATACACACTTAAGGACAGCGGCAGTTCTGACTACTAGCACTGCATCAGCCTCATGCTAATGAACTTGTCCAGGTCATAATGCATTCATTGATTAATCAAATCAAGCAGTGAGTAAATTACACACACTTTAATTAGCGAATTACCACACTGTATCTTCTCTCTTCATCTCTTAATAACAAACACACCACTGTGCATCAATGCAAAAGACATTAAGCACAGAATGTTCCACTGCTTCTCAGATATAATACAGAAATGGATATTATTCGATGGTCCTATTTACAAAAGCTTTCTATTTCAAATAAATGCTGTTCTTTTGAACTTTCCATACATCAAAGAATAGAACAACATTTCTGAAGGATCGTGTAACACTGAATATTGGAGTAATGATGCAGAAAATTGCGCTTTGTCAACACAGGAATAAACTGCATTTTTAAATGCATTTAAATTGAAAATAGTTATTTTAAATTGCAAATTTTTTTTTAACAATATTACTGTTTTTGCTGTATTTTGGATCAAATAAATGCAGCCTTGGTGAGCAGAAGAGACTTCTTTTAAAAACTTCTTTTTTTTTTTGATCTATGGTTTTATGTATTAGGACATAAAAAAAAAAAAAATCATCTGGTCCTTGGCCGGTCTAAAAATTAGGAAAATACAACCTGAGATGAAAAACAACATTACATATTACACCATGTCAATATTTATTTAACAAAAACTAGGCCAAAACGGAGAAGCCATGTGTGAAAAACTGCTAATCAAATGCCATTGATCTTCAGCAATCATGATCACCTCTATAAAAGCAGGCAGTTTGGTGGTCTAGAGCGTGCAGGTGTGTTAACAATGCCAAGGAGGAAAGACATCAGCAATGATCTTAGAGAAGCAATTGTTGCTGCCATTAATCTGGGAATGGCTATAAGGCCATCTACAGTGAGGAAGATTATTCATAAGTGGAAAACATTCAAGACAGTTGCCAATCTTCCCAGGAGTGGACATCCCAGCAAATTCAGGCCAATGTCAGACAGTGCAATGCTCAGAGAAACTGCAAAAAAAAAAAAAACAAGAACTACAGCTCAGACTCTACAGGCCTCAGTTAGCATGATAAATGTTAACATTCATGACAGTACAAATAGAAAAAGACTGGACAAGTATGGCTGGTTTGGAAGGGTTGCCAGGAGAAAACTGCTTTACATTTTTTTTTTTTTTTTTAATGGCAGCACAGATTTGCAAATTTGCATCTGAACAAACCACAATACTTCTGGAACAATGTCCTTTGGACAGACGAGACCAAAGTGGAGATGTTTGGCCAAAATTCACAGAAGCCAAATCAACCAAATCAAGCATCAAGGTGGTGGAGGGGTGATGATTTGAAATTTTGCAGCCACAGGACCTGCTGAGTATCTTAAGGTCTTTGAGTCGACCATGAACTCCTCTGCACACCAAAGTATTCTCGAGTCAAATGTGTGTCCATCTTTCCGACAGCTAAAGATTGGTCGAAATTGGGCCTTGCAACAGGACAATGACCCCAAGCACACCAGCAAATCTACAACAGACTGGCTGAAAAAGAAAAGAATCAAGGTGTTGCAATGGCCCAATCAAAGTCCAGACCTCAACCCGATTGAAATGCTGTGGCAGGACCTGAGAGAGCTGTGCATAAACAGATGCCCACAAACAACTGACAAATGCCCACAAACAACTGTTGTAAAGAAGTTTTTTTTTTTTTTGGGCCAAAATTCATGCAGAACATTGTGAGAGACTGATAAAGCCATATAGGAAATGATTACTTCTAGTCATTGCTGTTAAAGATGGTTCTATAAGCAATTAAATCATAAGGTGTACTTAGTTTGTCACACATGGCTTCTCCATTTTGGCTTTATTTTTGTTAAATAAATAACGCGGTTTAATGTGTCATGTGTTGTTGTTCATCTGAGGTTGAATTTACCTTTTTTAAAGACCTGCTAAAGACCAGATGATTTTTTTTTTATTCTTAAAACCATAGAACTGAAAGGGAGTACACCCCTTTGAGTCCTACGGTTTTAAGAATCAAAAAAATCATCTGGTCTTTAGCAGGTCTTAAAATTATTTTTCACATGACTGTATAGACACATATATAATCTATCAAAACGTTTGACAGAATGTGTCTGTTTGTTTTTGACAGTGTAAAGAAAAGCATAAACTGTTTTTGTACATGTAAAATAACTGGAAGTCCGTGACACCAGAAGCCATGCACATTCAAGTTACAGATGGCAGCAGCTGCTCTTACGATAAGAATAAGGTAGATACTGCTACCTTGATGTAAAATTACTCATACCGTGATTTAGGTCATAATGCCCACCGCTATCAGAAACTATTGTGTATATTATCTGATGTCAAAACTATGTGATCAATTTCACTCACTGCATCCTAAAGAAACAGATACAGACCGACAGAGATGCAAGCTTTATTTGTGAGCAGCTGTATGTTTGTGACAGAGAGTTTGTGTTTAAACAGTCATTCTGTTACAGACAACACACACGTTTTACACGCATCATTTCCACTCAAGCTGTTCAAGTCTGGCCCTGACCGCAAACCTCCCTTTTTCTCCTTCATCTGATCTTATTCCTCCCTTTCCCTCCTTCTGACACCAGCATCTGCCTCTCGTCTCACCGAACTCGTTGTGATAATGTATGCGTGTGAGCTGACTCGTGCGCAGAGACTACCAACCTCATACATCCGTGAAAATGGATTTCTGACTTTTGTTGAGATGCAAGCACAACATTGAGGAAACGATTAATGCGTTTTGGGGTGTTTCTCAGAGGATCGTAACACACCAGTTTGTCACATATGTTGTGTGAATGTACAGTATACAGAGAAACTTTCAGTGTAAATACTAACACAATCAAATCCTCTTTCACTTCCATTGAGGTAACATGGTTTAGCACTTCTCCTTCCCTTCATCACACTCTCATCTCTGCTGAGCCCTTAGTGTTTTGGGGGTGAAGAGAAACAAAGCAGATGCTGCAGGTACAGAACATTCCTTCCTCTTAAAGTGACAGTTCACTCATAATTTCCCCACACCATGTTGTCCAAAACTTGTTTGACTTTCTTCTGTGGAACAAGTCTGAGGTCATTAAATGTTCTTTTTGAAAGAAATTAATACTAACATTCAGCAAGGACAGTAAACTGATTAAAAGTGACAGTGAAGACATTTATAGTGTAGTCAAATGTTTCTATTTCAAATACCGGTAAGTGCTGTTCTTTTGACATTTCTAATCATCAAATAATGTATCAAGGTTTCCACAAAATGTTAAGCACAACTGTTTAACATTGACAATAAGAAATGCTTATGAAGCAGCAAATCATCATTAGAATGATTTCTGAAGGATCATGTGACAGTGAAGACTGGGGTAATGATGCTGATAATTAAACTTTACATTATCTTACTATATTTTTGATCAAATAAATGTAGTCTGGTGGAATATAAAAAAGTACTGACTTTAAACTTTTAAATGGTAAAAGGAGAAATTGACGAACTGTATCTGTCGCTCTTTTTAATACAATTGCAATAAATAAGAGGCTTCAAGCTTCAAAAAAGGAAGCAAAAGCACCATAAAAGTACGAGAGTGAATAAATAACCTTAATTTTTCAGTGAACTATTCCTTCAACTTGCTACCATTTCTTAACTTTTGTGTGTGTATATGTGTGTACATATATATCAGCAGCAGATGTTGCAGCCGTAGTGGATCTCTGAGATATCAGTGTGGCATATGGCTGCACTGAGTGAAAGATGGCTGCTGTCAGATGGAGTGAGAGAAGTGCAGAGCTCATTTATTTACTATGAGCAATCTACCTGCTGGAGGATGTAGGTGGAGTGAGGGAGCGATGGAGAGGTGAGAAAGAAGAAGAAAGAGAAAGCAAGAACAGGTGAGAGAGAGAGAGAGAGAGAGAGAGAGAGAGAGAGAGAGAGAGAGAGAGAGAGAGAGAGAGGAGAGAGAGAGAGAGAGAGAGAGAGAGAGAGAGAGATTGGAACTAGAAAAGGAACAGAAGAAAATAGCTACCAAAGTCAGCGAATCATTAGCTAAAACTGATGCGTTATCAATCTGATTTGTCGCCAGTCTTTAAAGTGGGAGAAAAAGAAACCAGAATTAGATCCTCATTTTCCTCCTAAATCCCTCCATCTCACTGGCCACAATGACACCAAGTACTCCACCTCTAATGGGACCCCTCTCCTCATTAAAAACACAGAGGGAGAAAAGGAGAGAGAGAGAGGAATGTATGCTCAGGCCCTTATTTAAGGTGCTAACACCTAAAAAAGAAATGGAGAGAAACACCTCAAATGTAGGCAAAAAAATAAATATATATATAAGAATGGAATTGTGGGAGGAAAAATGTGAGTTAAGAATGGTGCAAGAAGGAACAAAGGAGGAGGCAATGCTAAAGTTCTAGGAAATAGTAATGAGATACAGGAAGAGAGTGGAAAGGAGGAGGAGGAGGAGGAGAAGGGAAAGGAAAGAGTTCATCCATCTTGATTAGGGATGTGTAAAACTACATATTTTTAAGACTAGCCGACTAAATAGTTTAAGTTGATTTCAGGATCACCTGACCCCTATCAGACACATTTCTTCGGGAGTGTTTACATAAGGCACTTGTGTTCAAAAACAGCTAGATGGAGCGCAGCGGAACAAAACTGGGATCTCAAGGGGGTTTTTTATTTATTTTTTAGAGTTTGACTATTTCTAAACAACACTTGTAGCAGAACGCTCAAACACTGCAAGGCATTGCGTAACAACTAAAAGCATCCGTCTGAATGTCTATGACTATAGTGCTTTGAAGAGGATGATTTTAAAAGACACTATTTTTCAATTAATACTTTTATTTAAAGTACTAATTGATCAAAAAATATTTGTTTCTCAAATAAATGCTATTGTTGGAACATTTTGTAACAGAATGTAAAAGGTGCCTCAGTTTTCAACACTGACAATAAGAAATTAGTCTTGAGCACCAAATCAGCATAATAGAATGAAAGATAACGTGACACTGAAGAGTAGAGTAATGATGCTAACAATTCAGCCATTACTTTACATTTTAAAATATATTAAAGGGATGGTTCGGAGTAATTTCAACCTAGGGTCCTTTGCACCATGACCTCGAGCCAAACTCCCCCTCAGAAGCTTTTTTTCCCCTTGGTCGAACATTATTAAAGTTAGAGCTTATTTAGAGATATCAGCCGAATGGCTTAGTGCAGGCGCTAATGCATCCAAGTTTGTATCTCTTAAATTACCCCACTAATGATGCCCGGAATGGTACCAAACTTATACAGTAGTACAAATAGGTTCTGTACTCATAAAACGAGGCATTGGAAAGTTTGTAAGCACATCAGGAGTTTATTTAAATAACACTTGCCTGATGGCTTATGCTACTGCTAACCCGGATGTCGAGGTCACTTCCGTGATTTGGGAAAAGCCCATAAAATTCCTTTGTAAAACTCACAAGTGTAAGGGAAAAGCTAGTGAATTTAACAGTCCATAGAAATATATCCCAAACAATTTATTATTTTTTCCAAAGTGTTGACAACTTAGTGTTAACTAATAATTGTTGCAAACTGGTACTACCAACAAAATATTAGTGCATTCCTGGAACTGGGCATCGTTACACTACATCCTTATGCATCGCTTTCTGCCAGGACTTTTACGGGCTTTTCCCAAATCACGGAAGTGACCTCGACATCTGGGTTAGCAGTAGCATAAGCCATCAGGCAAGTGTTATTTAAATAAACTCCTGATGTACTTACAAACTTTCCAATGCCTCGTTTCACGAGTACAGAACCTATTTGTACTACTGTATAAGTTTGGTACCATTTATTAGTGGAGTAATTTCCGAGATACATCCTAGGATCCGTTAGCGCCTGCACTAAGCCATTCGGCTGATCTCTCTAAATAAGCTCTAACTTTAATAATGTTCGACAAAGGGGGAAAAAAAGCTTCAGAGGGGGTGTTTGGCTCGAGGTCATGGTGCAAAGGTTGAAATTACTCCGAACCATCCCTTTAAAATAGAAAACTTAAAAATATTTACAATTGTAATGATAATTCGCAATATTACTGTCTTGACTATTTTTGATCAAATAAATGCAGCCTTGGTGAGCAGAAGAGACTTTGAGGCCAAACTTTTGAAAAGTAGTATATCTAAAAAACTACGAAAGGAAGTTCAGCATATGATTGGTCGTGCATCACTTACCTCACAGAAGAGTGTCAATTTGTCATCAGGCAGCAGCCCATTGGCCTCATCCAGGAGGAAGTCTCTCCTTATGAACTTCTTGAAACCCCAGTCCTTTCCTTGTACGAAGCGATACGCTCGTTGGCTCTCTGCACAAAATAAAGCATATTGGCACAAAATTGATTAGGTGGACTCAGAACAACGGTCTTGCGCCAGGTCTCTGTAATGGCATGACCTGTCAACATAAATTTCATCTTAAGAACCTTCAGAACAATACAGAACATCCGATAATTCAGTCAAGTATTAGATTGAGGCAAAAACAATCTATGCAAGACATCTCACAGACACAGATCAGACTAATCTGAATACTAATCTGAATCCAAATACTCTTTAAGAGGCTTTTCCACCTATCTGGCAAGGTCTATAATCTTGCTCTCCATTAATTTCTGCTTTATAACCAGTCTGATTATTCTGTGATTTTTCGTTCTCCTGCTGTTTCTCTGAAAGCACATTAAACCTGCATGAATGCATGAACCTCCATGCACACACACATACACACACACAGAGAGAGAGAGAGTGTGGTTTATTTATTTTTATAGCTGCTATGTTCAAACCTTCACTCCATCTTGACTGCAGTGTTTTAGCTGACTGGCAGGATCTGGTTGAGAAGTGTAAGAGAAAGGAGGAGAAATAGAGGAGAGAAAAGGAAAGGGAGAAGAAGGATAAGGATAAGGAGGAGGAAAATGAGAAAGAATGAGGAGGAAAAGGAGGAGGAAAAGGGGGAGGAGAAGGAGAAAGGGAATGAGGAGGAGAAAGGGAATGAGAAGGAGAAAGGGAATGAGAAGGAGAAAGGGAATGAGAAGGAGGAGGAGCAGCAGCGGGAGGAGAAGGAGGGCAAGGAAGAGGATAAGGGGAATGAGAAGGAGGTGCAGCAGCGGAAGGAGGAGGAGGAGGAGAAGGAGGAGGAAAAGGAGGAGAAGGAGAAGTAGGAGAAGGAGGATGTGAGGCAGGAGAAGGAAAGAGGGAAGGAGGAGGAGAAGGAGGAGGAGGAGGAGGAGGAGGAAGGGAAGGATGAATGTAGGGAGGAGGAGTAGAGGGGAAGGAGGAGGGCAATCGATGAGGAGGAGTAGAGGGGAAGGAGAAGGAGGAGGGGGGGGGAAGGGGGAGGTGAGGAGGGGGAAGGAGGAGGAGGGGAAGGGATGAGGAGGAGTGGAAGCGGGAGGAGGAGGAGGAGGGGGAGAAGGAGGAAAAGGGGAAGGAGGAAATTGAGAGGGGGGGAGAAGGAACGGAAGGAGGAAGGATGAGAAGGAGTAGAAGGAAGGGAGGGAGGAGGAGTAGAGGGAAAGGAGGAGAAAGAGGAGAAGGAGGAAGGGATGAGGAGTAGAGGGGAAGGAGGAGGGATGAGGGATGAGGAGTAGAGGGGAAGGAGGAGGGGGAAGGGGAGGGGAAGGGGAGGGGAAGGAGGATGAAGGGATGAGGAGAAGAAAGAGAAGTAAATGGAGAAGGGGAAGAGCAAGAACAGCATGGAGAAGAAAAATAAGAGAAGGATGAAGAACAAAAATACAAGAAAGTGATGCTGAATCAAGACATATATCGACATTACCTACAGGAGGATTTCTCCTTTGTCACTACTTTCACGCACAGAAGTGGAGAGAAGAGAAATTCATGACACATTAAGTGGGGAAGAGTGAAAAAAGGAGAGATGAATAGATTCCTTTGTGCTTTTGTTGCATTGTGGGTATGTGTGACAAGCACACTCTATCAAGCGTGACATCCTCTCTTCCTAAACGTTACACTTGTTCTAGTGAAGCATCTTTCCTCTTTTCTCTGTCAGCCAAGTGCAGCTGGGGCTCAAATCATTTTGGGTTAATCTGCTGCTGTAGTTTGTTTGTGTGTGTGCAGGGGTTTTAACATGGTGTGAAATGGCTGTGTTCACAGCTCGACTGTGACAGTCATCCACACAATGGGGGAGCAGAAGAAGGGCAACAAAACACATGCCTCAGGAAGACCCTTGTCTCCCTTCAAAACAGAACTTGAGTCACAGTAACTTTCCAAAGACTGATGCTGGTATCCAGATAGCACAAAGGCTAATATAATACTGATTATAATGATTACTATATTTTGCATATAGAAAAGTCCATTTTAGAAAAACACATTTTTGCATTGTGACAAATAAGCAGCAGATGTTTTTTTATTAGTGTAATACTATATTTTTTTCAAATGTATTTCAGATGTATTAACTCTTTACAAATTATACTTTTAGACATTTGTATTAGATTGGCAAATGTGCCAAGTTGTCAAAAAAAATGGTAAAATAAATAAAATGGCAAAGTGTCACTTTATTTTTGTTAAATTAAAACAAAATATAAAATTAAAAATGTGCCTTTTGATTTTGTGGTGAACTTACACATTGGCTAGACTCACTTTGTTTCACCATAGTTCAGTGTTAATATTTTACACATTTTGCAACCAGGTGATTACCTGTCAAATAAAAAGTATCGTCTTCAGTCTGTGTGTGTCCACGCTGCCCGTGTTATTTTGATGCGTCGTTAAAGAACTGTGGCTCTCAACTCTTCATTAGATGACACATTATTTAAGGCTCTGTTGAAGTATGGCTTTCAGGACTGCCTGTATTGCTCATGAGTTGTGATGTCTCGAATTGAACAGACAGGAGTGTTCACAGATGGCATGTTTTGATTCAGCTGCTTTGGAGAAGATGCTGATGGACCTGTGGGTAATTAACCCTCCCAGCATCAAGAACTTCCCAGTAAATCAAGTTACTCACCTATTAAATGGGAGAAGCAGAATTTAAAAACTAATTTTTTTAAACCCCACACCATACTGGCATGAACACACAACGGGTGAAAGCAACTTTGCTGCTAATTCCATGACAGAAACAGCCCAAAAAACTATTACATTCCACATGCTAAGCAAAATCCTTGACCACAGATGCACAAAACTTTAAGAAATATAAAAAGAAGATGGAGAGACAGAGCGAGAGAGCGAGAGGAAGTGGAAAGAAAAAGTGACAGAGACACTGATTGGTCTCTCGAGGAAGTCTGAGGTCAGATCAGGGCAGTGGCTAAATTTGTGCTCTCATTGGGGACGTCTGGCAACTAACCAATTGCAGTAGGGCAGGGAAAGTTCCTGTTGGCATCCAACCAGGGTCAAGCCTCTGTGGACACGAATACACAAGCAGCGAGGAGGAGTGTTTTAGGACGTCTGACAAAATACCGCTCCAATAAGAAAGGACTGACAGATGGATTATGCAGATATCGAGGGATAAGAGAGGGTTAAAGCATTGAAAAAGAAAGAGCAGTCAGTAGGAATACATATTCAAGCCCCGGCACTGGGCATTGGGGCACAGTGCCTAATGTCCTGGCACACAGAGAGAAAAAGAGAAGGTTGCTCGGATCACAAATGCACTAAGCATACACCCACAGAAAGCCAGGGAGGTTGAAAGGCCAAGTTCTGTTTGCCCATACCTTAAAACACGTCTGTAAGTGAGCAAAAATAGGTGAATTCCTGTGGGCATGCATCAATTGACCAGAGTTCAACAGCGAACCATTTTAATCTGCAACACCACAATTCCAAACTCCTCAAGAAAGACATTGAGGGCGTTAAGTAGTCTCAGCCTCGGACGAAATGCCCATTGAGCGCCCACAGATGACCTGATGCATACTGCACTGCACACACACAAAGCAGCTAAAGTTGGCAGAAACAGCCAGTTCTGATCCAATTGGCTAGCACATTCGCAATTTTCAGGTGTCAGGATACACAGGTTATTCTCTACTGAAGAATTCCTTATTGGATTTGCCAACATTTGCAAGGACCATGGCATCTAGTCTTTGAAAGATATCCAAAAAAGCCACGTAGTAGCAAGCAAATTATATATCTTTTAGCAGATGGTCTTTTAGTTAGATGGTCGATTCCCGTCTACATGGGCGGTTGTTGGACAGAATAAGCTGCAAAGTGGAGAGATTTTAACAAGAATAGTCAAAAGACACTAAATAAAGAAACAGAGAGATTGGTCACATTTGCTTCAACAACAAAAACATCCTCTACTTGCACTCTGCCATTAATAGAGAGTTCAGTAGCACGGTGTCAGAACAATAATGAGAGTAAACTGACATTCTCACAACAGCATCAACACAATCCGCTAGTGTAAACACTATCCAATAATTCCTCTAACCTTGACACTTCTATACAAACATACAGAGAGCAAAACACCTTTAACTGTCTGATATGATAAACCATCAGCTTAGACTGGCTTGTCTCGATTGAGTCTGTAAAAAGTCAGATCTCTGGGTGGTTCTTGGCTAGAATAAGCTGCAATTTGGACCACAATTTATGTTGTTAGTCAAAAGTCCAGCTACATGAGAGCACAGCAAAGTATTTAAAACACTATATTATATTATATATATATGAAGAGTTCAGATGCAAAAGCCTCTAAGTGCCATCTTAAATTTTCTTCTAGAATGATCATTTTCATCAAGCTCGTATATTTAAGTTCAATAATTTCACTTAAATGACAATTAATAGGTAATCTTCATTGCCATTTAGGTGAAATTACTGAACTTAAATATACAAGCTTCATAAAAATGATCATTCTAGAAGAAAATTTCAAATGGCACTTAGAGGCTTTTGCATCTGAACTCTTCATATATATATATATATATATATATATATATATATATATATGAGAGCAACAGAAACAAACACAGTTTAATAGCATTAGTTTAATAGCAATCAAGACCTGCCAGCAGGCGAATGCGGGTACTTTTTGCACAGATGTGACGGGTAACCTTTATAAAATGTGTGTTTATATCATGTATTTGAATGAAAACTACTGATAAAACTAGATACTCACCAGTAAATGTGGTTGGCAGGCCAAACAAATATTTCCTACTCTGATTAATACATGTATAGACTGCAAATGACTTAAATGGATATCACAAAGCAGTTACGTTGCACAACCTCATTCTTCTGTGGCTTTACAGTGAAACGGTCAGCGTTATAAATGTTGATCTACGGGAGTATTAACAGCTATGGACCACGCGGGGCTGAGAGCAATAGCAGTAAAGCTCCGTGGTGTAAATATTCATCAAACGGTCAATAGCCAATAAAGCAAGTTCAGAATCAATATCTGCCAGCATGCAGTCTCATCTGAATAACTACACAGCACGCAGAGAAGAGATCGTCAGCTAGGTAGTTTATACACTACCCAACATCCATCTAACCTACATCGGTGTGAATCTTTCATTTCTCTATTAGCCCAATGCCTCTTTAGAAATATCCATTTCTAAAAGCCTACTCACAAAAAACACACAAAAAAAAACACATGAACACTGGAGTAATGGCTGCTGATTTCAAAACAAATCAAATTCAATCACATGAATTTACTGTATTACTGTTTTTGATGCATTTTTTGATCAAATAAATGCAGCCGTGGTGAAAAATCGTACTGACTTTTGAACAGTAGTGTACTTCTGATTGGCAATGGGATGTAGCAAAAGATGGTCATGGTAATGACGTAAAATAAATTCTACTGACCTATCCATGCAGTAGCCTATCTAATAATATAGCCTTTCATTTAAAATATACTTCTTTGTTCAGTTCATATAGATATAGTCTGTTACATAAATTTGTACTTTAGATTTATATAATGTAAATCATTGTGTGAATTTAATAACAAGTTCATTTCTGTATTATTTAATGTGTTAATTTTAAGTAAGTTGCTTCTGTGGACTATTTATTCTATGCTATAAAGTGGAGTTTAGTGATTGTTTTGTGATTGGTGGTTTTGGAGCATCTCTGACTTCACTTCAGGTGGTTCTTTGATTTCTTCTTTGGGAGCTCTCATTATTAAGGTTCACAATTCGTCTGGAAATTTGACTTGAGCTGAAATAAAAATTAATATTTTTCCAAGACAAACAAGACCCCTGCTTAAAAAAAACCCAAGAAGCACCTGAAATAAATCTGTAAGCCATTGCAGCAGACTACATACACAGTGTTCTCCTGAAAGTGGTTTCATGTGTCCATCAAACCTGATCATCGATCCTCAGAGGGGAACCGGTTCCTCTGCACCTCTATTTGCTCTGTGTCATGCGTAGGACTGACTCCATAAACACAAGTCATGCTGCAGAGTCCCAGTGCCTTCTCGTAGCCCTCTTAATTAAAGTACTTTACTTTGTTTTTATTTCTCTCTCCACTTCTGCTTCACCCCTCCTCCCCCCTTCTCTCTCGTTCATCTCGCTCTCCCCCAGGAGGAGGGCAGGATTAAATTGGATTCTAAATGATCCAGAACCGATAGAGCAATTTCTGCTGCCATATTTTCATCCTGCGTCCCGCTTTAAAAACTCTCCCCATCCACTGTAAGGAGGCTGTCGGTGCTTCTTTGTCCCCGGGGACGCCCCAAGCACGTCACCCTCCCCACATTCCGGAGGGGCGCTAAATGGAGAGAATGTTGAGTGTAGGAGTGGGGGGAGTGCAGGACAAAACACAAGGAGCGCCTTCTCGCCCATTAAGGTGCAGAAAATGAGAAAATTGGAAAATGAGAGACAGGGTTGTTCAACCTCTCATCTCGCTGCCACAATCTGGCACCCTTTTCTCTTTCTTTCACTCCTGTTCCTCTGCTCATATGTGAGATTCTTCAAAAAGATGAGAGTGTGACTGCTGCCCGCATATCAGTTTCATCTCTCTAGGATGCACGCAATCTTTTGTGAAACATTAATACAGGCTCATATAAAACTGCCAGAATCTGGGCAAGGATTTTTCAGGGGCGCTTTACCAGCTTAAGCTCACCTTGCCTGAAATCACACAAGTACAGGTTGAGGACAATTTTAGGTCAAAATCTATATGTTAATGTGCATTTACAGTTTTGTTCATAGGCCATTAACTCTTTCCCCACCAAACCCAGAATTTTCTGTGTTTCCACTGTTATATGGTAGGGGGCGCTATGACACATCTTCTGAAAGAGTGATGAATCTCCTGATCAAAACATGTGCGAAGACGACGCAAAAACAAGCGATCTTATATGTAATCATATGAATACGTAAAATATTGCGATCATTAACATTAAAGAGCATATAAATCAAAACTGCCCAATGTTACTGAATGAAATGTTGACCCAGGACGAGCTATAGGACTGTGCAAGCATTAGTGGTGTTGATGGACTCAATCTACTCCATCTATGTTATGATCATCATTCTGAATGAATGCATTCTCAGCTTTTTGCTCAATGTTGCTTTTTTTTAAGTCCCTGTAAAGACAAAAAAAACAAAAAAAAAACTAAACACATTAGAAATGTTAGAAATGTATTGCTAAAACACATTACAAAGACTGTGAACTGAAGTACTGAATCGTGGAGTTAGACCGTTAAGTTTTTCACCATTGCTGTGTTCAGGATCTTTAGGGCGGGGCTAAAACGGTGGCTCGATGACGCACTGGAGCCACTGAGCTCCTGGCCCCGCCCCTACTGTCGATGACGCACTGGAGCCGTTGAGGCTGCAGCCTACAGTTTGCTAGCTAGTTATGCCTTCGTCACGGAAATGCGTTTTACCTGGATGCGATCACTTACAAAACAGATCGGTGTCCTTATTTAAATTTCCCAAAAAAACTATCATATCAAGAAGAGGTGGATTAATTTTGTGAAAAGCCACCTTGATGGAGAGCTGAGGATCACCACCAACACCCGCCTCTGTATAGTGATCATTTTACACAGGATAGTTCACTGATAATCCGCTGTTATTGGTGAATGGGGCCGAACCAACAATCTCTCGCCTCGGCCTTCATCCTCCCGTCACGCCGACAACTGGTGCCATCATCGGCAGTGCGTGCCCGCGAGTCAAATATCCTGCGAGTGGGCATGGTTTCAGCGCAGCCAGCGGACACGCCCCCAGCGTTTGAGAGCAGAGAATACTGCTCATTTTTTGCAAGATTTTGATAGCTTATTTTATTTACTTGGTGGCTTTCTTTATCATTCAAATTTGGCTGGGGGGCTAATAACAAATTTTTTGTGCTGTGACAAACTCAGAACACATTTAATTTGGACTGCAAGCTAGAATAAAACTTTTTTTTTTCAGAGGGTCTGTTCTTTCTTTTGATATATTGCATGTTCAGATATTCATACAATAAAATATTCTGGGGTGATCAAAAACGCTGGTGGGGAAAGAGTTGAAAAACTTATTTTAATGATAGCGATTTACAGTTCACAGTGAACAAAGAAAAAAGAAAGCATTTACTATTGTTCCTCAAACAAGCAGATATTTTGTGATGAGAGTTTTAAAGGACCAGAAAAGAAAAAAAAAAGTTCAGTCATCATTTACTTTCTTTCCAAATCTCTCTTGTTCAACACAAAAGGTGAATATCCCTGACAAACTTTGCATGCAATAGAAGTGGATGAAGACTAGAGCCACCAATCTCTAAAACGACAAATTTAAGTATCATAATACGGTCCAAATATTTTGTGATATATACACACAAAATTTAAAATTTCCTTGAAATTTGCCCCAGTTGTCCTTGGCAGTTGATTCAGTTCACAAAACGGAAGATTTGTTCATGATCCAGTTCTCGAGTTTCACTCACTAACTCACTCAATGATCAGTCACAGTGGTTAACAGCTAAATGATGGGGAAGATTTTCAGTCTGTTTGTTACACAAATCAATCATATGGCTTTGAAACACCCAAAATATAGAGCACAAGTCATATAGTCACTTATATGTTGCTTTTGCATCCTTTTTGAAGCTTAAAGGGGTCATCAGATGCCCATTTTCCACAAGTTGGTATGATTCTTTAGGGTCTTCATGTAAAGTTTGGTTTGTAAACGTTTGTCATGTTAAAGTACTTTTTGTTAAAATTCCTCACTGGTTGTGTAAAAACAATTTTTACCTCCTCAAAAACAGCTCTGTTCACAGCGACCCGTTTTCGGTGCATGTCTCTTAAATAATGAGCAACTGCTCACCCCGCCCCTCTCTTCCATGGGGGGTGTTGACACAAGACATGTAAAGTGCTGCCTTGGCAGACAGTATACAAATGGCTGAGGGCGGAAATATGCTAATATAGGACAGCCCACGGTCATGGGCGGAGCATAAGCAATATGACATCATATTGCTCAGAAAATCCAAACGGCTTGATTATTGAGAGTGTTTAGACTTTGAGGATAAAAAAAAAAAAAGGAGTGAATGGATTGTTTTCATTGTATGGTGGTTGTGTCCACACACTGCAAAGACACATTTATATGCAAATACCATATAAAAGTGAATTTTGCATCTGATGACCCCTTTAAAAAATACAGCCTTCATACATTGTAAATTGCATGAAAAACAGCAAATGGTACAACATCTCACTTTGTGTTCCATGGAAGAAAAGTGTGACATGATGGTGAGTAAATGATGACAGAATTGTGTTCAGGGAAAGCAGAAAGTTTAGTTGCACATTAAAATGTTTCTCACCACACAAACAAACAAAAACTTTTAGGGCACTATTTCTTCTCTATACACTATAAACTCCATGACCCTGTGAGCTACAGAGTTCACCGACCTAACGCACACATACCCACACTCTTATCATACATATTGATCTTTTCAATGTAACTTTGTATATTTATAAAAATGTATAAATTCGTCGGGTTTTAACATCCACGCCAGCATATCAGAAATGTTTTCCCTATGCGAATAACAAAACCACCTTAAAGAAATACACACCCCCAGCTATGAATAATACTTGGTTTAAAAAAAAGGCAGACACTGAAATCAGCCATGAAGTTGCTCCGTCTGAGCGAGTGAAATTCAGTTCCACTGAAGGCCAAAACCTCTGTAACTCTCATACACCAATCAAACAAGACAGCCCTAAGGCCATCACCCCCAAAAAAATCTCAATTAAAACACTGTCGCCTTCCTCAAATTTAATATTACAAGGGGAAAGGTTCACATTGAATGTTATTACTTTCACAGAAAATACAAGACCATTCACACTTTCAAAGGCATGCTAGTCTGATTAACTCTGTTTTGCAGGTATCCACGTCTGTAGCATCTAGAGCTCCCTAAAGGAATCAAGTGATACTACTGTGCTAGTTTGCAAAAACACTCTGATTAAATAAATGTTTCATAAAACAGTAAATGTGATGAGTATGCGAGAAAGAAATGTGTATTTCTTTTTTTTAAAGAGATCAAATTATACACTAGATTACAGTTGGGCGGTACGACGAAATACACTAAGCAATTTTAATTCACTGCAACGATATAGTTATTTTGGCTGGAAAACCAATGTAAAAAGAGTTTATATATTAAATAATAATAATAAAATACTTTGGCCTTGTTTCACAGACAAGGCTTAGACTAAGCCAGGATCAGGCCTTAGTTCAATTAGGACATTTAAGAAGCTTTTATAAACATGCCTTAAAAAAAAAACACATCTTACTGGTGTGCATCTTGAGACAAAACAATGGCACTTATATATTTTAAGATCTGTCAGTGCTAATCGCTTTCAGTTCAAACAGCTCAAACATGCATTTTAGTCTGTGACTAGATTTAAACCTTGTCTGTGAAACCAGGCCCGTTGCATAAACATAGCCATTATTCTAATATGACCCACTAGCAGTTAGTCAGGGACAGTCAGTATTACTTTTCGGTATCAAATAGGCCAATCTACGTTTTTATGTAACTGATTTAAAAAACGTATGAAGAAAAAAAAGTGATGTCTAACTTGTAAGACTAGTCTTAGAGGTTCATGTAACAGGTTTTTTTTTTTTTTAATTAATGAAGTACCTTTAAAATGGTCATTCTTTTTTGGGAACTTGGACATAAACCAACATTAAAAAGGCAGTAAATATCTACCACACCATGGTCTAACTGTATTTTACTGCTCAGCCCTTCACCAGATATATAATATATATAATATATATATATATATTAGGGGTGTAACGATATTCAAACCGAACCGACAAACCGCGATACAACAGCCACGCTTCGAACCGCGATACTCTCATGTCGAACCGAACGCGCCCCGCCCCCTGCTGCCCCGGCCCAACTCTCACATCACTTTGTCACAAAACTATTTTTTTCTTCCTTGACATTTGATTAAATAGTTATTAATGAGTACACTTTTAACAACTAATAAGAGCTGTAGTTTTACTAAATATTATTATAATATTATTTACTAAATAAAGTGCATGTCACGTGATTTGGGTGATCGATCACGCTCGAGAGTTTACATACGCACTTCAGGATGGCAACTCCGCGGCATATTGAGATTGAAGACCCTCCGGTCACAACCACTGACTGATACAGCAGCAACAGCAGCAGTGCTGATCACGAATCACCGACACCTGTCATCATCCAATATGATGACATATCACAGCATTTTTTAATCATCGTTTTGAGACAAATCATTGTTTGTTTTGCGAACATAATCCTCTGCCGTCTGGTCGCTTCCGCTTCAAGCCGGACTCGTCTCGCGCTAACGGTAATTCCTTTTCACTGTCCACGTTTTGATTTCGGCAAATCAATTTTAGCGAATGCAAACAACGTGATTATTGTTCATGAGTCCAACATCCAGCCACGCAAGAAAACATGTAATCTACCTGAGGGAATAATATGCTCACAAAACATTTCTGATTATTATTCATGTTTAAGACTGGTTTGTTTTTTCCCCCCCAAGATTCTATGAAGAATGTAAAGATCATAAGATATTTATTTGAAATAGAAAGCTTGTGTAACACTATAAATGTAGGCTACTGTCACTTTTGATTAACGTAATGCATCCTTTCTGAATAAAAGTAGGCAATTACTTTCTTTAATTTCTTTCCCCCCAAAAATTATCTTACAAACCTCAAACTTTTGAACTGTAGGCCTATGTATAATGTTAAAAAAGCTTTCTATTTCAGATAAATGCTGTTATTTTGAATGGTGGTTTGTTTGTAATGTGACATTTTGTTTGTATGACTTTACAATAATTTTTAGAATTAAATTGTACATAAATAGGTTAAGCAATACAAATGTGTTTGTCTGATAACCTTTTAAACATATACTTAACTGTCTGCAGACAATGAAATGATGTACATTGTGCGATGCAGTACAAATATTTTGAGTGTCCCTTGTTTTCCTATAAAGAACCACGATTGTCCCGCATTTTACTTTTCTGAAGTTGGCAACCCTACTCAGGTGTGCAGTTTATTTCTGACTAGTCAGTGGAGGCATTTATTTCATTTTAGTTAACTCAGGTGTGCTAAGTGCTCTAAAGAAAGGCTGAAGCCACTGTATAAAGTTCAGATAATAAAGTTAAAGTTAATCTAGCGTTATTATTGCTGGTGCCCTGCCATGAACCCTGCCCCCACAGCAAACAGAACCGAACCGAACCGAACCGTGGCTCCAAAACCGTGATATGAACCGAACCGTGGCATTGGTGTATCGTTACACCCCTAATATATATATATATATATATATATCTTTTTTATAATCTTTAGAGTTTAATCAACATCTTACCCATAGCTTTGGTTTCCTCGCCCTTGGCGTTAAGGATGGAGAACTTGAACTTGGCCCGAACCTCACTCTTAGGACAGCTGACCAGGAGAAGATAGAGCGACAGATAATCTTTACTCTCTTCATCCAGACCTTTTGGATTCACTCGCAAACACCTGCTCAAAAAACAAAGAATCTTACATCAGCAGATAGTACGGTGGCCGAGAAGGGTCACAACACATACAAACGCCACAACAACTACATATTCAGAAAACACATACAAATTCAGAAAACACATACAAACGCCACAACATCTACATATTCAGAAAACACCTCCAAATTCAGAAAACACATACAAACGCCACAACAACTACATATTCAGAAAACAACTTCGTCGATTTCACATCACGTACGCTGCAAATATTCACAGCACGAGCAAATAGGGAAACGAACTGCAAAGACACAACGGAAATGTTTCCAGGGGGGCCATAATCAGTGACGGACCCGCATCCATCCGGTTGTCTTCGCGCTATCTGAATGTGCACTTATAAAATCATAAGCATCATAATAAAAGAGAAACACTTACCTCTTGTAGCCATAGACAACAAAAGCGCACGTTCACAACCGGATGGATGCGGGTCCGTCACTGATTATGGCCCCCCTGGAAACATTTCCGTTGTGTCTTTGCAGTTTGCAGTTCGTTTCCCTATTTGCTCGTGCTGTCAATATTTGCAGCGTACGTGATGTGAAATCGACGAAGTTGTTTTCTGAATATGTAGTTGTGGCGTTTGTATGTGTTTTCTGAATTTGGAGGTGTTTTCTGAATATGTAGTTGTTGTGGCGTTTGTATGTGTTGTGACCCTTCTCGGCCACCGTAAGATAGGCTTTATTTCATTTTAAACAAATAGAGTTTATCTGACCAAAACATTTATGTAATGCAAATCCAAGTGTGCTCCTTCCCTTCATACCATTTGAGCTTGTCATTGGCCCCTGAGGAGAACGTAGAGCTTTTGATGACCTCGCCCATCTCCTCCCGGCAGAAGCTGAAGTTGTTGATGGTCCACATATAGGAGAACTTAACCACTTTGATCTGGACAAACACAAACACAGAAGAAAGAAGATAACAGACAAGACGCTTCATTCTTCCATTTATTCATCTCCCCTCCCCTCCACCCTTTTCTACATTAGATCCACAAGTGTTGGCCAAGACATCAAAAAGCGACACATCAAAACCACCTTTTATCTTAATGCGCTCTGACAACAAACAGGATGGGGAGAACAAGGAATAAAAAAACCTCAAACAAAAACACTGGGGGAGAATGAAGGCGAGATAAATGAAGGCATTAATGGAACATGTTTAACTAGTCGTGGGGATTCTGAACACGCTGGAGGACCTTGTGAAGTCACACACACTCAAAACACAGAGAAGATAATGGCCATTACATATTTTTACACACTGACAGATCTTTTTTTATACGTTTATTAAAGAAATGAATACTTTTTTATTCAACAATGGTGCATTAAATTGGTCAGAAACTTTTAGATTTCTAAATTCTGTACTTTCTATTCATAAAAAAAAATTATGGTTTCCACAAAAATATTTAACTTTTTTTAGCAGCAGCAAATCATCATATTAGAATGATTTCTGAAGGGTCATGTGACAGTGAAGACTGGGATAATGATGCTGAAAATTCAGCTTTGCATCACAGGAATAAATTGCATTTTAAAATGTATTCAAATGGAAAACAGCTATTTTTAATTCTAATGATATTTCACAATATTATTGTTTGGGGTGTATTTTTTATCAAATAAATACAGCCTCAGAGAGACCACCCCATAAGAGACTTCTTTCAAAACCTTTTTTTATTTGTATTTTATCTCACTGCCTCAGTAAAATACAGTGTACCTAAAATACTTCAAATGCAGGCCTTGGAAAACTCTGCCCATCGTTCACAGCATTCAATATTAGTTCCACATTATTCTATCTATAATATATTATTCTATATTATTGACTGTATTTAAGTTTACATTAATTACTTCCATTAAATACAAATTAATTAATAAATGTTAATTTCTTTGAATAAGATAATAAGTGAATAAAGACTTTGGATTCTAAAGCGATTATGTTTTCAGAAGACTTGATGGTGTTTTGGTCCTTTTTGAAGAACTGTATGATTTTGTTGAATGAAAAAGTACAACGTGAACATTCTGATAAACTTCATTTGTGTTCCACAGGATAAAATTCACAGGGATTTGAAACAACAAGGGTGCTCCAAGGGTGTGTTCATTTTGACCTTTAAAATGCTATTTCAAAACTACTTTTAATTACATTTTGCAAAGAAAAAAAGTATGCCAATCCCACATGGGCCTGTTGATTGGACATTTATCATCATCACATGAGGCTTATTATGTGTCTGGGACACCAGGATGCTCAGATCTGCACCTGGAAATCTAGGGTGCATCTCAATCAGCTCTCTAGCTTCCTAGGTCGTGAATCAGTATATCATGTACATGTATTCGGGCACTAGTAAGGACCCTGGGCTCACTACACACTGGGACACTATTTCCTGCGACATGACAACGTCCTCATTGTACAACATCACTACTGGGGATTTATGAACAACAGCAGAACTGATATCTTTCTCAAATTACTTGTTAATGTTATTTAAAGTACATTATAAATACTTTGCTTGTTACATATACGTGCAACATTTCAGCCGTAAGTAAATTATAAATGTTAGCTAGATTATGTTCATTACCTGTCTAGAGATGTTTATGCTGAAATATAATAAAATTATGTTTTTTATTTCTAAAAACCATCTATCGTGTGCCATTATGTGTAGTGATTTGGCTCACATAATTTATGTTTCGTGCTTGATAACTTCCGTTAAGGGAACACAGTGAGCATCGATACTCCACATGAGGCTGAACTAGGGAGCTGATTGAGACGCACCCCTAGTTTCCTGCACACTTTAGTTCCAGTCTTTCACCAACACACCTGCCTGTAATTTTGAACTGAACCCATTGAGTTCGATTAACGTGTTCAGGTGTGTTTAATTAGACATGCAACTCACTATGAAGGTGGACAAGCAGAATCAAGCACCACTGATGTAGATTCACAGACCCAGAACCACACACGCACACACACACACACACACACACACACACTCACTCACTCACCTGTGTGTAACACCAGCTTTCGGCCACAGGGCCGCTGGTCATTTCAGCAGGAGGGGGCGGACTCGGCACCCTGGACATCGCCAGTTTTGAGCGTGGGGGTGGGGCAGGGGGAGGGTCACTACGCCAGCCACCGCAGAACGTCCCCGTCAAAACGCACACACGTGATTACTCACTCAGAAGCAAATACATGCACACGCACGCATGTGTACTTCACAGCCGCCGCCAGGATCCGGGCACACACTCGTGTTCAGCGTAACCCAGAGAACATGAAGGGAATGCAGGCAGAACCTTGAAGTGTTTTTCTGTGAGCTGTTCAGTTTATCCTGTAGTAGAGAATACAGAGAGCAGAAACAGATTGATTATTTTTATCAAACTCTTGTAGTGAAAGGCTTTAAACTTTTATCTCAGAAATTATGCTGGGCCGCTAATGAGCTACATCACTTGAATGAATTGTTTATTGTGAGAAAAGTAATATTATTATAATATTAGCCTATAAATAAATAGATTTACATTTGTTATATAAATTTGAACAGAATTACTATTAATAAACACTACAATTACTGTGCGTTCACACCGCCGCCGGAGAGAGCGTCAAAGTGGCCGGAAGTCATTCATTTTCAATGAGAGCCGGTGGCGAGCTCCGGCGAGGGCGGCACGGCGCGTCTTGGACGGTGAGAGCGGCGAGGAGAGTTGAAGTCAGGTAAACTTTATAGTAATAAGCTATGATGCGGTTCGGAGGCAACCAATCAGAATGTAGAAGTCCTCCGCCTTAGAGGATTCCAGAGAACGCAATCCTGTAAACATCGGTCTACTTCGATCTACGTCAGCGCATCAGAGCGTCCCCGAATGTTTCTCCGGCATCGTTGGCAGGGCGGCGAGAGCGAATTTTGCCACGATCGCCGTCTTGTTAACGTACGGTGTGAACGTACAGTTACTACTATTATTATAAATGTCTGCAGTTCATGTATATAAATAAATCATATAAAAAAAATTATAAAAGATTTATTTTATAAATAAATGTGTTAAAGTCATGGTAAGTGGAGAGATTGGACAACTGATTCACCATAAACATCCACCTTCAGCAAATCAAAAACAGACAATTCCAGACTGTTCTTTATAAAAAAGAAAACACCTGATTTGTTGATTTTGCACATTGACAAACAGGTCTACCATCTTTCTTGAACATATGCACAAACCACAAAAATATGCAGAATCAAACAAACCACCAAATAAAGAGGGATGTTTGATCTCCATTTTGTTGATCTAGTTCAGTACGTCTAAGTAAGTACTAATGTAAAAGCCAGACCTCTGAAGCACCATCAGCAACCACAGCAAGTTTAAATCTGTCAAAGCAACATGCTTATAATGCTGGAGGGAAAAAATATTTCTTCTTTTCCCCTTGTGTGAAACAGCCCTCCTCTCTTGTCCAGAAGAAAAGCACATTCATCATTCTATTGGCTCTCTTGTTCATTTCCCCTCAACCCTCTGAACCTTAAACCTTTTCAATCTTTTTTTTCTTCAGATCAAAAAATAAATAAATAAAACAGAACCTCAGGACTAATCCTTATTTTTCTATCCCTGCTGCTAATTAAGGCACTTTAATCGTTAGCTGGATACACCCCAGCCATTAATGAACTGACCAGAAACACCAAACTAGCCACTTGTCTAACAGTACAGTAAGTCATTAATAAGGCTAATTAATGGATGTAAAAACAGTCCGACAGAAGCAGGACTGATAACCAATTAAAGCAACAAAGTACATTTCTTGCTTTGTGCATGACATTTATAAATGTTTAAAGAACACATGGTCATGGTTAAAGATCCTCATGGTCATGAGCAGGGTAGAACCGTCTTTATTAAAAAGATGTCACATGTAGGTAACTTTTTAATTTACTTCACAGAACAGTGAGATTTTCTGCGGTCAGATCACAAAGTTATGAAAAGTTGAACATTTACTAGACATGTCGACTGGGGGACCTTTGATTTTAACCAAACTTAAAAAAAAAAAATACAAGTATTATCTTCTCTTTTCTCAATCTGAAACGACCTAATCAACCTTTCATTTCTCATTCCTTTCTCCATTTTTACCGTCTTGCACTCCTCTCTCCCCTTTCTCACTCAACCTGCACGTCCCTTCGTCTGTGAGCGAGGGAGACGGAGACGTTTCTTTCCCTTAATTAGCATCTGATTGAAAAGATAGACCATGGCCCGGCGGAACCTTCCGGAAACTGTGCAGCGATTTGAAGAAGACAGTGAGAGAGAGTACATGACGGAGAAAAAAACGAACAAAGTGCAAAACAAAGTGTATTGTGGGAAGGAGAGAGAAAAAAAAAAACATTAGGAGAATGAAAAGGTCAATTCAAAACTTTTCAGAAGTACAGAGCAACTCATCCATTTCCCACCCACACACTAGGACTGGATGATACAGTCAAATTACAACCCAATATTTATATATTTGCTCTAAAACAGCTTAAAGGGTTAGTTCACCCAAAAGTGAAAATTATATCATTTACTCAACCTTATATAGTTCCAAACCCATAAGACTTTCGTCCATCTTCAAAATACAAATGAAGATATTTTAAATCTGAGAGCTTTCCATTCCCAGCTACGCAACTACCACTTTGACGCTTCAAAAAGTTCATAAAGAGATCGTAAAACTAATCCATATGAGTCGAGCAGTTTAGTCCAAATTTTCTGAGGTTACTCAATCGTTTTATATGATCAGATTTCATGTAGTCTTTTATTCACATATAAACATTGTTTAGCAAACATAAACAAAAGCTAAACTGATCCTGCTTGATGCACGAGAATGAACCTAATTGGTTCTTGCTGAAGCTCAAACGTGCTGCGTAACACGAGAATGAACCTCATTGGCTCTTGTGGAAGCTCAAACGTGCTGCGTAACACGAGAATGAACCTCATTGGCTCTTGTGGAAGCTCAAACGTGCTGCGTAACACGAGAATGAACCTCATTGGCTCTTGTGGAAGCTCAAACGTGCTGCGTAACACGAGAATGAACCTCATTGGCTCTTGTGGAAGCTCAAACGTGCTGCGTAACACGAGAATGAACATCATTGGCTCTTGTGGAAGCTCAAACGTGCTGCGTAACACGATAATGAACATCATTGGCTCTTGTGGAAGCTCAAACGTGCTGCGTAACATGAGAATGAACCTCATTGGCTCTTGTGGAAGCTCAAACGTGCTGCGTAACACGATAATGAACCTCATTGGCTCTTGTGGAAGCTCAAACGTGCTGCGTAACACGATAATGAACATCATTGGCTCTTGTGGAAGCTCAAACGTGCTGCGTAACACGAGAATTAACCTCATTGGCTCTTGTGGAAGCTCAAACGTGCTGCGTAACACGAGAATGAACCTCATTGGCTCTTGTGGAAGCTCAAACGTGCTGCGTAACACGAGAATGAACCTCATTGGCTCTTGTGGAAGCTCAAACGTGCTGCGTAACACGAGAATGAACATCATTGGCTCTTGTGGAAGCTCAAACGTGCTGCGTAACACGATAATGAACATCATTGGCTCTTGTGGAAGCTCAAACGTGCTGCGTAACACGAGAATGAACCTCATTGGCTCTTGTGGAAGCTCAAACGTGCTGCGTAACACGATAATGAACATCATTGGCTCTTGTGGAAGCTCAAACGTGCTGCGTAACACGAGAATGAACCTCATTGGCTCTTGTGGAAGCTCAAACGTGCTGCGTAACACGAGAATGAACCTCATTGGCTCTTGTGGAAGCTCAAACGTGCTGCGTAACACGAGAATGAACCTCATTGGCTCTTGTGGAAGCTCAAACGTGCTGCGTAACACGAGAACGAACCTCATTCTCGCACATCAAGAAATATACAAAAGATGACCGAATTTTCATTTTTTGGGTGAACTAACCCTTTAAAAGAGTGATTTCCTGATTGGTGAAAGAATAATTTCAAATGAATAGTCATTTCAGCCAAATAGATTTAAAATGTTGAAGTATTTAAAAACATCCAAGACTTGTACACAAGGAAGAATATTTAATAATGTATATGCCGTGAAATAATTTAATAATAAATAGTTATAAAAGCATTAGCTACACCTTTTTAATATATTAATAATCTATGACACATCTTATCAAAGTTGTGTGCACGCAATACACAATGACAGAACATGTCATCGGAAAAGCACTAATTAAACATCACTGTTTCAGCCTAAACTAATTCAGACAAAACTTTTTGCTGTTTTGGCCAAATATTTTCAGCTGCAGAAATTTCACTGTATCCCTGTAATCGATTCATTTAATAGATGTCAAACTTACAAATTCACCAAAACTGCAAGTCAAACTAAAAAAGATATTATAAAAAGTTTGTCTTTTTACTCTCATGTGCAATATATTACCCAGCCCTACTTCACACACTGGAATTAATGTTCAGAGACAATATTCAACACCTTGCAACTCATTATTATCAGTTAAACCAATCTCTCTCTTTTTTTTCCTCCTCCTTCCTGTGTGCTATTTGTTTCTGATGAAAAACACTTGTGGCATTTTCACTCAGTAAAACAATAAAATATTAATCATTCAAGTCGGGGAACAAGTTGGTGTCCATTTGCAATTCAAATTACCACCAACTTCCTGGCAATTAATTTCCACGCGCGTGTCTCCCATCATGTGTCTCCAGTTATCTGCATTCTGAACTTAATTTCCACTGGTCTTTGTATCATCATCATCTATCGGCTCTGTCAACACAAACTCACCTTATGGCAACATATCACTCACGAATCAGCTAACTACCTTTCTGCACTGAAAACACAAACAGACACACAAACAACAGGTTACACACCATGCCGTAACAAGTAACAAGCAGGCCCACACAGAATCAGCTTGCACAAAACTCCACAGAAATCTTCTACATTTCCACAAAGTTGGAATCATTCACAAAGTTTTTAATTTAATTGTTTTTAGTTACCAATAGAAGCACAGCACTTTCGGCTGAATTTAACATGTAAATCCATTCCATAGATTTCCCCCCTAAATCAACACAGAAAATCCTCAGATTCCGTCTGGGCCAAGTAACAGGCAAGGATACACACACACACACACACACACTACAGATGTCAGAGAGGTATGAGAGAGGGAATCTGAGCTTGCAGGCACACACCAGATCAAAGAAACAGCATATTTTACATGTGATCCTGTTCATTAGTTAGCAAACTATTCAATATATGACTTCATAACTGGAAACACGCATACATTATCTAGGGATTTAAGAGGCAGCTGATGTTAAAGTCTTAATTTAATATCAAATAATCAATTTTTAGTCAACACACTGTCAGGGCTTGATGCTTTTTTCACCTATCAAAATTTAGGAGTGCATAAAGAACAAAGAAAGCTCCTCCCCTTTTTTTAAAGTAGCCAGTAACGTTTCGTTTATATCACAGCTCAGCCAGATCCGTTGAGCTCGGTAAAGCAGCAGTTCCCTGCTAATCTCCTCAATATCGCTTTAAAATATAGAGTTCTGTGCAGAATGGGTCCGATATGTTTTGGGTCTGGACCGGAGCAGACTGTTTGCATGCTGCCGCAGTTCGCATGACAGTAATGCGAAACCACCAGACTTCATTCGCCACAATGGAAAGCATATTTAAACTGTCTGAATAGTTCCCTATCCCCTAAATAGTGCATTATGTGGCACTCACCATGTAATAAATAGTAAATGTGTGAACAAATGACGATTTTAGCCGTAGGTTCAGTGTCTATTTCTAATTTAATTTAGAAGGGCGGGACGCTCCAGATTCTAGAGAGCATTTGATTGGACAAAAAAATCTGATGAGAAGCTGAAGTGCAGAGTGATGTCATCAAAATCATTGATCCATCTTGCCGGAAGTGAGACTAAGTTTTGAACGCTTACATCTTATAAATGCGAATTTTGTCACTGTTTTGGAGCACACTACCTTATAGATAACAGTAAGGCTAACATATTAATACTAAAAGCCAAAAAACTTCAAATTTTAACTTCATGGGGACTTTAAGACTTCCCCCACAGGGACCTACTTTTTATTTGTACACATACTACTAAAACATATTACTTTTCGCAAACATCTATTTTTAAGTCACAAATGCGAGTGAAATGCTTGCACTGTCGAGACCTGACTGACGTGTAACATTTCATGATAAACAAATTCACAAACACAACCATGATAAACAAAGTACATTGAATGTCAGAGTATAGTCTGTTTGATTGGTGTGAATTCAGTTCAATTCAGAAAACCGCATTCACACCAGAGTCTTAAAAAAAAAAAAAAAAGGATGCTTAGTCCCCCCCATCAACAACGTATAATTTGCATCTGCATGCTCCTAAGACACAAATTACAAAAATAATGCATTTTTCATTGCTGCTTTCTCTAAATAAATAGCCTTCAGAGTGCAACTTACATGTTTCTTGTGACGCATATGATAAATCTAAAAGGAACCAAAACGTCAATATTAACACAGTGAATCTGGGGTTCAACATCTGATCAGACTCGAGTCTGACCAAGCAATGGAACCAACCAAGTGTGACAAGAGCCTAAGATACAACAAAGTTGGTTAAATCACGATTAGTTTACAACAGCGTCAGACAGCATCTGAGATCTGATCGGCTGGCACATACGAGGCGGGTGGGACGAGACGGGTGCCAGGCAAGGAGATTCAGCCCTCGAGGAATTCATTACTGCAACCGTTACCCAGCCAAAATAATTAATGAATTAAGGAGGGGAAGGGAGAGAGAGCGAGGGAGAGAAAACACAGCGTTTCAGCGCTGAAATTCTCTTTTAGTTGCAACTTGAAAGAGAAACATGAAGTACAGCCCCACCCAGCAGACTCTCCCCACAGGCCTGCGCTTCTTGAGGAAACGAGAACTATGACATGACCTTTCCCTTATTTAAACTCCTCCCACAGAGCATGCATCAACTACACACTTTTAGAAGAGGAGTGGCTTAATATAGAAAAAGGGAGGAGTTTAGCATGGGTTTGGGGAGGGTTTTACAGAGAGGATAAAACTTCGGGAAGATGGGTCAAATTTACGGAAGACTTTTTTCTTTCTGATTTAATTTTATCCAGTCTCTTTTTTCTCTCTCCATTGACACAGAATGAAAGAGATATGTTGGAAGAGAGTAACAGACTTTTACTTGACCTTATTCAAACCCCCCATGCAATGCTAAAATACATTCAGGGTCAATGTTAGGCTGACATCTAACCACATTTAAAATCAACATGAAACGTTAATCGCAACCCACTTTACTTCCGTAAGGCATTTCCAAATCAAACAGGATATTCAACAAGGACATTCAAAACAAAGTTTATATACAGAGAAATTAATTTTATTTGATGAAAAATATATTTTTCTCAATTTAAAACAAGTAGATGTAATATGTTATTTGACGCTAATGAAAACGGATTGCAAATCCATGGTTCAGCTGACAACACATCGTATACATTTTTGGGTCGGATGAGGGGAAAAAAGTATGAATGGTATGGTATGAATATTAGATGTAACCATAAATAAGTTGATAAATGCCTAAATTAAATCTGTCCATCATAAAGAGATCATCACTCATCAGAAGACTTGATTTAAACTGCTCTATTCATTGCATTACTTTTATTATCTCTTTAAGAACTTTTTGAATCATATTTTTGTGTAAGGGATTTTCAAATGGAGAGACAGAAATCTCTCATGGGTTTTGGAATGACATGAGGGTGAGTAATTGACAAAATTTTCATTTTCAAACTAACCCTTTGAGACAGTACAAAATATTGAACAAACTGTACTTCAGCCTTGAAGGTCATATTAAACAAGCTTCTGAGTATTGCAGGTCAATAAAATGTCAACATAAACTTGAGAAGGAACAGTTCGAATTTATCAGCTTGACACCATCAATTCACGCATCCAAACATTCATTTCCTGCCATCTTCTGAGGATAAATGAAGTTAGTTAATTATCAGCCTGATTAAAATAGGTGACGCCAGAAAATAGAGACACTGAAGCATAAAACTTTGAGTGAGAGATTGTAGACCTTTCTCAACTAAACTTTGTCATCCAACTAGACCCTGGAACTTGAAATTTGATGCACATTTAGCTCACCTAAAAATAGTGCTTATGAAGCAGCTTAATTTCCCAGGGAACAAAGTAGTCCAAGAAAATGGCTGTAGTGAAAGAAACACCCTTGAATTTCCCTTCTCTTTCTTCTTCTACTGAAAAAAAGGAGAGAGCGAGAGAGAGCGAGAGAGAGAGAGAGAGAGAGAGCGAGATAGAGCGAGATAGAGCGAGATAGAGCGAGAGAGAGAGAGAGAGAGAGAGAGAGAGAGAGAGAGAGAGAGAGAGAGAGAGAGAGAGAGAGAGAGAGAGAGCGAGAGAGAGAGAGAGAGAGAGCGAGAGAGAGCGAGAGAGAGCGAGAGAGAGAGAGAGAGAGAGAGAGAGAGAGAGAGAGAGAGAGCGAGAGAGAGCGAGAGAGAGAGAGAGAGAGAGAGAGAGAGAGAGAGAGAGAGAGAGAGAGATTCTCTCTCGTTAAGACACAACGAGGAAGTCGTTGTGTGTGTGCTAACAGTTTGCCATTGCACACTGCTGCAGTGTGATCAATTAGACAGCTGGCTCTCTCAAGTTTACACCACAGTAAAAAAAAATTATAAATCCTTGGTTGTAAACAAACACACACACATATATAGCCTTCTCTCCCTCAGCATGGTTAATTATACAAAATGTTAAATAAACTGAAAGGAAGCCTGTATCTGTCTAGCAAAAAAAGTATGCTGTACTCACTAGACTTGTAAAATGTATCATAATTCACTAATCCATGCCTGGACAAAAGAAACTGCTAGCTCAATACCTGGCCAGAGCAGGATACTGGTAGTTCCCAGCATGCTTTTCATAGGACTGATAAAGTGTTACTTTACATAATAATATCCAAAAGTTTAGAGTCAGTGTTTTTTGGGGTTTTTTTTTTAAAGAAATTAATATTTTCATTGAGCAAGGACATTTAAAACAAAAGTGACAGTAAAGACTTATACATTGTTATATAAAAAAAATCTAATTCAAATAAATGGTGACCTTTTAAACTTTCTATTTAAAAAGTAATAAAATAGAAAAAAATATTTGTGAGAGATTTTTCAAAAACATGAAAAAAATTAAATAAAGATTATGTAAATTGCATCATTACACCAAAAGACAAGTGACTTAAATGTATTTGTCATTGAATCATTTATTCAAGACACTGTTAAAAAAAATCAAAATCAAAACAAGTGAAGTCTTTATGAGCGAGTCATTAAATCATTCATTCAAATCTATTTAAAATAAATTAGACTAATTAAAATTAATTACATATTTTTAAATAGACTGCAGCAATTAACATTTTGTCAGAACATCTAGTAAATTTCTGCTATGTTATAACAGCATCAAAAAGTACTATTATGTTTGTTAATTTTATTTTGTTTAGTTGTCTATTCAAAATCGTGGGAGAATTGTGATCTATTATAAACAAAACAAAAAATGATTCTCAGTTTATCTAGAATCGTGCAGCTCTGCCCCAAATACAGTTCTAACCATGACTGAAAACAATGGCAGGACAGAAGTGCCTTTTATGGTTCTGCACAGTTCCAAAAACCACCCAAAACAAGTCTACAAAATATTCTCTCTTAGAATAAAATACTGAGGACTACTGCTTGAAAGCACAAGTAAAAAATAACATGAAACAAGAAACTACAAGGCAGATTCAATAGATGAGCTTTAAATGCAATTTCGAAAGGAAAAAAAAAACTTTTGATGATTTTCCAATCAGCTTTGTGGAAGCAATGCCCACTAAAACCCCTTCAAATTGCCCGAAGTTCCCCAAGGCTCACCCTCAGGTCCTTTTCTAATTTGTTGTTCATGCCGAATTTGGTGTTTGAAGCACTTCAGCAGAGTTACAACAACATTTTTACATTTGGAACAAAGAATGCACTCTCAAATGGGGATCATTGGGTCCTTTTATATTTTCAGTAATGACCTTCAACCTAACACATTTCCAGGCTCAATTATCCCCCTTCAATAGATTTCAAAGGTGTTCTTTAGAAGCATAAAACGCATTATAATTAGCAGAAGCCTTCCCTCACGTAACGTGCCAAACACAAAGCCGCTCAGTAGCTGCTAATTTATTTGGCTGTCCTTACAGTTGTGTCTCATCACTGTTGATAAGTCCTTCTTTCCTTCCACACATCCTAACACTCCCCTGCAGCCGAGCTTGAGCCATGTGTGAAAGCCCTTTGTCTCTCTGTCTTACTCTTCTTCTGGTGAGACTCAAGAGCTGAAAGGAAAAAAAACAACTTTTTCCCCCTCATAAGCGTACTCTGAAACATAACTAGAAGTTGGCAAAAAATTAAGTGAGAAGGGGGGACACATTTCCACACATATAATAAAAAGCTAAACAAGCCTGGAACAGAGCCCTAAATATCCTTAAACCTGCTCATTTAAATGTGTTTGTGTAGCACTGAGGCAGTTCATATTAAGATTGAATTAGTCAATTTAAATTGGAAATTTATATAAACCAGACCCCTCATTTGTGAACTGGACCACATCAATAGCTATGTTTACATGGACACCATTTGTTTCAATCGTAATTGATTTTTTTTGAGAGATGAATCCGAATGTGTGCGTTTATATGTCACAAGCTTTAAATCGGATCCCACTTTGCGCATTCTACTCTCCTAAATTGCTTCTTTTCTTTGATTTCAGGTCCTAATTAGGAGACGACGAGCACATGAACTATAGTGCCGTGCTGCTTATATTAATCAAGCAGTAAAAACAGCAATTCCCACACCCAAAACAAAGCGTCTGTGGATAAGAATGCGAAACAAGGACTGTCTGAGAATGGAGCAGGGCACTCTGCTTCACAGACTATGAGTGGAAGGAGAATTTTAGAATGACATGACAGTCTTTTATGACACTTCATTCAACAACAGCTCATTCCTTGCATCATACGTCATTATACCATTTATATGTTATTGCACGTGCGCAGTACTTTCCAGTTTAGGTTTTCAATCTGATCAAGTGTTTACATGTCCTCTAGATTCGATTGCAAAAGGTTTAAACCGCAACTTAAAATCCGATTGAAATTGTAATCAGATTTGGCCAATTCATTCTGATTGCTGTGGTTACATGTGACTTTTTTCATTCCGACTGTGCTAGTAGTCCGGTTACAATCGGATTATTAGAGTCCGTGTAAACGCAGCAAAAAGACATTCACGTGCATTGGCTTGATTTTAGATAGCATACTGCAATTAAAATAAGCCAATATAAAAATAACAGTGAATGGTTTAACTTCTTTTTCACTCAACTTAATTGAATTTCAATTAACTGGAAAATAGAATGACAAAATAAATATTATTATTAATTTTACATTTGTAATCGTCATTCACAACATTCAACCCTTTGTAGTATGTAGTTACAAAGCCATTAAGGAAATCATAGATTTAATTTATAAGATGAATAAATGAGACATGAACAAATAAGTCATTAATTACTATTATTTGTAAGAAAATTAATTGCCAGCAACTACCACAGCATCACTAGTCATATTTCACTTAAAAACAAAACATGGGGAGTAGGGAGTGCAGATATCCAGTCAACTAATCATGAAGACGGCTAAACAACAGAGATAGTGAAAGCACAAAGAGATGTTTGATTATTACGCCGAGACGAATCTCCCAGCACCCCTCTCCCCTGTGACCTCATCGCAAAGTTAACACAAACCATATTGGGTGACAGTGTCCATCCTGTAGTCCAGCAGAGATCAAAGTCACAGAAATTAGCTGATCCCAAAAAGACCAGCATCCACTATAACAAAGCTAATGAAAACTCCCAGTTACACATAACGCCCACCCTTTAAAAGTTAACATCAATGAACCGGCCCCCTAAACGGGCGTGCATGCTCGCTCGCACACAAAAGTGCCTTCGGCAGAGCCAATTAAGATCAAGTCTTCTGTTAACTTGTCATGCTGTCTAAGCAACAGCAGAAATGCAGCCGTTAAAGACAATGGGCTACCATGGTGAAATGAGAGGGTTAAATGCACTCTTCCTCCACAGGACATATGTCAGTGCTAATACTGACTACTTTAGCCAACGGCCCTGTGAATAGTGACCAGGATCCAGCACAAGAAAGGGCGTGAATAAAAGAGTTTAACAGAGTGTTAGGAGTGTAATGATTTAATGTCCTCACGGTTATGTTTTTACCATGGTTCCGTGTTCAGTAAATATTGCCAAGGCATTATAAGGGGCTACACTAATTTGAGGCCAATACAACAATTGATTTCTATCACTAGGATACCAATCTGAATTTACTATGTTAACAAGCATTAATCCATATTCTGCAGCATGCGCATTATACTTATAAAACTATTCAAAATTTAAATAAATAATAACAAACTGTATGGAAGTAGAATAATGTCAAATGTTTTTGAAATAAAAATCCTGTTGAATTGCACTACTTGAAAAAAAATAGGCATTGCATTAACCATGCTTGCATTTTAATGCATTGTATTTTTAGTGCTTACATTTTTATGGGCTGAAATTCAACATGGTTGAATATTTAAGCTGTGAATATTTCAATTAAAAACATTTCAAACACCTTTTCATTATTCAAAATTCAATAATCCATATTCACCTTTCATATTTCACTTCCAAAATATTCAAACTGTTTAAAAATACAACCAATAATATTCAACAGGCAATTTTCGGTCCCTTTTATTTCGCTTTGCAAATTCGCTTCCACAAATTCAGTGGTTCAAATTCGACAGTAAATTCAACATTGACGTCCAGGAACTGCAGGAAAAGCAGTAGATTGCAGAGCATACTCTCCATCTGCTGTTAGTCGACCTCACCATCAGATGGTGCAAAAGCGCTTGTTGTTGACGAAGACATTCATTCATAAAATGGAAATGATTATCTGTGTCAGTATATGCGGAAAAGATGATAAACACACAAAAGCTGTGTTTATGTTTCATTCAATAACTTCATTGTTACATTGTTACCTGTGTATTCTACATGTCATCAGCTTTCTCTACCATGAACAGGATTATAATCGGTTTCCCTCAATACCTCATACTCAAGGATTTCCCTTCCGTTGATAGTGATATGAAAGACCAATCTTGCACCTTATTAGGGAAGTAGGCTGTAGGCTATTATATAGGCTACAGGCAAGAAGATGGACTCAGAATATGAACTTAACGCGCAAAGTTTCATGCTGAGCGTTTCGTGATATACTGGCATAAAATCAACACATACATATATATATATATATATATATATATATATATATATATATATATAGTATGCATACGTGTATTGCATTAGCTTAAACTGTCACAGCACTTGCATATTGTCCTCCTATTGTTAGTTTAACTGTAAATCGCTTTGGATAAAAGCGTCTGCTAAATGACTAAATGTAAAAATTGGCTTGACATTGGACATTCGCACATTTAGGGACCGTCTCTAAAGTTGCATACAACATTGGCATACACGTTTTTTAACTTCAATAGCAAACTTAAATTTATTTGAATAAATATAAAAAATCTAAAGGGTGCGCATTATGCCTGACACTAAATGAACACTTTACAGTTGGTTTTATGACTGTAAGTCGTTCTATTCAAATGCTATCGGAGTTAGAAACGTGTATACCAAAGTCGTATACACTTTAGAGACGGCCCCTAAATGTGCGAATGTCCAACATCAAGCCATCTGTATGCCAATCTATTACTGGGAAACGCTCAGCATTAAGCTTTGCGCGTTATTCTGAGTCCATCTGCTTGCCTGCGAGTTTGGTCTTTTACATCACTGTAGTCCATTAAGCTACGTAAGCGTTTTATATGTCCAGCAGGGGAATCCTTAAGTATTGAGGGAAACCCTAATAGCCTGCATGCAGCACATCGCCACAATATAAAGTTAAGGCAACTAAACAACCAAGAGAAATATATGTCAACCTCAAAAATGTAACATTGGATCTGTCTATCTGCATCGGGGAATAACATTATAATCTCGTTCACGGTAGAGAAAGATGCATGTAGGCTACACAGGAAAAGTAACCGTGAAGACACTGAATTTAACATAAAACTGCCGTCATAATAATCACAAATACACTTACATTGCTGTAAATGAGTTTTATGAATGAATGACTTGTTCTAACTGTTGCTGGTCTTCAACACGCGCTTTTGCACCATCTGATGGAGGTAGACTAACAGCAGATGGAGAGTGTGCTCGGCAATCTACTGCTTTTCCTGCAGTTCCTGGACGTCAATGTTGAATTTACTGTCGAATTTGAACCACTGAATTTGTGGAAGCGAATTTGCAAAGCGAAATAAAATGGACCAAAAATTGCCTGTTGAATATTATTGGTTGTATTTTTAAACAGTTTGAATATTTTGGAAGTGAAATATGAAAGGTGAATATGGATTATTGAATTTTTAATAATGAAAAGGTGTTTGAAATGTTTTTAATTGAAATATTCACAGCTTAAATATTCAACCATGTTGAATTTCAGCCCATAAAAATGTAAGCACTAAAAATACAATGCATTAAAATGCAAGCATGGTATCAAGTAGAGCATCAAGTAGTGCAATTCAACAGGCTTTTTATTTCAAAAACATTTGACATTATTTTACTTCCATAAAACTGAATCTGTGACCAAAAAAACCCCACATAAACAGTTCAGAACGACTGCAATCTGATGCCTTAAACAAATTCATATTTTGAGCCGTTTTATTTTAGTAGGTCAAAAAATGATGTTTTATTCTCAAATATTTATTCCTCAAAAGTATTAAAAGAATAGATGAATGAAACCATTACGGAAATGGAATCATTAGGGAGGAATAGTAACCAGAATATTTATATTTCTAGCAATTTCTGTCCTTAAAGTAGTGACAGATCTTTTCTACCATAGACTCGAGTAAACAATTTATAAAACATGCATGAATGAGTCAATCGGAGTTATATTAATAAACACCCTGATGCTTTATTAACCCCCCAGAGCCGTGTGGAGCACTTTTATAATGAATGGACACACTTTTTTGAGATTCAATCTGATGGTTGCAATCCACTGCCATTATAAAGCTCAAAACCATCAGGGTGTTTATTAATATAACTCCGATTGTATTCGTCTGAAAGAAGAAAGTCATATACACTTAGGATGGCTTGAGGGTGAGTAAATCATGGGCTAATTTTCATTTTAAAGTGAACTACTCCTTTAAGTATCAGAGAGGTGTTTCAAAACAAGAGATCTATCCAATACAAGCACAGAAACTATTCTGCTTGAAAATCTTTGCAAGTGAAAAGACTTGTTTACCATCTTTAAGGTTTTGTTCAGGTTAAGTAATGCAAATCAGTAATAATATGCAATAATAAATAACAAATTTAGTAATTGCAGGACGAATTGTTACTGTGAACAAGCATATCTGTGAGACCTGTGAGTTTTTTTTCCCCAGACCAATGCTACTATGTGAGTCTGAGTGAGACAGGGCGTGCATACGGGCACAGACAAGTTGTATAAAGTACACTCATATCTGTCAAGTCTATTTGACATGTTTTGTAGTTTCTTTTTCTTGCTAGGTGTATGCTGAATACCATAACTACCTTTCAAAATTGACAAAAACCTCATATAAATGTATTTATATTTTCTGAAACATCATTAAACAAGATGAACCGTGGTTCAAACACGTGCTGAACCGTGGGTGGCAAACCATATGCTGCTTCTTTCGTATGTGAATAGTTTCACCCCTACTGAGTAAATGTATGAGTTTGTGTGATAGAGTGTGTAGGATTGTGGCGGATTGTGGCGTTGCGGAATCTGCATGTGGCTTTAAACTGAGCCCCAGTGACACTACGCCATCCAATTACCTGATGCAGGCACATCCCACTGAATATTCTACATCTAGTGCCCATGTGCGCACACAAGAACGTGAAAGAGAATAAAATTCAAAGAATTAAATAAGCTGGCGAATGGTAATTTATATTTTAAAAAAGCAGGATGTGAGGCACGGTAAGAGATGAAGCGTGAGACTTTCGCCTCTCAACAGCCTTTGTATCAGGCAACATCTGAAACCGGGAGGATTTTACACTGAATGTGTTTACGCCTCTTAAATAACAGGGAAGTCAGTGTTTAAATTTGGTTGAGTGCTGTAACGTGCAAATGGATCTTCAACAGAGGATTTCCGTCACTGCAAACAAACTGACTTTTCACCCTCAGGGATTCCACTGTACACCCGGGAGGACGTCTGAATCTAAACATATGCACAGATCAGCCAATCATAAAAAAAGATCATTTACACTACCGCTCAAAAGAAAAGTTTGGCGTCAGTAGTTCTTTTTTTCTTTTTCTTTTTTTTTATTAATACTTTTTAGCAAGGATGCATTTAATTGATAAAAAGTGACAGTAAAGACATTTGTATGACAATGTTACTTAAAAAAAAAAAAAAATTATTCTTTTAAACTTTCTAATCATCCTTTATCACACTAAGGACGATAACTATAAAGATTACTAAAAAGATATAGCCTAGTTCTAAAAATCATTCTCAATATTAAAAAATAGGAGAGTTCACACCACAACTATAATTAAAGCTGCAAGCAGCATTTATCGGGGTTCAAGCAGTTAAGGCCTTTAAGCACACAAGCATCAAAAGACATTACGTTTTATTTAGCAAGCATTTAACAACTGCCATCATAGATGAAAAAGTCATTTGATTGACAGGTGATCTGACTAATCATAATCCGCCATTTTGTCCCACAAAGCAGTCAGGAGAGTTAGTAGATTAACATTGGAGGATTTAAATTTGAAAAACAAAGTGTACTGATGTCTTAGCACTTTAAAACAACATTCCTTTTATGTTCATTCATGTTTATTTTAATGCTATAAATTAACTAGAAGGAAGAGAGCAGCTTTAACTGAGCCTAAAGTCTACAGCGATCTGTCAGACAAATTAAAGAGTCACAAAACGGTATTTATTGTTAAAATGTCAACAAAAAAAAAATGACTACATTTGAAAGGTTTTGGCGCTTTTCCATTACCAGTACCAGCTCAACTCAACTCGACTCGGCTCGGCTCGCTTTTCGCTCCGTTTTCCATTGCAGATAGTACCTGGTCGTCATAGCGACGCCGCAGGAAACTGCCGTGACTTAATCTTCTACGCGAGATACATCCGCTGCCACACACACAGGACAATGGAGGAAATCGAGTGTATGCTGTTTTTGGATGTTTTTGTTTTTGCTGTTTTTTATTCAGGATACTCCGTCTGGCGCATGCAATGATGACGCAGTGAATAGTGACGATTCTCTCTGACCAATCAGCAGTCTGCCGTGTTTTCACGTCACATTTTAGTATCGCCTCAGCTCGCTTAGAACCTCGCCGGAGGTGGTACGAAAAAAAGTACCTGGAAGCAGGTACAGGTACAACTTTTATACAGTGGAAAACCAAACAAAGCCGAGTCGAGTCGAGGCGAGCTGGTACTGTGTAGTGGAAAAGCGCCATTTGTTTCATATCAAAAGTACTTGTCTGTCAGCGCGCAGTCTCCTCTCTGATCCGCAATGTATTTTTCACTGCGTGAGAACTTGGTGTGGTGTGAGAGTGGCGTCGCCTGTCAGACATAGCAACAGTAACCAAAGTGGGCGGGTCTTTGCGAATGGTCATTGACAGTATGGACGGGGATTCGCCAGTCCCAATTCAAAACAAATTTCATCACAATCCATCATTGTTTGTTTCAAACATGTGAGAGCATCAAAATGATCCATGGGTGAAATTGATTGGATTTAATTCATTTTTTTGTCAGTTCCTATCATACTTTTAACATTTTGCCGTTATTGTTTACCTATTTACCTATGTTTTCAAATTTCCTTTGTTTTTTTGTTGTTGTCTCGATCGGACTAACGGCTTTGAAGATAACCACAATTTTTTAAAGCTCTAAATGACACTTACAAAAACCATAAGGCGAAACCTGGCATGTTTGGTATTGTTGGACTCGGCAAGGATTCAGGAGTCTTAGGAGGTCACTCCTGTGAAAAAACACCGGCTTGAAACTTCTGCTCCTTCAAGGCATTGTGCCAATGACGTATACTGAGTTTTTTTAGATACACCAATGTTCTCATAGACTATCATGGCACCCTGGACAAAGACACTGCGTGCCAATTTTCAGTAGACTAACAGTTGGGTGCGCTTATAGTTATTTTCATGATTTTTTTTCACTGTTATAGCGCCACCAAGTGGCCAATTGTCACGATTTTTTTCATGTCAACTCATATTGAGCTTATGAACATGTGTCCCAAGTTTAGCGAAAATATCTCTTTCCGCTCACAAGTTATAACCATTTTATAGTGCCACCAAGTGGTCAATTGTCATGATTTTTTTTTCACGTGACCTCAGAATGAGCTCATGAACATGTGTCCCAAGTTTTGTGAAAATATCTCTTTCCGTTCACAAGTTATAACCGTTTTATAGTGCCACCAAGTGGCCAATTGTTGCGATTTTTTTCAAGTGATCTCAGATTGAGCTCAGGAAGATGTATCCCAAGTTTAGCAAAAAAATCTCTTTCCGTTCACAATTTATAACCATTTTAGTAAAAGTGGCCCTGGTGCCATCAAATATTTTGGTTCCCCTTATCGACCGTTAATTAAAATTTTGAATTTTTGGGATGATTATTGATTGTCAGACTCCAGAGAATATTCTTGCAGTGGTTTGGTTCCGATCGGGCCAAAAACCTAGGAGAAGTTCGCAAAAATAGGTTTTTCAAAAAAATGCAATTTACTCGAAATTGGCGCCGGAAGGGCAAGCAAATCGGAGATAGCCATTTTGTCCGCCGTGAGCCACGGATTCCAACGATATAATACACTTGATCCTGGGACAAACGATCTAAGAGTTATGAGCAATTTTGAACTTTTGGTTGGTGTAGCGCCACCTATGGGCCAATCGGGGTCATACTCTGACCACAAATTGAGGCCTACCATCTGGCCAGGTTTCACGTCTCTAGGCCTTACGGTTTGGCCTGCACGATGCGTTTTACAAATCCTTACAATTACAATAGGGTTTCAGCATTTCATGCTTGAACCCCTAATGATGACGGCACAGAGAAACAATATAGTTGTAATCACTTTCAGAGCGATTTTATCCAGCTGATGAACAATAAGAACATTGACAGCCAATCAGAATCCATCCTGCTGTAACAAGCTCGAGCATTTAAAGTGACAGACAAGCACGCACTTGGAATAAACAAAGATATCGTCCACTGGACGCTAATCTACAGTAGTTATCTTCATAGTTCCTGGTATGAACAGGCCTTTGAGAATACTGCATCACGGTTTCCATCAAAATATTAGGCATTACAACGGTTTTTTTTTAACTGATAAGAAATGTTTCTTGACCACCAAATATTAATAGAATGATTTCTGAAGGATCATGTGCCACTGAAGACTGGAGTAATGATGCTGAAAGTTTTTGTATATTGTAATAAAATTTCACAGTATTACTACTTCTACTGTATTTCTGATCAAATAAACACAGCCTTCATGAGCATAAAATACTTAAAAAAAAAAAATGTATAAACTTATCGACCCCAAACTTTTAAAAATTAGTGTACATACTGAAGTTTTCAAAAGGTACAATAACAAAAACTGTTTAAAACTAAACATCAGAGAGAGGGTGGAAATGTACAACTAAATTACAACTGCTTTGGTGCAAAAAACACCCAGCAAAAGGAATAAAAAAAAAAATTGCTCTAACATCCACTTTCAAGTTCTACATGCATTGGCCTCAATGCCAGTAATCAACATGCTTTCACTACCTTACTACAGTTTCATTACATCAGACTGAAGTTTACAAAAATGTTAAACCACATAATAATAGAAGCATAATATCATCTAAAAAGAATACTACAAAATTTCTCAATTGGTTTTATTTCTAAAACACAATAATCTGAAACAAACTAGATATGAACAATAACATAGTAGATAGTTTATATATCTTTGATTTCAATAAATCAACACTTAAATCACTGTGGGTCAGACTAACATTCTTGTGTGTGTGTGTGTGTGTGTGTGTGTGTGTGTGTGTGTGTGTGTGTGTGTGTGTGTGTGTGTGTGTGTGTGTGTGTGTGTGTGTGTGTGTGTGTGTGTGTGTGTGTGGAATGCACAATGACTCATGGGGACTCGTGTCACCGTGGGGACTTAAATTGAGGTCCCCATGAGGAAACAAGCTTATAAATCATACAGAATTAGTTTTTTTGAAAATGTAAAAATGCAGAAAGTTTTCTGTGATGGGTAGATTTAGGGGTAGGGTTAGTGTAAGGAGATAGGAATATACAGTTTGTTTGCTAAGATTCAGATTAACAAAGAAACAGATTAGCAAAGAAAGGTTCATTTAATCTGGATTAGCTCGATACGACCAATTCACACATGTACAAAAACCTGAACAGTCATCAACTACAGACAGGGAGAGAAAGACAGAGACAGTGTGCCTCTCTTAAGAGATAAAAGAGCCATAGGGTAATGCTGAAAAAGATGTAGAGAACAGAGACGGGGATAAAAACAGACACGAGGTCATGAACAGCTAATTATCCTGTCAGTAGTAATGCACTCAAGCCTGTGATCACCACAGGGTCATCCGTACTACACGCACCTGAGAGAGAGATGTGTGTTGGTGTGTTTTAAGTTAGCAGATGAGTCTGTCTGAGCTCAATGAGAGTCCTTCACCTCTTGGATATGGGTACGTGGTCTGGCAGAAAACAGATTTAAAACACATTATATCCTTCACAGAACTTTTCACGTGTTATTCAAGATTTTTCCCTCCATTTCCACATAGTGTTTTTTTTAGCACTCCGCAGTCCATTATTAGCTGTAAAAATTTCGCTTTCATTGCCCCATTGTCATCAAGATGCTCAAATCTGCATCCTTCAGCACCAAGCCTTCACCTTTTGACTCCGGTTACTCTTTCTTTTTGCCTCCACTTCACATCTCTGCAAAATCTTAATGTCCATCTCTTCCCATTAAAAAGGCACATTTTATTTCTCTTCTTGTTCTTCCCTAAACCACTCTATTTCCCCTATCTGAATCACTCCCATCATGTGTCATGCAGCTTATAGTGCAAGTGACCCTGAGTTGAATCAAAGCTTCACACAAAACAAAATACATGTGCATTATACAAAAAGTACAAAATGGGTCTGCCAAGCTTTTTACCCACCACACAGATGTTTCTTACCTATTGGTGACGAGGCAGAGATGTGGCATCACGTGGCAGCCGTTTCTCACGCTCTCCGTCAGAAGTTTTCAGCCTCGCGGATTATGTGGCGTGCCTCTATGCGTTTGATTTACTGTAAAATTGTGTGTCCAGAAAGAGATCTGAGAAAAGAGGCAGAAGAGAATGGTGTGAAGTCAGAAAAATGTCAAAGAACGAGAGTACAGCTAAATGGAACTATAACAAAACTATTTCATAGCATGGTATAATTTTTTTTTCTATATATAACTTAAAGAAAAAGTATAATTTTATAGCATGGTTATATATATATATTTTATATATTATATATATGTATATGTGTATGTATATGTGTATGTATATGTGTATGTATATGTGTATGTGTGTGTGTGTATATATGTATATATGAATGTATATGGCACGTTGATTTTCTGATCTTTTTTTTTTTTTGCCACATTTGACCAATTCCAAACCACATTAATCGTAATAACTACTATTAATTTTGTATTTAATCATTTATAAGTGATATATAATTGTTCATGAAGGCTGGAAATAAAAACGCCTTATATTCAGGTGTGCATAATTATTAGGCAAGTTTTCTTTTACAGATAAAATAAGCCAAAAAAGAGATTTAATTCAGACTTAAAAGTAAAAAATGATTAAATCCCCATGAGAAGGATGCAATACTAATGCAATACTAGAGATTGCAGTTAAGGCATGGCCATTGGAAAGTGAAATACTCATTGAGTCAGCAGGGTCAGACAAAAACAGGTGGAGAAGAAATGACACATGTCAACTTTAAAAGAATGAAGAATTAAGATGAAGAATTAAGTGTGAAACCATCAGGAACCCTTAAGTCTCCAGCGCCACTGTTTTCCAGAACGGCAACCAACCTGGAGTCTCTAGAAGTGCAAGGTGTCAGGATCTCAGAGACTTGGGTTAGGTAAAGAATCCTAAAAAATGACCCCCACTTAATAAGAATCACAAGCTGAAGTGTAGTAAAATACATGAAGAAATATATAAAAAAAATGTATAGGCTTTATAGACAGACAGATTGAGAGTGACTCTTGAAGGACCAGCACCACATCCTCTTCTACCACTGTTTGAAGAATTCATCTTCCAGAATCTGACAGTAAGTTTTGGGAGTACATTTTTAGTACATCTCTGCAAAACGGACATCAGGGTAGGACATGGACTAAAAATAAACTCCCAAAACTTATTAAAACGTATTCTGGAAGATGAATTCTTCAGCTTGCGATTCTTATTAAGTGGGGGTACATTTTTTACATACATAGTTAGGATTCTTTACCTAACCCAAGTCTCTGAGATCCTGACACCTTGCACTTCTGGAGACTCCAGGTAGGTCGCAGTTCTGGAAAATGGTGGCGCTGAAGACTAAAGGGTTCCTGATGGTTTCACACTTAATTCTTAATTCTTTTAAAGTTAACATGTGTAATTTCTTCTCCACCTGTTTTTGTCTGACCCAATGAGCATTTCACTGTCCAATGGTCATGCCTTAACTGCAATTTCTAGTATTGCATTAGTATTGCATTCTTCTCATGGGCATTTAATAATTTTTGACTTTTCAGTCTGAATTAAATCTCTTTTTTTGGCTTATTTTATCTGTAAAAGAAAAAGTGCCTAATAATTATACACACCTGAATAAAAGGCGTTTTTCATTTCCAGCCTTCATGAACAATTATATATCACGTATAAATGATTAAATACACAATTAATTGTAGTTATTATGATTAATGTGGTTTGGAATTGGTCAAATGTGCCTGGAAAAAAAATATGCTCAGAAAATCAACGTGCCTAATAATTCTGCACGCACTATATATCTATATCTATACATACATACATGCATATATATACATACACATACATAATTAAGCAAGCACTGTATCATTCCAATTAAAAATGTTATGTGTAATTTGGACGCAAACCAAAAGACAAGATTATTCATAAATGAAGTCTGCAAAAACAGCTGCAGTTCACTTAACTGTAAAAGTAGTATTATATAACAGAATCAAAATACAATCTATAATAATAACCTTCTTGACTGAGTACAAACTGTTTACATGTTTTTCTCCATCATGAAATCAGCCCACAGCAAAAAAAAAAAAAAAAAAAAAAGAGTCTTCACAAAGCGCTGGACAGTCAGGTATTAAGGAGGAGGAACCGCTCAAGGAGAGTTGATCAGTCTGAAGCGCTGAAGGACTCAGACCAGTTCAGAAATCAATCCCATCATCCCCTAGACATGACTTCAAACACAATCTGGGCTCTAACTGCTCTACACTCCCAGGGAAGCCCAAATCTCCTCAGCTTAACGCCATTATCATCTAAAAAACCTGCTCACGGCAGTACTGAGGGCTGGATTCACTATCCCGTCAACTAGAAGAATGTGTGTGTGTCCGGTCTAGTACAGCAGGTGTAGGTGTAAAGTGAGAGATTATTGGTCACATGACGCACTAACTGATGACTGAATTAAGCCCCTTTGACTCATGTCATTGAACTCCAACGCATTGGAGCAAAAGCTTCAACTGCAGCAGGATGGGTCCAGGTAAGGGGGTGAGGTCCGGCATTTGCACGAGCTCCCCTCTGTCTGGTCCGGGGCGCGAGGGGTAGGGCTGAGCGGTATACTGAGTTTGTACGATATATCTTTTTTTTTATAAACTATATGGAATGAGGCAATTGCATTTATATTGATCTATAGTACATCTGAAGAATAGCAGAGGACCAGGGAAGGTTTATAATCCAAAACATGAGCCATGCTTTATTAAGGGCTTCAAAATAACTGGCGAGATATAGTTAACACGTAGGGCCTATAGTTTTAAGTGGCTTGCCCTGTCAAATGCTCTGAGATACATGTGTGCTGACAGACACTTGCACTGTTTAATCCGTTTGAGATGTGGTGCTTTCCTCAGTGCATAACTTACATTTCAAAGGTTTATTCTCCATCTGTATTCTGTAAACGTTAGAAAGTCTTGCAAATATTTCCATTTTGCTGTCAGGAGAGGATGCGCGTACTGCAAGCGAATCTCTGCTAAAATTCACAGACTTCCATGAATGAGCGCTGTCGCACGGATGCACGCCAAACAGATGGAATGCAATAATCCTTACTAAAATGTATATTGCTCAAATATTTGTTGTTGGACAATAAATTTGCCAAAAGTGTATTTTTATGAAAGTGACTATTATAATGGGGTATAATGGTCTGTGCTTTATTTTTTTTTTCATTTTTTTTTTTTAAGGTGAATTTAAAAAAAAACTAATTTTTGTTTTTAGATTGTAATGTTACAATGTCAGAATGAACATTGTCTGTAGGACATCATTTGGCATGATGTGAAATAACATGTTTTAAATTAAATACAGATTTTCTTATCAAAATAGAAAAACGTAGAAAATACTGGGATGTATACCGTACATAGCCATTCAACCAAAAAAAACAGAGATATGATTTTTTTTTTTTAGCGAGGCGCGATGGCTCCTCCTCAACAGCTCATCTTCCCTGAGGTCGCGGCGCATGAGGGCACCCTAGCCCGTCGGCGCAAACATGTGCTTCCCATCCAGACCACGGGTCCGGCGACTCAGCCCATATGGCTGTGCGGGAATCCCTCATACTCCCCTTCCTGGAACCACAAAGACACCAGTGTGCACGCACCTGGGAAGACACCGGTCTCTCGGCATTTAACAGCGGCGGTGACGGGGCTCCATTTGATTCAGGTGTGCCTCATCACGCGCCGCCATGTCCTGGTTGTTATCGCGCCCTACTTCTCTTTCTCACCCTCTCCTGCTAGGAACCTGGAGAAGGGCGACGATTAAAGGGGCGAGGTGGTGACAATAAGGGGAGACAGTCGTTCCATCACAAAATATATTAATTTAATCAGTTTCAAAATGAAATTATTCCTTGCGATTTCATTTCTCTTTCATTGATAGTTCACCTATATATGAAAATTGCAAACACTTGTCATTCCAAACACTTGTCATTCCAAACCTGTATGACTTTCTTCTCTGGATAAAAAAAATTTTTTTTTGAAGAATGTTCACTCCGTTCCTTTCTATATAAATAAATGTGAATGGAAAAGATGCTGTGGAGCACACACAAAATTACTTGTGTGTTATATTCCAAGTCTTTCACATTTTATTCTTCATGAAAGATATAAAGTAATATGGGTTTTGGAATAACATGAGGGTGAGTAAATGGTGACATTTTCAGTTTTGGGGGGCAACTATGACTTTCAAATATGATGCCATTAAACTGTCAGTTGTCCTTCCCATAACAAAGTGAACACATTCGATGGGAAGAAGCAGAAGGGGCATTTCAAACCTGTGCAGCTGTAATACGCTTCACAGGATTCTCACCTCTGCGCTCTAATTGAAGAACATTATTATGCCATCTAATGAGCTTTAGAAAGTCAATTCCTTGACTAGCACAATAATAATTAAAATTGATACTCAGCCTGAGAGCATCTATTCAGCACTGCATAAGAATCACAATACTATTGATTTTCACACCTTTACTGCAAAGAGAAAAGAAACAAGTCCCTTCATCTGATGATGGATAGATGGAGATAAAGAATAGTTTCCTGATGTCCTTCTCACAAACTGCACATACACAGATCTTTTCAAAGCACACACTTCCTTGTTGAGAAAGCAAAAAAAAAAAATAATATATATATATATAAATAAATATATATATATATATATATATATATATATATATATATATATATATATATATATTCACAAATATTCCAAACATGGAGGCATATAAAAACTGAAAGTAGATCAATGTTAAAAGCCAATTCAGGTTTATACATCACATGCAGATTAATCAATATCAGACCCAACAATTGAATTAAATAATCGCCAAAAGGTGCTTCAGTAGTTAAAGAATGAATGTGAGCACAAGAGATGAGAGTGAGAGAGATGAAGTGAGAGAGTGAAAGAGACAGATGATCAACTCAGCACCGGACGGCAATCTACTGCTAGGAGAGATGGAAAGACAGAGAACCGGCGATAAAGAGAGAAGTAGAAAAGACAGAAGAGAAACAAAGTGAAAGAGTGAGCTGAATAAAAATGGAAGCATAAAAAAGAAAGTGACGAAATACATGTAAGAACGGTTTTAAACATCCTGCATCGACATTAGATTTCCTTTGATAACAGCCATAAATTATAAAACGGTTATCAGGGTGGGCCATTAAAGGAATAAGCAGAGTTCAAAATTTTGGAGTGAATTATTCCTTAAAGAACCATTACAAGATATCAAATTTATATGAGAAGGGTGACCTCATTCAAATGCTAATTTAAATGGAACCACAAACCCCAAAGTACTCATTTGTATTCAGTCTGGCAATTATTTTTAGGTTACAGCTGATAACTGACAAATGCCGATATTGTAAATCTATATTAATTTTAAATATTCCATTAGACATCCATTATAGAAAATATACACTACCATTCAAAAGTATAGGGTGATTAAGATAAAAAAAAATTAAAAGAAATTAATACTTTTATTTAGTAAAGATGCAAATTGATTAAAATTAAATCAAAGTGATGGTAAAAACATTCAAAGCACAAAGATTATTGCGATTTACCCAGCCCTAATCGTTACATACAAATGACTCTGTGCTCTTATAGGGAAAGTGCTCATTATCAGTCTCTGACGCAGCTCACATTGTATAGACAGCGCAACGGTTCCAGGTTCTACATCAGAACGCCGGCTCAGTATTGGCTGGCTACTGCGTCAGCATCACACGCATGTGTCGGAGACTGACACGGAAGAGAAGAAATTGTTGCGAACAAAAAGTACTCGTCGTGTCATAAAATTGAGGTTGATCAACTGAAGTAGCGGGACTATTTTAACGATGTCTTTCCTACCTTTCTTGGCCTTGAGTGGTTATGACATTGCAGTCTATAGGGGGTCAGGAAGCTCTTGGATTTCAAAGATATCTTAATTTGTGTTCCAAAGATGAACGAAGGTCTTAAGGGTTTGGAACGACATGAGGGTGAGGAAGGACAGAACTTACATTTTTGGGTGAACTAATCCTTTAAATCTTTGCCATAATCTATCACTTTTCATTTGAAGTTAGAAATGCTGATCTACAGGGCTACTGTGTCAATTTGTGAAATATATATATATATATATATATATATATATATATATATCAGATTACTTGAAGAATACCCATCACATCATAATTATGACTTGAGAAAGGGAACATCTAAAGGCCCGGGTATTCTTCATTTTCGACGTTCCGCTCCGTCTCGCGTAGAGTCGTGTTCGCACAGCTTTCAAAGTATTCTCAAAAACGGATAAACATGGATGGACGAGATCGACACATTGGCAGTACAATTGCCTTTTTAAACTCTACCAGTCAGAAGGCAGCACTGAGTCATGTCATTTACAGTACATTCAGCCGGAAGGATTGAAGAAATGTAGCGGATCCCCCATTCATTGCATGCAAAGTTTAGAACAAGAACCAAAATAAAAAGGATGGAGAAGGATATGCTGCTTTGTATCACTCTTTCCACACTCTTCTTCAACTACTGCACAGAACAATTTGAAGGTAGCATAGCATTAGGCAGCGAGAGGTACAGGTGTGTTCTTCAGAGTGAAGCTGTAGTGTGTAAAAACATCATAAGAGATAATAAGTGTCAACATGAAGAGCGCTGCTGTCAGCTGGAGGACTGAAAGACACGCTCACACAGGTATACAGAAGATAAATGCTTACCCTTCACAATTTAACTGAAGACATTCAAGGGCAGCAAGTCATGATCAGACGCTCTCAGTCAAAAGTGCTTCACTTTTCTTCCAGTCCTCTCACTAGCCAACCACATTCCTCATTTTGAATGCTTTTATCCGCACCTTTGAAAGTGCCTGTCATAACTCTGTCTATATACTATCTGTGTGGACTGGTGTGAAGAAATACATTCTGAATTTACACATTCGCTTTCTATCCAACAAAGGCAATATTTTAATTTAAATGTAATGCATTTTAATGTGGGAGGGACTATGAATCATTCAGCTGAACTTTAGCTTTGACTGCAGTTAACTTAATATTTTATTTTTAACATTTTAATTTTCTCACTAATGATTTTTAGAATAAAATAATTGCCAGACCACCTGCTGAAGACCCCCACTTTATGTGCAGCACTACCTCTCATAAAAATATTAATATACTTGTTTTGGTGGCCTAATGACAGTAATAGATCACGTGTGTGTGTCACCGCATGGAGTTCTAGAGATGAGAAAACTTCCAGGAGCATTAGGGGGGGGGGATATATATACTATTCACATATGCACATTGGGCGACTGAATTGTTTTCCAATTTGGTATGCCTAATTCATTTCCACTTGGCCACATGAAAAGTGTCTCTTCAAAAGCAAAATTATTATGATGTACTGTTCCCATTCTACATGCAAATATAAGAGTTAATTTCCATGATGATCCTTATGCTATGCAGCAAAATATATGGGATATGGCTGGGCATATATGGGTCAATGATATCTTGACACAGTCTGTGAGAAATTGAGAATCATCTCTTTCCTTATAATATATATTTTATATGTATATATTCCATGTTGGTTAGACTTCATCACTTTTTTCAAATGTTAATAAGCAATAAGTGATGTGGTTTAAAAATAAATAAAGTAATAAGTAATAAAACATAACACCAAAGTTGACACTGACCCATTTACCAAGTGTGGTTTACCATATTTATTATAATTTTAGGCATAACATTTTTGGAAAACAATGCACCACATGCTTGATTGTTGACTCTTGTGCACATTTGAAGGAAAAAAAAAATGCAAGAAGGGGAGACTCGTTTAGTCAAAATTACACCACTCTACCCACAACAATGAAACAATTATTCTTAATTTGATTTGTTTTATTAACATGCTCAAACAGTCTACATTCTGAGTAAACGAAACGACAATGAATAGAACACATTTTCTGCAGATGACAAGAGAGATGAAAAGAGAGAGAAGCACTGAACTGAAAGAAAGAACAAAGATGTCACCAGAAGAAGAAGAGAGGTCTTTCTTGGACATCTGAAGAGGGTCAGAAGCAGATGAATGAAGATAAAACTGTTCGGTTGAATGAGTGATAAAGACTTTGACACTAACTTAAATTACTGATAATTGATTCTGCTCCTAAGAAGATGGTGATACAAAGCGCTATCAGTGGCATCAGCGTGTATGTGTGTGTGGCTGTCAGGAGGTATTCTCAGCAGATCTATAAAGCATCTCGACATCATACCTGATGAGAATGGCATCAGAGCCCTCAGAGACACGCATGGCTTTGATCAGAAGTGCAGCTCTCTAAACCAGCAGACACGTTGTTGAGACTAGACCCAGGCCACCCGTTTGGATGGACAGCACAGAGACAGAGTGAGATGAAGGAGATCAAACATGTCCGCTCTGAGTGGTCCCTCTCACTGATGAACAGATGACACTGAAAGAATGGTCCTTTCAGCCACTGGCACATACACAAACATACACTCATCTCAAGCATGGGTGATATTCAAACCCACCAGAAATTTGAAGGAAGTGGTGCATTTCCAATCATCACTTCCACTGGTAATCCTAAACTTTGCTTTGATTCAGTCAGAAGTAATGTTGACAAGCTCTTTAAAAGTACACTTCATGATTCCAAAATTTGCACCAGCTTTATAAAGTCACTCATTCCTGAAGAGAATACGTTTTTATATAGGGACATCCCGATCAGGTTTTTTGTGCCGATCAGAGTAATTGAATATTGAGTATCTGCCGATACAGAAACTCGAACCGATACCACTACGGAGTAGGGATGTGACTGAGAATTTTCCCACCAGTTAATCGAAGTATGACATTTTACTTCTAAAGCGCTAATTAGGGGGTGGCAATTGCTTGAATGGTGGGTTCATTATTATTCTTAACGAAAAAAAAATTAACTAGAAAAAAACAAATAACCCTTTGCAGGTTCCCTATTAGCATAGGTTTAAGGGCTGCACGATTAATCGCAATTAACAAGAAATCGCGCATAAAACCATTTTGGCTTATTGCGATAATGGAATCGCAAAGGCTGCGATTATTTTTTTTATGCGCAGCTTGTCAGTGAAGCACGGCTCTGTGATCAGTAGTAAATGCTGCTCTATCTCTGAAAGCACGGCGAGTTTGAGTCACTTATAAAGAGCATTTGAAGTAGTAACACGCATCAAACATCTTTCCAAACATAAGCATTTATGAACGGATCTCTTACACAGAATAAGGCACACAACATATTTTATAGTATTCTACACAGTGATAAAGACTATGCCAATTAGCATTGAAGTATAAATATACTTTATTAACATGAAAATACCTGAGAAGGCTTGAAGAACTAAAAAAAAAACATACATTGTCATAGTCGTGTGTTTATTAGACATGTTTAATTAAAGTGTTTCAATCTGTTTAGTCAGCTACAGCTATAGTATGATGCTCATAGGGATTTCCTGAAATTACATAATTCTGCGGGGCATATTTGGATATTTCTGCTTTCAGATGGAGCAGCATTTACACCTGATCACAGAGCCGTGCTGCACTGACAAGCTGCGCATAAATAAAACGCAGACTTTGCCAAATCGGTACGGTTTAATTTTGCTGCAACCCTAATTGGGTTTAAATCCAAAATATTGCCAAATATGCGCTTTTACATTTAGCTTTGAAACCAAATCTTCCACCATCGTCTTGATCAGCTCTTTGCTCTCGTGATAAATGAAATCTGACTCCTGCAGCTGATCTGCGCTGCGACTCCCGTTCAGCTCACGCTGCAGACACGTTCAGATTTTAATTGTAGTGTCTGTTCTCTAACTGAACTAAATGATTTTATTACTATATAAAAAAAAAATCATGGTAAACAGACTGTGTGGTCACAATTATGAATATGGGACTACTGATCTATCTGATAAATATCTTGTTTTTTTTTTTTATGTACAATAATAACAGAATAATTGCAACAAAAAGAAAAAAAGTGGAGGTAACTGGTTAGAAAGCATGAAGCTTACAGCATCCCAGTCAGTCAAGTGGGCCTAAGTCCAAGGCAAAATGCAACCCAATGGGTTATGGCAATGACACCTTGGATAGTGTGCAAACCTAAAATAAACAGTAAATAAATGATTTGAGTGATGTGTTACAAAAGTGAGCATTAAATATGCGAAACACGGAAGCTCGAACGCGAGTGGCGTGCTAGAACAGACCTCATTGGTTCTCACATGTCACAAACGCATAATTGAGCTTCTTTTCCTTTTAATGGCAGTTGGCAAACCCACTTGAAGGTGCATACTGCCACCTACTGCATGACAGCCGAGTGAAATACAGGATCGGGCTTAGGATAACCGATATCGATCATAAATGCTAATCAGCCCCAATACCAATCCTTGAGATCGGCTCAGGACACCCCAACTTTTTTGTGAGCTTGGAATAAACGCCTTAATTCAATTTAAACAATTTAGACTGCAAGGTCCACAAATTATTAAAATGAAGCCCAAACAAACTATTAAGTGCTTCAAAATATGGATTTCACTGCACTTGCCTTCCATAACTCTATGAGATGCTGCACTAAATACACACATGTTCGGAGTTTGTTCATCTCTCTCACACATGTGAAACAAACCTAAGTCAGACACACACACACTCCTCTGTTTGGCTGTTGGGTGGCAAAGCTTTGAGATCAAAGGTTTTACAGATGGCTTAACGAGCAGTTAGACACAACAGCAGGAGACAGAGCAAGAGAAAAAAAGTGAGGAGGAGAGACGGGTATTTAGACAAGTAAAGTCACGGAGAGAAAGAGTGAGAGAAGCTGACATGCAGAGAGAGAGAGAGGGTTAGAAAATGAGTTAGGCTATAACTTGCACAATAACAGTGTCTCGTTTTCTACTGAATACAACTTTCAGTGTAAAACAGCCTCAACCTAATATATTGCCAGCCATACAACAGAAAAAAACAATCACAAACATGTAATCAATCCCAGCCATAAATGTGTGGGGCGGGGCAGGGCTTTCTCGATGTTCAAAGCACTGATTTTCAGAAGGCAGCTGTCTGACTCGGAGATGGCGAACGGGAACATGGTTTCTGTAACATTAGCAACACATTATTAGCTGTTTGATAACGTAGTCCAGCAAAAGGCTAATCATATCAATAACTGTAACGTTTCTGACATTGTAGAGAGAGATACATAATATGCATTACCATTCTGACACATTGACTAGTAGATGACCCTGTATAATTTGCTCTTCCTCTCCTGAATCAGTTTCTGGTTCAAACATATATGGCTGAATTAAACCAGTAGTTCCACTTGCCGTTGTGTAGCGTTGTTTACTACAGTAAAGTTGACAGAGTGGATCAGGTATTCTAAGTTGGTGTAATTGAGTGGAGGCGGGGCTAATTTGCGTATTCATTAATATTGGTTATATACACACATAAGCCGCATTTCCACCACAGGAACTAGGGACTTTGGGGTGGCACTTGTTTACACCGCAGGAACCAGGGTCTAAATTAAGTTCTGGGTAAATATTTCCCCCTCCGAAAGTCCCCTCCAGCAGGAACTGTAAAGTCGCGCACAGTCCAACGTCACCAGACTATTTGCCTAATCTTCACGGTACTTTAGATTGCGGGGAAACCCAGACAGCCACAAGTCTAGGGGGAAAAAGTCCCAGGGGAAAAAAATTCCTAGGACAAATTGTTCCGGGTAATTTTGGTGGAAACGCGGCTATATATATATTGATCTACGCAGGACACAAATGCTTGTCAAATTGCAGGTCATTGATGCATTTGAGCTTTTATATAAAATAGCATTATTCTGCTGTCAGTACCTTCATTCAGTTTCACAGGAATCCTGATCTACATGCAGCAAACAGCCCTGCCTCATGAATATTCATTAAACTCATTACCACACAAAGTGAGGAAACAAACCAGATGTGAGTGAGTGAGTGAGTGAGTGAGTGAGTGAGTGAGTGAGTGAGTGAGTGTGAGACACAACTTTTTCTGCCCCAAAACATTCTACTAATGCAAACATTGAGCACGATATAAGGCATGTCTGAATCCATACTGTCTAAAATGCCTCCATTTGGATGATTTGTTAATGCAGCACAGACGTATGATGTGTGTGTGTGTGTGTGTGTGTGTGTGTGTGTGTGTGTGTGTGTGTGTGTGTGTGTGTGTGTGTGTGTGTGTGTGTGTGTGTGTGTGTGTGTGTGTGTGTTGTTCACTGAAAAAATAAATAAAATAATAAATAGAAAAGATTAAAAAAAAGGTGTCTTGTGATATTTGTAAAAATGGTGTTGTTATGTTTGTGAGCAAGGAGTTTTCTGAAATGTATACATATAAGCCACGTGTATGGCAGGTTGCCTGACATTGTAATTTCTCTTCGTGATATAACTTAGTTGTTTGACAAGACTCGGGTCGCTCTCCTGCTATGTTTTTGTTTTCCTTTTTCACGTGATCACTCTGAGCCATAGCGCTTAGAACTTAAAATGAGTGTATGCCATTTCTGCTACTACACTAGTGGACCCAGCGGAATTACAAAAATAAAGCAACATTGCAAACTCTTCTGTCTGATTATTGGATATACCCCTTTAGCCTAACAGGGCTGTTGGTGGCTCGGGACTCGGCTGCCCGACTGTTTAAAAGTTGATTTTCAATAAATTTCATTGTTGATTTGAATTCTTCGCTCCTGGGTCCTCTCTGTTGCAGAACCTGGTAGGGCTTACTATATACTGTAAGCCACCTTGCCATACCCAAGTGCTAAAACATTTATTATAAATAAAATGCATCAAGATATAAATTATTAAATTAGTTGTTAATTAAATATCTTTAAATACTAATACAAAAAGAAAAGAATAATACACTGACTTGGGTTTATAGGCCTCGCAATATAACGTTCACGCAAAAACTGTCATTCTGACTGTCTGACGACCTGAGCACAACAGAGATAAATAGGCAACACATACTCTTCTGAGGTTTATACTGTAGCCTTGTGTAATTAAAATGTATTAAAGCTGAAATCCTAAAAAATGTAAAAATAAAACATAGGCTAACTTTTCCTGGGCGCACTCGCGTGTATGTAGCAATGGCGAGGTTAAAATAAATAATATTTTCGGTTTGTTTCTCATCAAACCCAGTATACATTCAGAACAAATATAGCATGATTTGCATGGGATTATTTTATGACATTTGAATCCTCTTTCTTTTTCTTTTTTACTGCATGAAAGCGCAGCAGGGATTTTTTTTTTTTTTTTTATTACGCATTTTTGTGTTCCGAAATAAATAAGGTAATAAGGCTTTAAAACAATATCAAGGCGAGTAAATAATTACAGAATTTCCATTTTTGTGTGAACTGTCCCAAAGACAGTCACAGAAAAATTGTGAACTGAAGGGGTAAATAAACTTTAAACAGATAAAATACATCGTGTTTGCTAAGCGACATAGGCCTATAGTGGCTTTTAAACCAACCAAATTCACTAATTTATGAGATCTCCATTTCACCTTTTTTTTGTAGAAGCGTAAGGGAATTTTTATTCATTCATATAGCTGCCTGTTACCAGGTTATTTCCAAATATGTGATTTTTTTTTTTTTTTTGGTTTTTAGATTGGTTGGTGCTGTTGGTTAATGTTGTAACTGCAGTTTTGTCTTGTACTTATCTGTCGTTTTTGACTTACTTGAATTGATATTGTCACGTTATATTGTTAGATTAACAATTATCGATATCATGTGATACTGTTCTAAACTGTTAATAAAAAAAAGAAATATCCAATTCTAATGTATACCATCATCTCTTCTCACACATACACACACAGAAAACAGAAGGTACAAGCTTTTGAAATACTAAATAAATGTTTAAAAGGACATGAGAAACAAAATATTCCTTCATCTGTGGAAATAAATCAGATCAACTGAGCAACTTTTTTGAAAGTTCATCTATTCATCATACATGGGAAACTTCGGTCCTGGAGGGCTACAGTCCTGCAGAGTTTAGTTCCTCCGCTAATCAAACACACCTGCTTTTAATTTCCCAGCAATCCTGAAGAGTTGCATGTTCAGGCCCAGAGTGGCCATCGGCAGACCCTGAAGAATTCCCGGAGGGCCACTCATAACATACCACTTCGACATAAAAAGTAGTTTCACATGGGAGGTGGAAAGCACAAATCTGTAGTTCATTTTCAATGAGAGACACACTGAAAGCAGCAAATTCCAGAGACAAAGATGGTGTACAAGTGGTGCTCCCCACATTTGCCCATGCACAGCTCTTTGAAAATTATAAATATTATACGGCTTAGGGCTCCGTATCGAGTTCGATACTTTTTAGGCACAACCAAATTGCCTCGATACCACAGAAAATCTCTTGTCGCTCGGTACTAATTTTAGATACCTAAGGGGTAAATCTCGTTAACGTCAGTGAGCCAATAAGCATGCAGCAAGATTGGCTGTGGCGAGGCATCAAGGAAAAACACTAGTTTACGCAGGTTACACCCAGAGACGTGGCTCACGTGAGGCTCAAAAGATCAAAAGTGTGGCTACATTTCACCAGGCTCGATGCCAACAGCCCGCAATGCAATATTTGCGACAAGATAATTACTGTCAAGACTGGCAACGCGACAAATCTGATGAAGTACTTGACAGTGCATGGAATTAACTTAAGAGCAGAAAGTTGCTCCGTCTTCAACTGCAAGAAGAACTGGAGCACGTCACAAATAAACCGAAATGAGGCGTATAGTAGTGTTGTGGTCAATAGACCACCTAAACCGAGACCAGAAGTGGTTGAAAGTGGACAAAAGAAATGGATTAAAACACCAGGTGTAAACAGGAATGCGTCTCCCTCGTCTACTTGTGATCCCATCAACCAAACGCATCTTAATACCAGGTGTAAACAGGGCCAAAGAGTGAATCCGCATAGGCCTATCTAACATAAACAGAACAGATAATAGGCTAGTTGTTGCAAAATAAAAGTGTTGGTGCTAGGTTTATTTACAGTATGTTCTTTCTTGAATTCTTCAATGTTTTTTTTAAAAAGTCAGTAAATGAGTGAACAAATTTGAGGCAGTCAATATCAAGGTTTTTATACAGTGGTGTAATGTGACATCTTATAGATGAGCTTAGTCTATACTGCTGTCTGATAATCATTTTAATTTATTTGGCTTTTTAGTTTGTATGTGCAATATTAAAATATTAAATATAAATATTTGTAAATATTTATTAGTTTGATTGTAGAATGTTTGCTTAAGAAGTTTAGTATGTAATTTGTTATTTAGCAGTATATTCCTGTTATAACCGGCCCTGGGTGTGTTTGATATGGGATGGAACTTATCCCAAATATAACAAAGAATGATGAAACAATGTCTGTGGGCCATGGAGGGGGACTTACAAGCCAAATAAACATTTTATTTGCCTTTTTAACAACAGGTAAGTCAACTAGAAATAATGTGGAGGAGGCCTCATATTATTTACTAAATGAATTAATAAAATCCCTAGTCCATTCAGTATGCAACCTGAACGACCTGAACAAAAGTCTGAACTAGAACAACGGGCTTAAACAACCATAAGAGAGGTCATTTGCATATAAATGACCTTAAGATACAGATACAGTTTTTTTTTTTTACTTTAATTCTTAAGGGTCACAGATGGGGTGGAAAAAGCAATAAATAAAAAAATATCACACTTTCAGTGCAAGTAAGCTAGACTAAGGTTGTACTTATAGACTTCATAGATAATTTTTTTTTAAAAAGAGTAAACTACAGTCCAATCTGTTTATGTTTTCAGTGTATTAGGTCTACATGAATACTAATGAGGGCAACAAGAATTCAGAAGAGAAGGAAAGCGTGGGAGAGAGGGAGAAACTATTCTAGAGTGTCTCTATAAGAAAGATGGAAATATTCATTACTGAGATTAAAATTCAAATACTGGCACAATAAGTCCAACTACACAGACACATAATCAGATCCAGTTTATACCTTTTTGTGACTGCTTACATCCTAAATTTAACCAGACACACATGCGCACACAGCATACGCTGATGTGTGCACAGACACAGCTCAAACGCATAGATGAGGAGCAGGAAAATATTTGAGCCCTAATATGGAAGCTCACGCAAGCATTTGTGACCTCAATCCATATTTCAATTTCCATCCTCTCATGTAAACGAACTCAATCACCACTACGTGTCCTCAGTGCAACTGTCTGTGTGAAAAATAAGCCTATGCTCACTTACAGTTGATCAATTTACACTATTGATCCTATGGAACCAGACACCTTGTTCACTCCCATCTTTAACATGTGCACGCACCCTCAAACCGGTCCTTCTCTTCATAAACCATTCAGTCATTGTCAAATCTCACAATGTGCCATCTTATAAGTCAACCTCGAAAATAACACACACACAGAAAAAAAACAAGCTTAATTAAACTTCAGACCCAATTCAGCTGAAATATGTGTGTGTGTGAGAGAGAGAGAGAGAGAGAGAGAGAGAGACTATGATAAGTAAACTGCTAGCTACAGTAATGACGGTAAATAATAAACTAAGTACAGATGTATTGTTGTCAAAAATATCGACTTTTGATACATAGATACTGAAATATCTGAAACGCTTTCAATACAAATTTTCCACAGAACAGATACACAATACCAGCTGCGCTTTCTAGCACTCTCATCTCTTCGAAAGCGAGTTGACACACAAACCCGCCTGCCCTCACGCACAATTATTTTATTTGCCCTGGATTAATGAATTTTGGCTTGGAATTGTGCGTATTGTGCATAACTTTACTCATTCCCGCAGATTTTGTGCTCACAACCAAAGTGCGTGCACATAAAGCCTCGTCTCAGTACTAAATTGAGCTCTTTTTCGCTGCTTATTGCACTTACACAGTCAAATACACACAAAATGTCAAAATGCCGATCTTGGCGAGAATTCATAAACACAGTCAGTTATGTTTTAAGTGAACGTAATCAGTTGAGAAAGAAAACGCATGTGTAACAGCATAATAGGTCCGTGCGTCAGATCTTAGAGTGACGGCACCCTAATATACCTGCTGCCAAATTATGAGATAATATTAAAGATATCTATATGGCAGTTTTTTCCCCATGGTATCGATGTCAAAATTGTGGCCAGTGAAAATTCTGAGTGGCTAGTAGCTTTGGAAAACCACTAGCCACAGTGGCTGGTGGTGGTGAGCAAAAACATTAATGTCAGGGCATGCCCATAACCCCCTGCCACTATTAAATGATAACAATATTACTCAATGAGATCTATAATACCTGAAGAAAAAAACATTTGTTTACATTCACATTCAAACAATTAGTAGGGCTCGAAATATTTTTTTTTTACTTGATAGCACTGGTGAAAATAGTAAAAATTTAAGAGCACCACAACTAAAATGTTTTTTCTGAATTCTTTGCCACATACTTGTCCCAGCAGTTCTTGTGTGAGAAACCTATGAGAAATTGCTCAACTTAACATCCTTAACTAAAAATATACATAAATTATTCTGACAAAACTGTTTTCCAACATTATGTTGGAAATTTGTATTACCTTGTTAATATAAAAACTTCCTTAAGTGTAATTTAAATGGAAGCAGCCTATACTTATCAGTTAATTTTAATCTTTAATATTAATGTATCAAATGGGGTTCCCTGTATATTTTAGATAGATAGTTTTATTTAATGCCATATCAGCATCTAAGGCTATTTTCATGGCATATATTCAATTACAAAAATCATATAAATACCCCTATTTCAGAGCATTATAGATTTTTTAATATATATATCTCAATTAATCAATATCGAATTGAACTGAACTGAATATACATTGGCACTGAATCGAAATCGAATCGTGATATTTGTCAATACCTAGAGCCCTACAACCAACTACAATATTATAATGAAATATTCACAATTTATCAAGAAGAAAGTCAAAGCCTGATGTCTTACCATTAAATGCAGCTCCACCTGCCAGTTCACATACTGTTCTGCCAAGTTAACATTGTCAGTTTGTTGTTTTATACTAGTTCCTCTTTTAAAGGCACCAGCTGCCTTTATATGATTCAGACATTGTAAATGTGAGGTTGTTCAATGGGTAAATATTAAACAAACACTTTATCAGGGACTTATTAAACAAATACTGATCCATGTTTATTACACACAAGCAAGTCATTTACTTCTGTTAACATTACTGATTATTTAAAAACAACAGCTTTAAAAAAAATTATAATAACAATCTGAATATTTCAGCATAGCAATCTCTCTCTTTCGCAGTCTGCCGCCTGGTCTCGGGTTTGTTCATAAATTACAACTGTTCATCATTCGAGGCAATTTGGTGCGCAATATCTTGGCTTTGATGGAGCTGCTGACTAATTGATGGATTACTTTATTTTGGAATAGCGGAAACTGCCAAGCCGGAGTTGCGGTAGTAAATCTCTCCGCAATGAAAGAAAGCATCACATTTACACTGGACTTTAATCAGCGCCTAATGCAAGAGTTTATTCAGAGACCCGCACCATCAGCCTCATTTTACACAGCTGATGGTTACGGCAAAGAATCTGTCATTTCTGACACACCTGCTGAGAGACCCCTGTCAGATACATCATAATCCATAACAGCAGATTTAAGACTGTTATTAGTGTAAACAAAATTTGCATGTAACGATTCAGAGTGATTTGAGATGATTATCAAGAAACAAAATCTAATGGCATAAATGCTGTTTAAATGCCATGGGAATACTAAAATGAATCCAAAATTAGCCAATTTTTTAGGGACAAAATCTGCAGAATTATTTAAAATAGCTTTAAAGATGCAAACAGAAGTTCCATTGAGCTGCTGTATAAGAAATACAATGCAGAACTCACATGAATATCATAGACTAGAAGAGACAGTCTTCAGCTCTTTAAAATTCTTAAACAGTGGGAAGTGGGTCAGACTGATTTCAGGATGCATGCTAAAATGGCAGAATAAATATGGAAATACAGAAAGTGAGTGCAACAACAGATGGGAGAAGTTTGACATGATTAAAAAGAGAGCAGTATACTCAGATGAGTTTCACTATTTCACTTTCATCATTATTTTATTGCTGGGTTCAGTACTGGGCAATGGGCATCACAGATTAGACAAACATGTATATCCAGAACTGCATTAGCTGTGCATTTCTCTCCAACACACTCAAGAATTGCTCTCTGTAACTGTATATGAAGCCATTGATACTAAGTGAGAGGTCACTCCTTCTCTACGGGAGATGAATGACAGGTTTGCACTGGATTGTGGGATTGACAACAGAGCAAGAATCAAAACGAGTGCTGAACTTTATGCAAATGAAAAGAAAATGTCGTGACATCCATTGCCAATAATGCTGGAATTTCTAGTAGACCAGTGCTTAAATCACATGGACACATATTACTATTCAAAATAAATCTATGTTTATAACGTTCGAAAGGTTGGGTTCAGTAAGATCTTCAAATGTTTTTTAAAGAAAACAATAATTACAATTTAAAATAGCCTAACTGTTTTCTACTGTAATGTATGTAAAAAAAATGTATTCCTGTGATGCAAATTTTCAGCATCATTACTCCAGTCACATGATCCTTCAGAAATCATTCTAATATAATGATTTGCTGCTCAATAAACATTTCTGATTATTATCAATGTTGAAAACAGTAGAAATAGAATCTTTTGTAACATTATAAATGTCTTTACTGTCACTTTTGATCAATTTAATGCATCCTTGCTGAAAAATGTTCAAAATGGGTTTTTTTTACAACAAAATTGTTTCAATTCTTATTGACCCAAAACGTTTGAACGGTAGTACAATGTTGCAAAAGCTTTCTATTTCAGAAAAAAATGCTATTCTTTTTAACTTTCTATTCATCAAAGAATCAAAAAAAATAATAATTCATATTATAATGATTTCTGAAGGATCATGTGACACTGAAGACTGGAGTAATGATGCTGAAAATTCAGCTTTGCATCACCGAAATAAATTACATTATAAAATATATTCAAATAGAAAACAGTTATTTTACATTAATAATATTTCACAATATATTACAGATTTTATATGGTAAGCATAAGATAGGCTACTTCTAAAAAAAATTTTTTTAAATCTTACCTACCGAAGACTTTTGACCCGCAGTGTATGTTTCCATTAAATATAAATTTAAATGATTAAATATCAAATTAACACAATTTCTGTATACACTAAAAGCAATTAGATTCAACAACCCCCTGTGCTGCATTTGCTAAGTGGCAGAGCAGGCGTTTGGGTGATATTGAGCAGATTTCTTCCATGCCAGTGGACACATATGGTTAGTCACATGAGATGTGACACAGGTGTGTGTAAAACACTGGGGATTCTCCAGCTCTGATGTGTCAAAATGAAGTGTGTTCCAACAAACTCAAAAAATGTCCCCAATAAATGACCAGCTGGGGCCCAGAGCTGATCGAAAACACCCCCACAAACCATCCATGAGCGGCACAGCCACCGTTCCTCTTCATAGCCGCCACAGACAGACCAACATGTCAGCTGTGCCTAATTCCTGCAATGCAGCAACCCATTCAACACGTCGGCGTGAACGCGATCATGATAGCGGCTCAGTTTCTGGCAAAGAGCGCCCCTGCATCGCCGCACTGCGCGTGCGCACAACAACTTCCCATTATCTGGCAGGATGCGGGAGATGTAGACGGCGCATGCGCGGAAAGATCCTTCCATTCACAGTCAATGTGGGATCAGTATTTAGCAATGCTTGTGTCACTGATACCCAGGCCTCTGCCCAAAAACAACTTGCAAGCATTAACAACAATACTCAAGTACTGCATTAAATCTGACAGGGCACCATAACCCAGAACACATCTTTCAAAGCCATACTGTGCATATGACATCACAAATGGCCGTGCAAAATATATTTATTAAACATAAACACAACAACCTGAAGCAGGTGGAAGAGCCAGTCTGCTCATCAACATGACAGTTGTCAAAAGAATCACCAATTTGACTACAAACCCTCAGTCGTTCGTAGGTTAAAATATTTAACTATCAAGACACAAAAATGTGCTGCTAAAACCAGGATAAATAGCTGTTTTTGTATTATATAAGAGTCATAAAGTAATAAGGCTGGCAAGCGCAACAAGGGGCTAAGCTAGTTAGCACTGCAACAGCAGCCTGAAACAAGCTCAAATATTACCGACACATATCCTCTAAACGCGCTGTTTTCACTCTTACAAAGCTAATCAAGAGGTAAAACAGAAATATATGACATCCCCTGGTGTGTTGTGGTATGTTTGGGTTTATAAACTTACCTTTTTGTGAAGGTAAGCTGTTTTGCCGTATCGGATATTTTTCTATGGAGCGGCTTCACGTCCGGGTTAAATGAATGACGGAGGACGGGAGTGCGCGCGTACTCGGGTGCGCGCACTGTGCTATGGTTGCAAAATCAGTGTAAATTTCAGTTTACATGCGACATGCGAGTATGATTATTATTTTAAAGCACAGAATCATATAATTCGAATCTAATCTCATGGTATTGTCCCTGTCATCTATCATCTGTCGATTTCGGTTAAATTTATGAGAGCAAGGCTTTGTCTATGAAATGTCATTTCATATATTTTCATAGACTCAAATAAGTCTATTTTATCTAACTTTTATTTGTTATACAAGCCTATCACCATATTTGTATTGTATTCTTACTATTCATCTGCAACTAAACTAACCCTACATGTTATTGCATGTAAAACAATTAGGCTATGACAATAATAATATATTTTTAAAGTTGAATTTAGGCTAATTGAAATGTGGTCCCCTCTATCATGGCAATAACTGCATGATTTCTTTAAAAAAAACAACAACACTCTTTTCCCTATTGTTTATATTAATAATAATAATCTGTTTATTGTTGATGTTTGGATGAACATCTGAATTTCTTTAAATTAACAGATTTTCTCTTGTTACAGTTGGCAGTGTTTATGAGGGGAAAGATTTATTGCTGCTTGATTGAATGCGATAATTATCGCAAATGAATAAACAAGCAATCTCTCTCTCTCTCTCTCTCTCTCTCTCTCTCTCTCTCTTTCTCTCTCTCTCTCTCTCTCTCTCTCTCTCTTTCTCTCTCTTTCTCTCTCTCTCTTTCTCTCTCTCTCTCTCTCTCTCTCTCTCTCTCTCTCTCTCTCTCTCTTTTCTCTCTCTCTCTCTCTCCCTCTCTCTCTCTCTCTCTCTCTCTCTCTCTCTCTCTCTCACCATAGTTTATCATTCTTTCTATCACACCTATTCTGTCATTATTTGAAGGTCATTGGTGTGTTTGGCTACAGGTTATGTTTTTCCCCTAATCCAGTGAAGTTTATTGTGGTGTTTGGGTGTTTCATGTGTTCTTCTTCCAATCTAGGCTCTGAAGGGAGACATGAATCAGCACCAGCAGATGTTCATGAAAAAATTACTCTGTAAAAAAATAAAAATATGAAAAAAAGAGTTGGAAGGAAGAAAAACCGGAATAATATTTAAAAACACAAGGGAAATTGAATAAAAAATATGCACAGCTTCACAAACCATGAACATCACTGTTTGTTAAACCTAAACGGCCAGCTAAAAGTCACTATAACTTTTTCCTTTTTACTATTATTTTTTTATTCCTAAAAACTGTGTATAAAATGTGCTATATAAATAAACATTCCTTGCCTGTGGAAATATTGCAATAATATTTATATATTGCAATACTCAAACTATCCATTTTTGATGTTGAAAAAATCTAGACATTCTGTGTGTGAAATTGTATTAAATTATATGATTGTATAAAAGAAATATCACAAGAGCAAAAAAAAAAAAAAAAAAAAAAAAATATGGCTGGGTTTCGGCCTTGGCCTCGAGGTATAGGTAATCACAGCCATGCTGATATTTGTAATTAAATTTTTCTGAACGGCAACTCAACTCTTTGTCTGTCTTACCGATGGCAACAAGTCGGCCTACCCTTATGATCCCATTAACCATGGTAATTGTGTTGAACTAGAGTTCTTGATATCTGAATCCTGTTTAGAGTTCTCTGTTGTTAATATGTGACACCAATTAAAGCGTGCAGGGCCAGTGTATCCCATCCACAAATGACACAGTGTTGACAGTACTTGACACTCTCGCAGGATTACCTGAGGGGGTTTGAAGAGAGTGAAAATCACATGTGAATGCAGAGATCAAACATAAAGTACACAGCTGAAATGTTCATGCTATTAAAATGAATGTGATAATGTTTTGATATTCATAATATTTCATCATCAAGCATCTCTTTGAATCAACGTGAATCAAACTGATCTCCGTTTACTTTCTTAATATAAATTCCTGCCCCCTGGTCTTATTGTGAGCAAATCATCGGTGCATATTATTCCAAAGAAAACAATATCTGTCTTCTTAACATTTCATCAAAATATAATAACTTGCTTTGTTTTTCAAATGACTTTACTTTTCGGCTGACATCACCAAGGAGGTCTATAATACTTAGAGAAAGCTATCCGTTGGCATTCCCATTCATCTCAATGGCAGTTCCTTGGCTGTCTGCCATATTTGCTCATAGGCACTCAATTCTGGCGACTTTTTTTTTTGCCTATCACCTGACTTATAAATGTCACACGACTAATCACATTTTTACTTCACTTTTTTACATTTAAATGACTTCCTGTCATGCTACTCTGATTGGCTGATGGCATCACAAGAATGAGCACGGTCCCAAAATCATCAATATGACTTTCTTGAGCTGTGACATCAAGGGCAGCAAGGACAGTAAACATTTAAAACCATTTCAAGGGTTGGTTCACCCAAAAATGAAAATTTTCAAAAGACAAATTGAAGATCTTTTTAATGAAATCTGAGAGCTTTCTGTCCCTCCATTGACAGTCTACGCAACTACCGCTTTCAAGCCCTTTCATGTGACTCCAGTGGTTTAACCTCTTTTTTGAAGCGACGTGAGTGATTTGTTTGCGCAAAAAAGAAAAAAAAAGTACCACTTTATTTACAAAATATTTATCTCCAACGTGCATTCACAAGAGTACCACGACGCATGCGTGTTATTGACGTAAGAGCAGACAATGTTGAGTGAACGCAGAGGTAATTTTTTTTTTTTTTGCAAACAAACCACTTGCGTCGCTTCAAAAAATGAGGTTAAACCACTGGTCACATGGATTACTTTAATGATGTCTTTACTTTCAGGGGCTTAAAAGTGGTAATTGTGTAGCTCTCTGATTTCATTAAAAAGATCTTCATTTGTGCTCTGAAGATGAACGTCTTCAGGTTTAGGTTTTGACATTCGGGAATGTCTTATGGGTTTGGAACAACATGAGGGTGAGTAATTAATGACAGAATTTTCATTTTTGAGTGGACTAACCCTAAGTTAAACCCTACGTTTTTTCAGAGCCTTTTGTTTTGCTGACAAAAATAAAATAAAATCGGAATACAAAGCCAATTCTGAATGAACGTCAATGCAAAAAGATGTTATTTGCCCCAATATAGTGCAGTCATGGCATTATGCAAAAACAGACCACTTTTTCCATTATGGCATGTACTATTCATGATCCAATAATAAAAAGGGGGGAAAAAATGGGATTCGATCAATTCCCAGTGGACAAAATCAAGTCCCGCCCTACATTTTTTCTCATTGAATATTCTGTTTCACTCAGAAATATAATCACATTATGGAATGATTGGTTGCAAATCCAGTTTCATGCTGACTGCAAACAACAAGGTTCTTTCTTATTCTCAGTTGGTCACCAGTCCCAGCCACACCATTAAAAGTGACCTTTTGGAACAATGTTATCCATTACTATGTGTGTGTGTGTGCGTGTGCGTGTGTGTGTGCGTGTGCGTGTGCATTGTTATCAGTGTGTCAACAATTCAGTGTTGTAATGTAATCAGACATAAATAAGCATGAGGAAGTCACAGCTCAACGGGGGATGGAGGAGAGAAAATAAAGGCAGTGTAATTAAAGCAGCAGTACCCTCACTCATATTAACCAGGGAATATGTGACTGAGTGTATGATTTACAAACACCCACCATTTCCAACCCACGTGTCTGTGTATCACTTACCATTCCATTGCCCCATGCAAAATAATTAAGCATCTTCAGAGAGGAATTGGGTTACCTCCACATTACATTGAGAGATGTAAGGCTAGCTCACACTGGGGACCTGGAGCAATGAACACTGGGCGAGAGATGAAGAAATGATGGGAAGAGAGGGAGGTAGAGATGAGAAAGATGGCTCATCTCTGATGCACGGTCCCACCTGTGCATATTAGCACCATCTAGCACCATCACCTATTTATTTTGATGTAAATGACAACAAGGCTGTTATTGTCACAGTTTAAAGAGTCCAAAGACGAAGATGAGTCAAAAGTTCCAATCCAAAGGCATATAATAAAAGAATAAAGTTGGATAATACAACATAGTGCAACAGTGTGTTTACACACAAGCAATAGCCGACACTGAACAGAGGAAACCAAGGAACTTAAGTATACATTGATAATAGAATTAACTTGGATAAACAGCATATAGAGGGTCTAACAAAAAAACTAAGAGTAAAGTTGGGTTTCTATTATAGAAACAAAGGCTGTTTCTCTTTTAGTACGAGAAAAACACTTATACAAACAACATTTATGTCAATGCTGGATTATGGTGATATTTTATATATGCATGCAAACAAATCTTCTTTGAAAATGCTGGATTCAGTATATCATGCAGCACTAAGATTTGTGACTAATTCCAATTTTCGTACTCATCATTGCAACTTGTATGAGAGTGTTGGTTGGCCATCTCTGCACAATCGCAGGCTGGAACACTGGTATATTTTTCTTTTTAAGGCCATACTTTGTAAACTGCCTCCTTACTTATATTCTCTTCTGTCTCTTAAAGTCTACCAGGAAATGTAATCTTAGATCATATGGGCAAATCATGTATGATATCCTACGAACGCGAACTGTCTTCGGTGAAAGTGCTTTTAAAGTTTTTGCACCTTTTTCCTGGTATAAATTGTAAAAATATATGTATTTTTAAAATGGAACTATTATTCTGCCGTCTTGGCCAGGACTGCCTTGAAAAAGAGATTCTGAATCTCAATGGGATTATTTCCTGGTAAAATAAAGGTAAATAAATAATAAATAAATAAACTAAAAGACTAACAGGTGTGATGATCAAATGAAATGCCATGGTAACTGATAAGATTGGGAAACTTGAACAAAGGAAACAGGTGACTGATGATCATTTAACTTAAAGGCTTCATCCGAAATCGCATTCAGTACTTCCCTACAAGTAGGCGTAAAACAGTAGGCCTATGTGACAAAAGTAGTATGTCCAAATTCACAGTACTCATAAAAGAGTAGCCAAAAAATACCCGGATGACCTCCTTCTTCCTGCGAGATTCTGAAGTGTGCATATGATGGACACTTGACTATCCCGAGAGGCCACCGGAGAAGATTTGTGAATCAGTGAATCGACGCAACTGACGCTGGTCACGTGATAATGACAACATGGCGAATGTAGTACGTCCAGAATACATTTATAATAAACACATTCATACTATATAGAATACTTTTAGCGGTCATAAAATAAGTACCTATTTAAGAGAGTATGTGATTTCGGATGCAGCCTATGTCCATGAAAATGAAACTAAACCAATATACTGTATATGTGACAGGCTGTTACATCGCACTTGCATGGTTGTTTTGCCATATACAATTAAAATTTGAGTTTTGTGGCTTCTAGTCCATCACTGCATCTGAAAACGCATACTGTATCTGTACTACATTTGGTTTGAAAGTATTTTCTATATTGTATGAATGAAAATGAAATTCAGATGTACTACATTCGCCATGTTGTCACTGTCATATGACTTACGGCATCAGTTGCGTCGCTTCACAGACATTCATAAAAATCCTCTCCCGTGGCCTCATGGGATAGTAAAGTGTCCATCGAATGCGCACCTCAGAATCTCGATAGGTCACCCAGGTACTTTTCACGTACCATTTTTCGAATACTGTATTCGGACATAGGCTACTACTCTGTTTAAGATGTCTTATATGACCCTGAAGAGGTTATTTTGTGAAAATGACCAAATGACTGTACATTTTGGCTACATATTAAAGAATTGAATAAATAGACATGAAATACTGATTTGAGTTGATATTATTTAGTAAATTTACCTGTATATGACCGTAAAGTTTCCACTATGAAAACAATATGACAATGTACAAATGGGCCTAGCATCAAGACAAACATTGCAACAATATTACAGTGATATTACTCACCATGAAATCAAAATGGGCAATTCTTATTTTGCTATGCAATACTGCAATGTCTATTGTAATATGATTTATCCGTGCACAATTCTTTTTTTTTTTTTTTTTTTTTTTTTTTACAATTGGTGTGTATTCGTATCAAAATAGCTTCCCCTCCCTTTTGCAGCAACATTTCTTCTCTTCTCTTATGACGTGTTTACTGGCGTGAGAGCAGGGCAACCTGTCACTCACATGACATCACAGTAATAAACTACAACCATCCAATCAATTCCTGATCTTCTCCTGAATTCAAAATCATGTCTCACTCTACAATTTTTCTTGTTTGAGAAGTCGTTCACTCGGATATACATCATCATAGGGAATAAAAAACTATCACAACTTCTGTTTTATGCTGACTTTAATACTGAAGTCTATTTTCAGTACCACTAACTAAGACACAATATAATGCTATAGTTGTGTTTGTATGAAACGAGAGAGCGAGTCTGCGATGTTATACGAGAAACATGGAAGTAGTCTTGTGTCGTGAGAAATCGGGTCTCCATCAACTGTCAGTTAACATTACAAAAAAAAAATTTGCTTACTTTATAGCATTGCTATGGACAACAGCAAATATTACAAGATATCTGACCACTGAATTCTGCAGTCGACCAATCAGAATAGAGTATACAAGAGAGCCATGTAATAAGCAATCGACCCGATTTGATAATATGAGACGACCCGCTCCATGTAGAATAAAACCGATTTTTCTATTGTGAGTCTACATGACTTAAAAATACTATAAAAATACTATTCATTTATTTATGTATAAAACTTTTTAATGAGGAAAACTTACAGAGTGCATCTTTAACAACAGCAAAGGAGAGCGGAACAACCAATTATATCCAAATAAATGGAATATGTTTCTTGGAGGGTTAGCTGATTTATAATGGTTTGTCTGCTTTGGTCACAAGATGACCATGATGTCTTCTCCACCTGCTAGTAAAAGTCTGCAGGACAAGACAAAGCAATCAAACCATGAAGAGGACATCATCCTTGAGAAAATGTTCTCAAAATTTGTCTCACTGGAACCAAACCTTCTCAAGAAGAAATTTACAGTTGTTTATAATGAATCATGTTGGATATAAAGGGGACGAACTCAATGTCAGGTGTTTGTTTTATCTCTTCTGCCCCTTTGTGAGTGATTTTATAGCAACAATTACTCTTAGAGAAAGGATGAGAGATAAATAAAGGAAGTGACATGGTAAATACAATGGATTATGAACACACTTTTAGAGAGGATTTGCCTGTGAGCGTGTGATAACTGCCGCTTGTTTTTTGTTTTTTTCCATTTAGCCACTCCGTATTAAAAGAAGGGCCGTCGAAGGGCAAGCTTTTTTTAAAAACAGTAAATCAGATGATGTGGCGGAAGGGGGAAGGAGAATAAATAAAAGCGCGAAAGAAAAAACTAATTTGATTACTTGGCTGCACTTTAAAACACAATGGCAGATAATATGAATAATTAATTGTAACAGGTTCTTCTGACGAGGCGCTTGCAGTTTAATTACCAAATGTGTTGTTTGCACAAGGGCGCCGTAGATTAGTGCATTTCAAAGAGAAGAGCTGAAGAGAAAGAGAAAGAGAGAGAGAACAGAGTGAAACAGTGGAAAAGAGGGCTGAAAAACTCTTTGAAAACTAAACTCAATTGGTTCCACTGTCAGGGTTCTAAGGATGTTGAAAGGAATCTGTTGCGGCTCTTGTTGACGCGTCTTTATCAACCCTGCTCCAAATGTCAACATGAGTCCAAATGTCAAAGATGGCAAGTTCAGTTGAGGTGGAAACTCAAATGTCTTTGTGCATGCAGGATCAACAGCAGCATGTACGTGTGTGCAGTGCTGTTATAATGTGCAAATATGCCTTGTGGTCCACAGAGAGCTGGATGTTCACAGAAAATCTGCATAATAATTAGTTAGGGAATAGACAGCAGCCCCTTATCAGTTCTAAGTAAGAGGAACTCAGAAATAAACACACACATACAGCGACACCAATACATGCAAACACACAATAACACATATAAAAACATTCACACAGTGCTAGAGAAGTATTTTCTTAAGTGTCTTTCACCCACACAATGTATATTAAGTGAAGAATGTGGGCATACCAGCAGAGAGTGAGATGTTTCTTCATATGTATGCTGACACTTGTGCACTCTCTTCCCCTCTCACTTGACTCTGCTTCTCCGCCCTCCTACCAGATACATGACTGGGCTCTAAATCTTTTAAAGGGGTCATTTAATATTTAATAAAGGTGTTTTTTGTTTTGTTTTTGTTTTTGTTTAGTTTTTTGCTGTGCCTTTAAGACTTATTTGCAAACTCCTTCTTGGTTGCACATAAACTCAGTCAAATCCCACATATTGTGAGAAAAAGAAAATCAGTAGAAAAAAACAGATAATGTCCAGGCAGAAAATTACCTTTTAAGTTTGTGACAATTCCTTCAAGCCTAAAACAACAAAATGCAATGCATAATTTAAAATATAAGTAAAACAACTGTGAAAACTCAATCCAGATAATTCCTATTATAGCACACCTATTATGCTATTTTCAAAGGTTCCTAATTTTTTTTGGGAGGTTTCCTACAATAGGTTTACATGCATCCAAAGTCAAAAAATGCTTTTTCAATGCAGTATCACCTCTTCTCTCACAGTCTCTGAAACAATAGGATCAAATGATTTTATTCCTTGGTCCATTTATGTACATAAATAAAGAGTGTAAATTAAAATCACATCTTAGTAAGATGTGTCAACATTTGAACTGCTTTAAAGTTTTTTACATTTTTATTGTTTGCTATTCAAGTAAGTTAAAACCCAATACTTACATTTAAAAATGTAATTCTGCATTTTCTCTATAAAAAAATAAAAGTGCAATAAATCTTGGGATTGGCTAGGCTGCAAAGGATCCACTCGTTCCATTCTTCGTAGCCCGGGAAACAAAGGCCACATTTGTTGGCCACGTTCGAAGGAGCTTTCAAAATGGGACAGCCTTCGTCGCACCGCTGTTACGCATTCGGACTTTGAAGGATGCAGCCTCTGGATTGGGGCACAGCTACAGTAAACAGTAACAATGGTGTCTGTTTTCCCGTATCAATTCGAGCCAGAGTCCTCATCTTTTGGAAGTGCGTGCAAATTGGATTCGCTTTCACAGCGCAGAAAATGGCATCTTCTCGACATGTCGACAACACAAACCAAACTCTTCCAGGCATCAGCTACAACTACAGTGTTTGAGGGCAGGTCAAAGTAGACATTGTTCGTGGGCAGCCAATGAAGACCATAGGCAGGCATAATGCAAATTTGATACAAACCTTAGGTTCATGCAGGAAGTAAAACTGGAATTACTAACGACTCGTTTCAGGAAGTTTAGAATCTTTTCTTTCTTTTGAAAGACAATAACTCCATTTGTTGTGCACTTTGATCTTTGAAACTTTGCAGACCTGTTATATTCACAAAAAGTTATATTATACACTATATGAAAAATAATATCCAAAAAAAAGTATAATATAGGGGTACTTTAACATGGTACATTGAGCCCTATCTTTACCGAAATTTCTTAGAGTGCATTTTACTTTTATTTACTTTTATTTAGGAGTAACAGGATCTATACTGCTCCCTCTGATTAGATGGGTCAATCTACTGACTACCAAATAGGCATCTTTGATGTGTTAATGAGAGTGGTCATGTGTTTATCTGATGGCAGAAAGAATCCAATGTTCAGAATAAGCCATTTTTTGCAGCTAGGTTTTTGTTTCACTGATGTTCGGAGTTCTGAAAGTTCTAGTATTTTTCCATACAATGAACTAGTTCAAAAAGATCAAGGAAAAGTAGATTCCTTGTAATGTGTCCCCTTTAATTTGTTTCTCTCTTCATCTATTGTTAACATTTATGATTGTGGTTAGCTGAATAGTCCATGGCCATCCCTGAAGCCCTGATGAAATTGCAATTACACAAACAGGCACATACACACAAACACACACAATAATCACAGCAGATTATTTAGCTTGAGCTGACATCTCCTCTGGGAGCAGCCAGAAGACCTCAGTGAACAAATCAAACTGCTAAACAAATGAACAGGAAAAACAGAGAATGAGGGAAAACAAATGAATGGGAAAGAAAGAGTATCATTCAAGGTGGAACAAACAAAAACTTTTGGTTATGTTTAAACGCATCATCAGGCCATATGGTGCCAGGACTGCATCTCTGTGGTATTCTAAAAAGATAAGAGCAGTGACATAGAAATACAATTTGTGTGTGCTAGAGATGACCAGTTAAATGCTCTTCTGCGGGGGCAAATTAGTAAAATATTTACTCTTTTCTGCTTCTACTATTGCCTCACTCTTAATCTACTGCCTTAAAAGGCCTCCTCTAACTATTCTCTTCACAAGACAGTTCTGACCCACACCGAGATGAATTCAAACAAATGAATATGAATATACACACAGTTTCCTACCAATTAGAGGCAACCATTGGAAAACAGTCTTATGATCTTCAAATGTTGTTTATATAGCTCGTTCTCCATTTTACCCCATGGAGAGAAAATGCAAGTGCCATGTGTGCACGACGTCCCTTTCTAATGACAGGCTTAAAAGAGCTTGAAATGTTCTCGCATATGCACTTCACTCGCATATGCAATCACAAATGAGATCTCTGTCATATCTCAATGGTTTCTCCACAGCAGCAATGAGTATTTAAGGAGAGCATTATGGAAAAAAATACATTTAAGGAGAAACATCTGAGATCAATTTAAAATGTTAAATTTAAATGAAATATTACAGAGCCCCTAAAGGGACATCGTGGTGGAAAAAAATATGAGATGGGAGGAAAAAAATAATAAGTCAATGCTTTTGCGTTCTCTCACATATTGTTTGAGTTCCCCCAATAAACTTTGTGTTCGCTCACGAAAAAAAAAATTGTGTTCTCTGTGAATGCTCGGAAAGCTTCTTAGGGAACGTAAAATATTTTCATTGCCAAATAATTTTTTAGGGGCTCCGTAGAAATTTAACTGAGAACTCCATTAAAAGGATATTACATCTAAAATGAAATATATATATATATATACACATACAGTGGGTACGGAAAGTATTCAGACCCCCTTAAATTTTTCAGTCTTTGTTAAATTGCAGCCATTTGCAGTTCATTTTTTTTCCTCATTATCGTACACACAGCACCCCATATTGACAGAAAAACACAGAATTGTTGACATTTTTGCACATTTATTAAAAAAGAAAAACTGTAATATCACATGGTCCTAAGTATTCAGACCCTTTGCTCAGTATTTAATGGAAGCACCCTTTTTGATCTAATACAGCCATGAGTCTTTTGGGGAAGTTTTTCACACCTGGATTTGGGTATCCTCTGCCATTCCTCCTTGCAGATCCTCTCCAGTTCTGTCAGGTTGGATGGTAAACGTTGGTGGACAGCCATTTTCAGGTCTCTCCAGAGATGCTCAATTGGGTTTAAGTCAGGGCTCTGGCTGGGCCATTCAAGAACAGTCACGGAGTTGTTGTGAAGCCACTCCTTCGTTATTTTAGCTGTGTGCTTAGGGTCATTGTCTTGTTGGAAGGTGAACCTTCGGCCCAGTCCGAGGTCCAGAGCACTCTGGAGAAGGTTTTCGTCCAGGATATCCCTGTACTTGGCCGCATTCATCTTTCCCTCGATTGCAACCAGTCGTCCTGTCCCTGCAGCTGAAAAACACCCCCACAGCATGATGCTGCCACCACCATGCTTCACTGTTGAGACTGTATTGGACAGGTGATGAGCAGTGCCTGGTTTTCTCCACACATACCGCTTAGAATTAAGGCCAAAAAGTTCTATCTTGGTCTCATCAGACCAAGATCCTTCAGGTGTTTTTTAGCAAACTCCATGCGGGCTTTCATGTGTCTTGCACTGAGGAGAGGCTTCCGTTGGGCCACTCTGCCATAAAGCCCCAACTGGTGGATGGCTGCAGTGATGGTTGACTTACTACAACTTTCTCCCATCTCCCGACTGCATCTCTGGAGCTCAGCCACAGTGATCTTTGGGTTCTTCTTTACCTCTCTCACCAAGGCTCTTCTCCCCCGATAGCTCAGTTTGGCCGGACGGCCAGCTCTAGGAAGGGTTCTGGTCGTCCCAAACGTCTTCCATTTAAGGATTATGGAGGCCACTGTGCTCTTAGGAACCTTAAGTGCAGCAGAATTTTTTTGTAACCTTGGCCAGATCTGTGCCTTGCCACAATTCTGTCTCTGAACTCTTCAGGCAGTTCCTTTGACCTCATGATTCTCATTTGCTCTGACATGCACTGTGAGCTGTAAGGTCTTATATAGACAGGTGTGTGGCTTTCCTAATCAAGTCCAATCAGTATAATCAAACACAGCTGGACTCAAATGAAGGTGTAGAACCATCTCAAGGATGATCAGAAGAAATGGACAGCACCTGAGTTAAATATATGAGTGTCACAGCAAAGGGTCTGAATACTTTGGACCATGTGATACTTCAGTTTTTCTTTTTTAATAAATGTGCAAAAATGTCAACAATTCTGTGTTTTTCTGTCAATATGGGGTGCTGTGTGTACAATAATGAGGAAAAAAATGAACTTAAATGATTTTAGCAAATGGCTGCAATATAACAAAGAGTGAAAAATTTAAGGGGGTCTGAATACTTTCCGTACCCACTGTGTATATATATATATATATATATATATATATATATATATATAGAACTCCTGACATTCTGCGATATATCGGGAGTAGAACAACATAGGGTTTTAGGAGAACTGTTCAAGTTGTACTATCCCAATATTGCTTAACTACACAAGAGAAACACTTGCCACTCAGAAGTATTGGCATTCTGAACAGTCTGAGATAAATATGTTACAACAGCCTCCAGTACTTACCAGATGAATGCCCTGTTTGCTATTTCAGAGTTTCCAGCCTGTGTCGAGTCTCAGAAGTGTCAATTATTAATATCTTAATTAGCCAGTGAAACATGAAACGTGTGTTTGAGGTATTTGATCTGAAAGCTGCTTGGAAGGATGCAGGCTGTTTCCAGAGTCTCACTCGTGGAATTCTAATCGCTGTGCTGATGGAATACTGATTTTCAGGGCAGAAGAGCACAACAGACAGGGGATGGGTTCCTCTATTCAGCAGAACATTACAGAATTTACAGAATTTACAGCTCACATGAACACATGTATTGATGGTATTTTTTGTCATTTTTGGAGATTGACAGCCACTATGAATGAACACTCTTTTAAGCCAAGAGTAGCGAATTAACTTTTAAATATACGGTTGCGTTCTACTCAAAAATAAAAAGCAGCATTCAAATGACATGGATGCAAAAAAACAGCTCTCAACTCTTCCTTTAACATACTTAAACCAGCCAAATAACCTTCTCAAGTTCTTTGGCATTCTTGTCCATACTATGGAAGTCCATAACATTTCCAACTCTAAGTAAAAAAAAAAAAAAATAATATTTTCCCACAATTTCAACTTTATTTATCATAACTATTTCTCAGTATTTCATTGTTGTTTTGTCAAGAAACCCCAAATTTTTTATTTGATGTTGTGTATTTTACTGTGTTCACTGTTCTCAACAATGAGTGTAAAAGGAAAATTTTCCATAAGCTGAAGCATCTGAGACAAAGTTAGAATCTTAAACTTAAATGAAAGTTTTCTGGCCTGTGCAAACACATAAGTTCTACCTATTAGTAGAGATGAGTAAACTACCACACAAACAGCTCAACACTGGACTCATTAAAGATACCATCGAATTTTTAATTAAACCTCATTAGAGCCCAATGTGCATGCGGTGCTACCATAGCACTTGTGTGTGGGTGATTGAGAGATCGAAATATTATCAGTATGCAAACTCTAACACAACACTGCTTTCTATCTCTATTTCTATTTCTATGCAGACTGCCTTTCTATTTATCTCTCTCTTTCTACCATCAGCTCACTCTGTCTATAGCGTCTTTGGTCTGTTCATAAGACACTCAACATTTCACACAAAGCTGTGTCCTACACTTTATCAGCAAAAAAGAAAAGCCCACAGCCTGTTTCAGAACAATATATTAATCCATTACATTCAAATCTGACAAAAACAAAAAAAACATGCTGTGATGAAAATGGGGATGGAACAGTTTTGAGATGAAAAAGGGACGTATCAAAA
>NC_138725.1:58664396-59111110 GCF_965113295.1 Leuciscus leuciscus
AGTATTTAGCAATGCTTGTGTCACTGATACCCAGGCCTCTGCCCAAAAACAACTTGCAAGCATTAACAACAATACTCAAGTACTGCATTAAATCTGACAGGGCACCATAACCCAGAACACATCTTTCAAAGCCATACTGTGCATATGACATCACAAATGGCCGTGCAAAATATATTTATTAAACATAAACACAACAACCTGAAGCAGGTGGAAGAGCCAGTCTGCTCATCAACATGACAGTTGTCAAAAGAATCACCAATTTGACTACAAACCCTCAGTCGTTCGTAGGTTAAAATATTTAACTATCAAGACACAAAAATGTGCTGCTAAAACCAGGATAAATAGCTGTTTTTGTATTATATAAGAGTCATAAAGTAATAAGGCTGGCAAGCGCAACAAGGGGCTAAGCTAGTTAGCACTGCAACAGCAGCCTGAAACAAGCTCAAATATTACCGACACATATCCTCTAAACGCGCTGTTTTCACTCTTACAAAGCTAATCAAGAGGTAAAACAGAAATATATGACATCCCCTGGTGTGTTGTGGTATGTTTGGGTTTATAAACTTACCTTTTTGTGAAGGTAAGCTGTTTTGCCGTATCGGATATTTTTCTATGGAGCGGCTTCACGTCCGGGTTAAATGAATGACGGAGGACGGGAGTGCGCGCGTACTCGGGTGCGCGCACTGTGCTATGGTTGCAAAATCAGTGTAAATTTCAGTTTACATGCGACATGCGAGTATGATTATTATTTTAAAGCACAGAATCATATAATTCGAATCTAATCTCATGGTATTGTCCCTGTCATCTATCATCTGTCGATTTCGGTTAAATTTATGAGAGCAAGGCTTTGTCTATGAAATGTCATTTCATATATTTTCATAGACTCAAATAAGTCTATTTTATCTAACTTTTATTTGTTATACAAGCCTAATATCACCATATTTGTATTGTATTCTTACTATTCATCTGCAACTAAACTAACCCTACATGTTATTGCATGTAAAACAATTAGGCTATGACAATAATAATATATTTGTAAAGTTGAATTTAGGCTAATTGAAATGTGGTCCCCTCTATCATGGCAATAACTGCATGATTTCTTAAAAAAAAAAAAACAACACTCTTTTCCCTATTGTTTATATTAATAATAATAATCTGTTTATTGTTGATGTTTGGATGAACATCTGAATTTCTTTAAATTAACAGATTTCTCTTGTTACAGTTGGCAGTGTGTTTATGAGGGGAAAGATTTATTGCTGCTTGATTGAATGCGATAATTATCGCAAATGAATAAACAAGCAATCTCTCTCTCTCTCTCTCTCTCTCTCTCTCTCTTTCTCTCTCTCTCTCTCTCTCTCTCTTCTCTCTCTTCTCACTCTCTCTTACTCTTCTCTTCTCTCTCTACTCTCTCTCTCATCTCTCTCTCTCTCTCTCTCTCTCTCTCTCTCCTCTCTCTCCTCTTCTCTCTCTCTCTCTCTCTCTCTCTCTCTCTCTCTCTCTCTCTCTCTCTCTCTCTCACCATAGTTTATCATTCTTTCTATCACACCTATTCTGTCATTATTTGAAGGTCATTGGTGTGTTTGGCTACAGGTTATGTTTTTCCCCTAATCCAGTGAAGTTTATTGTGGTGTTTGGGTGTTTCATGTGTTCTTCTTCCAATCTAGGCTCTGAAGGGAGACATGAATCAGCACCAGCAGATGTTCATGAAAAAATTACTCTGTAAAAAAATAAAAATATGAAAAAAAGAGTTGGAAGGAAGAAAAACCGGAATAATATTTAAAAACACAAGGGAAATTGAATAAAAAAATATGCACAGCTTCACAAACCATGAACATCACTGTTTGTTAAACCTAAACGGCCAGCTAAAAGTCACTATAACTTTTTCCTTTTTACTATTATTTTTTTATTCCTAAAAACTGTGTATAAAATGTGCTATATAAATAAACATTCCTTGCCTGTGGAAATATTGCAATAATATTTATATATTGCAATACTCAAACTATCCATTTTTGATGTTGAAAAAATCTAGACATTCTGTGTGTGAAATTGTATTAAATTATATGATTGTATAAAAGAAATATCACAAGAGCAAAAAAATAAAAAAAAATAAAAAATATGGCTGGGTTTCGGCCTTGGCCTCGAGGTATAGGTAATCACAGCCATGCTGATATTTGTAATTAAATTTTTCTGAACGGCAACTCAACTCTTTGTCTGTCTTACCGGATGGCAACAAGTCGGCCTACCCTTATGATCCCATTAACCATGGTAATTGTGTTGAACTAGAGTTCTTGATATCTGAATCCTGTTTAGAGTTCTCTGTTGTTAATATGTGACACCAATTAAAGCGTGCAGGGCCAGTGTATCCCATCCACAAATGACACAGTGTTGACAGTACTTGACACTCTCGCAGGATTACCTGAGGGGGTTTGAAGAGAGTGAAAATCACATGTGAATGCAGAGATCAAACATAAAGTACACAGCTGAAATGTTCATGCTATTAAAATGAATGTGATAATGTTTTGATATTCATAATATTTCATCATCAAGCATCTCTTTGAATCAACGTGAATCAAACTGATCTCTGTTTACTTTCTTAATATAAATTCCTGCCCCCTGGTCTTATTGTGAGCAAATCATCGGTGCATATTATTCCAAAGAAAACAATATCTGTCTTCTTAACATTTCATCAAAATATAATAACTTGCTTTGTTTTTCAAATGACTTTACTTTTCGGCTGACATCACCAAGGAGGTCTATAATACTTAGAGAAAGCTATCCGTTGGCATTCCCATTCATCTCAATGGCAGTTCCTTGGCTGTCTGCCATATTTGCTCATAGGCACTCAATTCTGGCGACTTTTTTTTTTGCCTATCACCTGACTTATAAATGTCACACGACTAATCACATTTTTACTTCACTTTTTTACATTTAAATGACTTCCTGTCATGCTACTCTGATTGGCTGATGGCATCACAAGAATGAGCACGGTCCCAAAATCATCAATATGACTTTCTTGAGCTGTGACATCAAGGGCAGCAAGGACAGTAAACATATAAACCCATTTCAAGGGTTGGTTCACCCAAAAATGAAAATTTTCAAAAGACAAATTGAAGATCTTTTTAATGAAATCTGAGAGCTTTCTGTCCCTCCATTGACAGTCTACGCAACTACCGCTTTCAAGCCCTTTCATGTGACTCCAGTGGTTTAACCTCTTTTTTGAAGCGACGTGAGTGATTTATTTGCGCAAAAAATAAAAAAAAGTACCACTTTATTTACAAAATATTTATCTCCAACGTGCATTCACAAGAGTACCACGACGCATGCGTGTTATTGACGTAAGAGCAGACAATGTTGAGTGAACGCAGAGGTAATTTTTTTTTTTTTTTTTTTGCAAACAAACCACTTGCGTCGCTTCAAAAAATGAGGTTAAACCACTGGTCACATGGATTACTTTAATGATGTCTTTACTTTCAGGGGCTTAAAAGTGGTAATTGTGTAGCTCTCTGATTTCATTAAAAAGATCTTCATTTGTGCTCTGAAGATGAACGTCTTCAGGTTTAGGTTTTGACATTCGGGAATGTCTTATGGGTTTGGAACAACATGAGGGTGAGTAATTAATGACAGAATTTTCATTTTTGAGTGGACTAACCCTAAGTTAAACCCTACGTTTTTTCAGAGCCTTTTGTTTTGCTGACAAAAATAAAATAAAATCGGAATACAAAGCCAATTCTGAATGAACGTCAATGCAAAAAGATGTTATTTGCCCCAATATAGTGCAGTCATGGCATTATGCAAAAACAGACCACTTTTTCCATTATGGCATGTACTATTCATGATCCAATAATAAAAAGGGGGGAAAAAATGGGATTCGATCAATTCCCAGTGGACAAAATCAAGTCCCGCCCTACATTTTTTCTCATTGAATATTCTGTTTCACTCAGAAATATAATCACATTATGGAATGATTGGTTGCAAATCCAGTTTCATGCTGACTGCAAACAACAAGGTTCTTTCTTATTCTCAGTTGGTCACCAGTCCCAGCCACACCATTAAAAGTGACCTTTTGGAACAATGTTATCCATTACTATGTGTGTGTGTGTGCGTGTGCGTGTGTGTGTGCGTGTGCGTGTGCATTGTTATCAGTGTGTCAACAATTCAGTGTTGTAATGTAATCAGACATAAATAAGCATGAGGAAGTCACAGCTCAACGGGGGATGGAGGAGAGAAAATAAAGGCAGTGTAATTAAAGCAGCAGTACCCTCACTCATATTAACCAGGGAATATGTGACTGAGTGTATGATTTACAAACACCCACCATTTCCAACCCACGTGTCTGTGTATCACTTACCATTCCATTGCCCCATGCAAAATAATTAAGCATCTTCAGAGAGGAATTGGGTTACCTCCACATTACATTGAGAGATGTAAGGCTAGCTCACACTGGGGACCTGGAGCAATGAACACTGGGCGAGAGATGAAGAAATTATGGGAAGAGAGGGAGGTAGAGATGAGAAAGATGGCTCATCTCTGATGCACGGTCCCACCTGTGCATATTAGCACCATCTAGCACCATCACCTATTTATTTTGATGTAAATGACAACAAGGCTGTTATTGTCACAGTTTAAAGAGTCCAAAGACGAAGATGAGTCAAAAGTTCCAATCCAAAGGCATATAATAAAAGAATAAAGTTGGATAATACAACATAGTGCAACAGTGTGTTTACACACAAGCAATAGCCGACACTGAACAGAGGAAACCAAGGAACTTAAGTATACATTGATAATAGAATAAACTTGGATAAACAGCATATAGAGGGTCTAACAAAAAAACTAAGAGTAAAGTTGGGTTTCTATTATAGAAACAAAGGCTGTTTCTCTTTTAGTACGAGAAAAACACTTATACAAACAACATTTATGTCAATGCTGGATTATGGTGATATTTTATATATGCATGCAAACAAATCTTCTTTGAAAATGCTGGATTCAGTATATCATGCAGCACTAAGATTTGTGACTAATTCCAATTTTCGTACTCATCATTGCAACTTGTATGAGAGTGTTGGTTGGCCATCTCTGCACAATCGCAGGCTGGAACACTGGTATATTTTTCTTTTTAAGGCCATACTTTGTAAACTGCCTCCTTACTTATATTCTCTGCTGTCTCTTAAAGTCTACCAGGAAATGTAATCTTAGATCATATGGGCAAATCATGTATGATATCCTACGAACGCGAACTGTCTTCGGTGAAAGTGCTTTTAAAGTTTTTGCACCTTTTTCCTGGTATAAATTGTAAAAGTATATGTATTTTTAAAATGGAACTATTATTCTGCCGTCTTGGCCAGGACTCCCTTGAAAAAGAGATTCTGAATCTCAATGGGATTATTTCCTGGTAAAATAAAGGTAAATAAATAATAAATAAATAAAAGACTAACAGGTGTGATGATCAAATGAAATGCCATGGTAACTGATAAGATTGGGAAACTTGAACAAAGGAAACAGGTGACTGATGATCATTTAACTTAAAGGCTTCATCCGAAATCGCATTCAGTACTTCCCTACAAGTAGGCGTAAAACAGTAGGCCTATGTGACAAAAGTAGTATGTCCAAATTCACAGTACTCATAAAAGAGTAGCCAAAAAATACCCGGATGACCTCCTTCTTCCTGCGAGATTCTGAAGTGTGCATATGATGGACACTTGACTATCCCGAGAGGCCACCGGAGAAGATTTGTGAATCAGTGAATCGACGCAACTGACGCTGGTCACGTGATAATGACAACATGGCGAATGTAGTACGTCCAGAATACATTTATAATAAACACATTCATACTATATAGAATACTTTTAGCGGTCATAAAATAAGTACCTATTTAAGAGAGTATGTGATTTCGGATGCAGCCTATGTCCATGAAAATGAAACTAAACCAATATACTGTATATGTGACAGGCTGTTACATCGCACTTGCATGGTTGTTTTGCCATATACAATTAAAATTTGAGTTTTGTGGCTTCTAGTCCATCACTGCATCTGAAAACGCATACTGTATCTGTACTACATTTGGTTTGAAAGTATTTTCTATATTGTATGAATGAAAATGAAATTCAGATGTACTACATTCGCCATGTTGTCACTGTCATATGACTTACGGCATCAGTTGCGTCGCTTCACAGACATTCATAAAAATCCTCTCCCGTGGCCTCATGGGATAGTAAAGTGTCCATCGAATGCGCACCTCAGAATCTCGATAGGTCACCCAGGTACTTTTCACGTACCATTTTTCGAATACTGTATTCGGACATAGGCTACTACTCTGTTTAAGATGTCTTATATGACCCTGAAGAGGTTATTTTGTGAAAATGACCAAATGACTGTACATTTTGGCTACATATTAAAGAATTAAATAAATAGACATGAAATACTGATTTGAGTTGATATTATTTAGTAAATTTACCTGTATATGACCGTAAAGTTTCCACTATGAAAACAATATGACAATGTACAAATGGGCCTAGCATCAAGACAAACATTGCAACAATATTACAGTGATATTACTCACCATGAAATCAAAATGGGCAATTCTTATTTTGCTATGCAATACTGCAATGTCTATTGTAATATGATTTATCCGTGCACAATTCTTTTTTTTTTTTTTTTTCTTTTTTTTTACAATTGGTGTGTATTCGTATCAAAATAGCTTCCCCTCCCTTTTGCAGCAACATTTCTTCTCTTCTCTTATGACGTGTTTACTGGCGTGAGAGCAGGGCAACCTGTCACTCACATGACATCACAGTAATAAACTACAACCATCCAATCAATTCCTGATCTTCTCCTGAATTCAAAATCATGTCTCACTCTACAATTTTTCTTGTTTGAGAAGTCGTTCACTCGGATATACATCATCATAGGGAATAAAAAACTATCACAACTTCTGTTTTATGCTGACTTTAATACTGAAGTCTATTTTCAGTACCACTAACTAAGACACAATATAATGCTATAGTTGTGTTTGTATGAAACGAGAGAGCGAGTCTGCGATGTTATACGAGAAACATGGAAGTAGTCTTGTGTCGTGAGAAATCGGGTCTCCATCAACTGTCAGTTAACATTACAAAAAAAAAATTTGCTTACTTTATAGCATTGCTATGGACGACAGCAAATATTACAAAATATCTGACCACTGAATTCTGCAGTCGACCAATCAGAATAGAGTATACAAGAGAGCCATGTAATAAGCAATCGACCCGATTTGATAATATGAGACGACCCGCTCCATGTAGAATAAAACCGATTTTTCTATTGTGAGTCTACATGACTTAAAAATACTATAAAAATACTATTCATTTATTTATGTATAAAACTTTTTAATGAGGAAAACTTACAGAGTGCATCTTTAACAACAGCAAAGGAGAGCGGAACAACCAATTATATCCAAATAAATGGAATATGTTTCTTGGAGGGTTAGCTGATTTATAATGGTTTGTCTGCTTTGGTCACAAGATGACCATGATGTCTTCTCCACCTGCTAGTAAAAGTCTGCAGGACAAGACAAAGCAATCAAACCATGAAGAGGACATCATCCTTGAGAAAATGTTCTCAAAATTTGTCTCACTGGAACCAAACCTTCTCAAGAAGAAATTTACAGTTGTTTATAATGAATCATGTTGGATATAAAGGGGACGAACTCAATGTCAGGTGTTTGTTTTATCTCTTCTGCCCCTTTGTGAGTGATTTTATAGCAACAATTACTCTTAGAGAAAGGATGAGAGATAAATAAAGGAAGTGACATGGTAAATACAATGGATTATGAACACACTTTTAGAGAGGATTTGCCTGTGAGCGTGTGATAACTGCCGCTTGTTTTTTGTTTTTTTCCATTTAGCCACTCCGTATTAAAAGAAGGGCCGTCGAAGGGCAAGCTTTTTTTAAAAACAGTAAATCAGATGATGTGGCGGAAGGGGGAAGGAGAATAAATAAAAGCGCGAAAGAAAAAACTAATTTGATTACTTGGCTGCACTTTAAAACACAATGGCAGATAATATGAATAATTAATTGTAACAGGTTCTTCTGACGAGGCGCTTGCAGTTTAATTACCAAATGTGTTGTTTGCACAAGGGCGCCGTAGATTAGTGCATTTCAAAGAGAAGAGCTGAAGAGAAAGAGAAAGAGAGAGAGAACAGAGTGAAACAGTGGAAAAGAGGGCTGAAAAACTCTTTGAAAACTAAACTCAATTGGTTCCACTGTCAGGGTTCTAAGGATGTTGAAAGGAATCTGTTGCGGCTCTTGTTGACGCGTCTTTATCAACCCTGCTCCAAATGTCAACATGAGTCCAAATGTCAAAGATGGCAAGTTCAGTTGAGGTGGAAACTCAAATGTCTTTGTGCATGCAGGATCAACAGCAGCATGTACGTGTGTGCAGTGCTGTTATAATGTGCAAATATGCCTTGTGGTCCACAGAGAGCTGGATGTTCACAGAAAATCTGCATAATAATTAGTTAGGGAATAGACAGCAGCCCCTTATCAGTTCTAAGTAAGAGGAACTCAGAAATAAACACACACATACAGCGACACCAATACATGCAAACACACAATAACACATATAAAAACATTCACACAGTGCTAGAGAAGTATTTTCTTAAGTGTCTTTCACCCACACAATGTATATTAAGTGAAGAATGTGGGCATACCAGCAGAGAGTGAGATGTTTCTTCATATGTATGCTGACACTTGTGCACTCTCTTCCCCTCTCACTTGACTCTGCTTCTCCGCCCTCCTACCAGATACATGACTGGGCTCTAAATCTTTTAAAGGGGTCATTTAATATTTAATAAAGGTGTTTTTTGTTTTGTTTTTGTTTTTGTTTAGTTTTTTGCTGTGCCTTTAAGACTTATTTGCAAACTCCTTCTTGGTTGCACATAAACTCAGTCAAATCCCACATATTGTGAGAAAAAGAAAATCAGTAGAAAAAAACAGATAATGTCCAGGCAGAAAATTACCTATTAAGTTTGTGACAATTCCTTCAAGCCTAAAACAACAAAATGCAATGCATAATTTAAAATATAAGTAAAACAACTGTGAAAACTCAATCCAGATAATTCCTATTATAGCACACCTATTATGCTATTTTCAAAGGTTCCTAATTTTTTTTGGGAGGTTTCCTACAATAGGTTTACATGCATCCAAAGTAAAAAAATGCTTTTTCAATGCAGTATCACCTCTTCTCTCACAGTCTCTGAAACAATAGGATCAAATGATTTTATTCCTTGGTCCATTTATGTACATAAATAAAGAGTGTAAATTAAAATCACATCTTAGTAAGATGTGTCAACATTTGAACTGCTTTAAAGTTTTTTACATTTTTATTGTTTGCTATTCAAGTAAGTTAAAACCCAATACTTACATTTAAAAATGTAATTCTGCATTTTCTCTATAAAAAAATAAAAGTGCAATAAATCTTGGGATTGGCTAGGCTGCAAAGGATCCACTCGTTCCATTCTTCGTAGCCCGGGAAACAAAGGCCACATTTGTTGGCCACGTTCGAAGGAGCTTTCAAAATGGGACAGCCTTCGTCACACCGCTGTTACGCATTCGGACTTTGAAGGATGCAGCCTCTGGATTGGGGCACAGCTACAGTAAACAGTAACAATGGTGTCTGTTTTCCCGTATCAATTCGAGCCAGAGTCCTCATCTTTTGGAAGTGCGTGCAAATTGGATTCGCTTTCACAGCGCAGAAAATGGCATCTTCTCGACATGTCGACAACACAAACCAAACTCTTCCAGGCATCAGCTACAACTACAGTGTTTGAGGGCAGGTCAAAGTAGACATTGTTCGTGGGCAGCCAATGAAGACCATAGGCAGGCATAATGCAAATTTGATACAAACCTTAGGTTCATGCAGGAAGTAAAACTGGAATTACTAACGACTCGTTTCAGGAAGTTTAGAATCTTTTCTTTCTTTTGAAAGACAATAACTCCATTTGTTGTGCACTTTGATCTTTGAAACTTTGCAGACCTGTTATATTCACAAAAAGTTATATTATACACTATATGAAAAATAATATCCCAAAAAAAGTATAATATAGGGGTACTTTAACATGGTACATTGAGCCCTATCTTTACCGAAATTTCTTAGAGTGCATTTTACTTTTATTTACTTTTATTTAGGAGTAACAGGATCTATACTGCTCCCTCTGATTAGATGGGTCAATCTACTGACTACCAAATAGGCATCTTTGATGTGTTAATGAGAGTGGTCATGTGTTTATCTGATGGCAGAAAGAATCCAATGTTCAGAATAAGCCATTTTTGCAGCTAGGTTTTTGTTTCACTGATGTTCGGAGTTCTGAAAGTTCTAGTATTTTTCCATACAATGAACTAGTTCAAAAAGATCAAGGAAAAGTAGATTCCTTGTAATGTGTCCCCTTTAATTTGTTTCTCTCTTCATCTATTGTTAACATTTATGATTGTGGTTAGCTGAATAGTCCATGGCCATCCCTGAAGCCCTGATGAAATTGCAATTACACAAACAGGCACATACACACAAACACACACAATAATCACAGCAGATTATTTAGCTTGAGCTGACATCTCCTCTGGGAGCAGCCAGAAGACCTCAGTGAACAAATCAAACTGCTAAACAAATGAACAGGAAAAACAGAGAATGAGGGAAAACAAATGAATGGGAAAGAAAGAGTATCATTCAAGGTGGAACAAACAAAAACTTTTGGTTATGTTTAAACGCATCATCAGGCCATATGGTGCCAGGACTGCATCTCTGTGGTATTCTAAAAAGATAAGAGCAGTGACATAGAAATACAATTTGTGTGTGCTAGAGATGACCAGTTAAATGCTCTTCTGCGGGGGCAAATTAGTAAAATATTTACTCTTTTCTGCTTCTACTATTGCCTCACTCTTAATCTACTGCCTTAAAAGGCCTCCTCTAACTATTCTCTTCACAAGACAGTTCTGACCCACACCGAGATGAATTCAAACAAATGAATATGAATATACACACAGTTTCCTACCAATTAGAGGCAACCATTGGAAAACAGTCTTATGATCTTCAAATGTTGTTTATATAGCTCGTTCTCCATTTTACCCCATGGAGAGAAAATGCAAGTGCCATGTGTGCACGACGTCCCTTTCTAATGACAGGCTTAAAAGAGCTTGAAATGTTCTCGCATATGCACTTCACTCGCATATGCAATCACAAATGAGATCTCTGTCATATCTCAATGGTTTCTCCACAGCAGCAATGAGTATTTAAGGAGAGCATATGTGACCCTGGATCATATGTTGCACGGGTATATTTGTGGCAATAGCCAATAAAACATTGTATGGGTCAAAATTATAGATTTTTCTTTTATGCCAAAAATCATTAGGATATTAAGTAAAGATCATGTTCCATGAAGATATTTTGTAAATTTCCCACCTTAAATATATAAAACATTTATTTTTGTGAATGGATGCAGCACTATCGCCAATATAAATGGACAACTTTAAAGGCGATTTTCTCAGTATTTAGATTTTTATGTACCCTCAGATTCCAGATTTTCAAATAGTTGTATCACGGCCAAATATTGTCCTATCCTAACAAACCATACATCAATGGAAAGATTATGTATTCAGCTTTCAGATGATGTATAAATCTCAATTTAAAAAAAAATGACCAATAAGACTGGTTTTGTGGTCCAGGGTCACATATGGAAAAAAATACATTTAAGGAGAAACATCTGAGATCAATTTAAAATGTTAAATTTAAATGAAATATTACAGAGCCCCTAACCTGAAGGGACATCGTGGTGGAAAAAAATATGAGATGGGAGGAAAAAAATAATAAGTCAATGCTTTTGCGTTCTCTCACATATTGTTTGAGTTCCCCCAATAAACTTTGTGTTCGCTCACGAAAAAAAAATGTGTGTTCTCTGTGAATGCTCGCAAAGCTTCTTAGGGAACGTAAAATATTTTCATTGCCAAATAATTTTTTAGGGGCTCCGTAGAAATTTAACTGAGAACTCCATTAAAAGGATATTACATCTAAAATGAAATATATATATATATATACTAGGGATGTGCAAAGCAGCCGGTATTTGTATCTGTATTTGTATTTGTTGAGGGGGGAAAAGTATTTGTATTTGTATTCGAGTAAAATTCTAAATAGGTGTAAAAATCCAGTTTTTTTGTGTTACACTTCTAATTTATGTTATAGTGTAAGTATTCTTTAATTATATCCATTATAATAATTATGGATATGCAATATTGGTTGATGTTTTTCCTTAAATCCAGCAATGAACATGTAACAACAAATGTCATTGAAAAAAAAAAACATAACTGCTTTTCTGAAGGACTGATATTAATAACATAATGACGGCTTTTTATTTCACTTCTCATCTCCATAAATATAAAGCTAATGCAAGGGCTAGAAATCAATAAATTCTTTGCTGATACTTCCTCGTCATCATGGAGAGCGCAGTTCGCACCGCTTTCTCCTTTCCACAAGCGCTTGCTCTCTCGTGGCGTCTGTCGTTGCTATGCAACCGCGCCGCTCATTTGAAATCTGCACGCGCAAAAAACGCGCTATGTGAACAACGTATGACAACGTGACATTAGCCTAATCCAAAATATTTCCATATGTGGCTCTTTCCTCCTTTCTTATCAACAAGTGGATTTACAGCCACCACATCAGCAGCACCGCTGGTCAGGAAACGCAGCTTTTTGAAATAAAGTTTTTCTTGTTCCCGAATACAATTTTGAAGTATTTGTTCGAAATAAGTATTCGTAAAAAACTAATTATTTGTGTCTTTCCGAATACCGTATTCGGGTTCGGCTCCACCCCTAATATATACACATACAGTGGGTACGGAAAGTATTCAGACCCCCTTAAATTTTTCAGTCTTTGTTAAATTGCAGCCATTTGCAGTTCATTTTTTTTCCTCATTATTGTACACACAGCACCCCATATTGACAGAAAAACACAGAATTGTTGACATTTTTGCACATTTATTAAAAAAGAAAAACTGTAATATCACATGGTCCTAAGTATTCAGACCCTTTGCTCAGTATTTAGTAGAAGCACCCTTTTTGATCTAATACAGCCATGAGTCTTTTGGGGAAGTTTTTCACACCTGGATTTGGGTATCCTCTGCCATTCCTCCTTGCAGATCCTCTCCAGTTCTGTCAGGTTGGATGGTAAACGTTGGTGGACAGCCATTTTCAGGTCTCTCCAGAGATGCTCAATTGGGTTTAAGTCAGGGCTCTGGCTGGGCCATTCAAGAACAGTCACGGAATTGTTGTGAAGCCACTCCTTCGTTATTTTAGCTGTGTGCTTAGGGTCATTGTCTTGTTGGAAGGTGAACCTTCGGCCCAGTCCGAGGTCCAGAGCACTCTGGAGAAGGTTTTCGTCCAGGATATCCCTGTACTTGGCCGCATTCATCTTTCCCTCGATTGCAACCAGTCGTCCTGTCCCTGCAGCTGAAAAACACCCCCACAGCATGATGCTGCCACCACCATGCTTCACTGTTGAGACTGTATTGGACAGGTGATGAGCAGTGCCTGGTTTTCTCCACACATACCGCTTAGAATTAAGGCCAAAAAGTTCTATCTTGGTCTCATCAGACCAAGATCCTTCAGGTGTTTTTTAGCAAACTCCATGCGGGCTTTCATGTGTCTTGCACTGAGGAGAGGCTTCCGTTGGGCCACTCTGCCATAAAGCCCCAACTGGTGGATGGCTGCAGTGATGGTTGACTTACTACAACTTTCTCCCATCTCCCGACTGCATCTCTGGAGCTCAGCCACAGTGATCTTTGGGTTCTTCTTTACCTCTCTCACCAAGGCTCTTCTCCCCCGATAGCTCAGTTTGGCCGGACGGCCAGCTCTAGGAAGGGTTCTGGTCGTCCCAAACGTCTTCCATTTAAGGATTATGGAGGCCACTGTGCTCTTAGGAACCTTAAGTGCAGCAGAATTTTTTTGTAACCTTGGCCAGATCTGTGCCTTGCCACAATTCTGTCTCTGAACTCTTCAGGCAGTTCCTTTGACCTCATGATTCTCATTTGCTCTGACATGCACTGTGAGCTGTAAGGTCTTATATAGACAGGTGTGTGGCTTTCCTAATCAAGTCCAATCAGTATAATCAAACACAGCTGGACTCAAATGAAGGTGTAGAACCATCTCAAGGATGATCAGAAGAAATGGACAGCACCTGAGTTAAATATATGAGTGTCACAGCAAAGGGTCTGAATACTTTGGACCATGTGATACTTCAGTTTTTCTTTTTTAATAAATGTGCAAAAATGTCAACAATTCTGTGTTTTTCTGTCAATATGGGGTGCTGTGTGTACAATAATGAGGAAAAAAATGAACTTAAATGATTTTAGCAAATGGCTGCAATATAACAAAGAGTGAAAAATTTAAGGGGGTCTGAATACTTTCCGTACCCACTGTGTATATATATATATATATATATATATATATATATATATATAGAACTCCTGACATTCTGCGATATATCGGGAGTAGAACAACATAGGGTTTTAGGAGAACTGTTCAAGTTGTACTATCCCAATATTGCTTAACTACACAAGAGAAACACTTGCCACTCAGAAGTATTGGCATTCTGAACAGTCTGAGATAAATATGTTACAACAGCCTCCAGTACTTACCAGATGAATGCCCTGTTTGCTATTTCAGAGTTTCCAGCCTGTGTCGAGTCTCAGAAGTGTCAATTATTAATATCTTAATTAGCCAGTGAAACATGAAACGTGTGTTTGAGGTATTTGATCTGAAAGCTGCTTGGAAGGATGCAGGCTGTTTCCAGAGTCTCACTCGTGGAATTCTAATCGCTGTGCTGATGGAATACTGATTTTCAGGGCAGAAGAGCACAACAGACAGGGGATGGGTTCCTCTATTCAGCAGAACATTACAGAATTTACAGAATTTACAGCTCACATGAACACATGTATTGATGGTATTTTTTGTCATTTTTGGAGATTGACAGCCACTATGAATGAACACTCTTTTAAGCCAAGAGTAGCGAATTAACTTTTAAATATACGGTTGCGTTCTACTCAAAAATAAAAAGCAGCATTCAAATGACATGGATGCAAAAAAACAGCTCTCAACTCTTCCTTTAACATACTTAAACCAGCCAAATAACCTTCTCAAGTTCTTTGGCATTCTTGTCCATACTATGGAAGTCCATAACATTTCCAACTCTAAGTAAAAAAAAAAAAAAATAATATTTTCCCACAATTTCAACTTTATTTATCATAACTATTTCTCAGTATTTCATTGTTGTTTTGTCAAGAAACCCCAAATTTTTTATTTGATGTTGTGTATTTTACTGTGTTCACTGTTCTCAACAATGAGTGTAAAAGGAAAATTTTCCATAAGCTGAAGCATCTGAGACAAAGTTAGAATCTTAAACTTAAATGAAAGTTTTCTGGCCTGTGCAAACACATAAGTTCTACCTATTAGTAGAGATGAGTAAACTACCACACAAACAGCTCAACACTGGACTCATTAAAGATACCATCGAATTTTTAATTAAACCTCATTAGAGCCCAATGTGCATGCGGTGCTACCATAGCACTTGTGTGTGGGTGATTGAGAGATCGAAATATTATCAGTATGCAAACTCTAACACAACACTGCTTTCTATCTCTATTTCTATTTCTATGCAGACTGCCTTTCTATTTATCTCTCTCTTTCTACCATCAGCTCACTCTGTCTATAGCGTCTTTGGTCTGTTCATAAGACACTCAACATTTCACACAAAGCTGTGTCCTACACTTTATCAGCAAAAAAGAAAAGCCCACAGCCTGTTTCAGAACAATATATTAATCCATTACATTCAAATCTGACAAAAACAAAAAAAACATGCTGTGATGAAAATGGGGATGGAACAGTTTTGAGATGAAAAAGGGACGTATCAAAAAGCTGAGCAGGAAAGAGAGAGATGGAAAGAGGAAGAGAGAGAGAGAGAGGTTAGCAATGCATGGCCTGGATTTGATGGTCTTAGATCGGAGCCGTTTCTGCCTTCAAACACAAATGGGGTTTCAATCCCTCTCATTCCATCTGTAGAGGAGGTCCACTGAGTGTGCACACACACACACACACACACACACACACACACACACACACACACACACACACACACACACACACAGCGTCGAGCAGGTTGTGGTGACCTCCAAGCTCAAATACAAACCCTAAATCTTTTGAAGCTCACATTAATTTCTGCACACAGACAGGGCAAGCAGTACATTTCACCAATTGTGATACACACACACAAAACACACATCTACACGAAAACACATAAATATTAGAAATATTTAAAAAATAACTAAATAAAAATGTCCAATATAACAGATCACATTGCATTTGTCATGTTTAGCATTTGTGTTTTAAAAATAATGTCAGCACTGGAAGGCAAAAACAAAGACACCATCCATAAAAGCACAGCCATCGTATTTTTATAGTTGGTGTCTTTGGTTTTGCCTTCCAGCACTGACATTTATATAGATGTGACTCTAGCAAATATTAATTTATTTACCTCAGGAAGTTAAGCTATGAGCTTTCTTTTCAGATGAATTTATAAAATTATAATTTTTGTACAGCTTCATAAATGCTAGGGAGAATACATAACTCTTGATTATAGGTCATTTTTTTTTCATTTATTATTTGAATTACACCTTCCACAGTTTTTTTAAACTATTATGTTGCTGTCCCGATCGCAGTGAATAAAGTCCACAGAAGAAGATCAGATGAAGATGAATTCAAAAATAAAACTATTTAATCAAACAAACTCAGATAATCCCCAGGTTACGTAACAGCATGTGATACACAAACAATAACCGACAATCAAGGCAGAGAAACGAGGAACTTAAATACACACTGATAACAAACTAAAAGACTAACAGGTGTGATGATCAGATGAATTGCCATAATAATAGTGGGAAACCTGAACATAGACAACTGTGAATAATGAGAAGCAAACTAAAAGTCCATGATAATGAAACTAAACAAGCAAATAACTGAATATCCCTGACAGTAGCCATGTATGTATCTGGATAATTAATTTTTATTTTTAATTATTTATTTAATAATTAATTATTATCAGTAGTTATTACAGACATAACACAAATAAGAAGATCCCCACAAAACATAAATAAAAAAGACTTCAATTAATATTCATTTTAGCATTAATGTTAATTTAATTCATTTTGGAATTAATATTAATTTAACTATTTTATATTTATCCTTCTGGGGAGAAATTCTTGTGATTACATATAAGAAGAAATCTATAAATTAAAATAGAAAACGTATCTGAAATGTTTACAATTAAGATCCAATCCTTTTTTTTCAGCCGTAAATGCCCTCCAAGACACATTGGACTAGTGAAAGTGTTTCTATTATGTTTACACTGAATGCTTTTATTTAAAAAATTGTATGATATGTCCCTTTAAATGCAAATTAACTGCAGTTAATAAAACGTCTTCACCCTTTCAGGTCCTGGCATCAATCTCACCACCAGACTTGTGAATTAAAATCAAAGGTCAAGCATTCGGACTGACTTATCACAGTGTTTGATCTTCATGGACAGACAATAATCTCCAGTCACACGGCAGAAAGTAGCATTAGCCGGCTGGAGAAATGCAGGCTGATGAGCTTGGCCACTTGCGCATGTTGCTGTGGTAACTCTATTATAGGGAAGGTAATAGAGAGCGACGTTTGTTTGTAAGCTTGGAATTTGTTTAATTACGGAACTGCGAGCAGAGCTGGCTCTCATTTGCATATGTAAATCCAAAGCAGGATTGGATGGAATTCTTTTGGCACAGATAGGGATATCTCAAATAAACATTTTATATATTTATTGTAGGAAATTTACAAAATATCTTCGTGGAACATGATCTGTACTTAATATCCTAATGATTTTTGGCATAAAAGAAAAATTGATCATTTTGACCCATACAATGTATTGTTGGCTACTGCCACAAATACCCGTGCGACTTGTGACTGATTTTGTGATTCCGGGTCACATTATCTATATACATATATACACTCTCTGTGTGAACTGGCCTGAAAGCCTGTTTGAAAACAACTGTTATCATTCTATTTGATGTCACTAGTAGGCAGATGGGTCAACACTTTTTCTTTCATGAGTTCACTTGCCCATTCAGTCTTAAAGGGTAACTCTCGCCAAAATGCAGCCTAGGGTCTTTTTGTTAATCTACCTGAGGCAAACTTTCGTTTAAAAGCATAATTAGAATGGAAACGTCACTTTTAAGTTTAAACATTTTCGGTCAAATTGCCTTTTGAATGGGAGTGCTTGGGGCACTTCTATTGGCGCTTTTCCACTGCATGGTACGGTACGGCTCGGTTCGGTACGGCACGCTTTGGCGCTTTTCCACTGCATGGTACGGTACGGCTCGGTTCAGTACTGCTCACTTATGACGCATTTCCACTGCATGGTACGGTACGGTACGGCTCGCTTCGGCTCGCTTTAAATGGTACCACCTCTGTTGAGGTTCCAAGCGTACCGTACCGATACTAAAATGTGACGTGAAGACACTGCAGATCACTGATTGGTCAGACAGAATCATCACTACCAGCGTCATTGTATTTACAACACGAGACACTAAACCCGCTAGATTTAAATAGCCAGTAGACAACAGCCAACACCGTAGTGCCTGTTTTAAAAGTATTTGCTTAAAAAAAAGAGTATAAACTTAAAAAAAAGAAATGGCTGAATCGTGGTCAGTGGACGAGGTGCAGACGTCCACTCGTTGGTTGCCGAGGAGCGGATGGGGAAACACGGAATGAAAAATTCGCATTTAATATGATGATGTCATGGCAGTAGAGACGGCAACTATAACGATCAGTCCCACCCACTTTGAAGCGGTACTAACTGCAGTGGAAAAGCAACCGAGCTAAAACGAACCGAACCGTGCCGTACCGAGCCGAGTGGTACCACGCAGTGGAAAAGCGAAGCGAGCCGAACCGTTCCGCGCCGAGTCGAACCGTACCGAGCCGAACCGATCCGTACCATGCAGTGGAAAAGCGCCATATGATAGCATCAAAAATCGCTATTTTTAAAACACTAAGAAGGCTCGACACAACATGAAACTTTGCTCGAAGTATCACCAGGGGCTCTCCACATGAACTCGAGCATTGACAACATTGTTTGTGTACACACAGAGTTTACTTAAAAGAAAGATTTTGAACAACTCACTGTAGCTGTGTCCGCCGGCATTTTGACAGTCAAAAATAGTCGATCTCCGAATGCAAAAGAACTGACTCTGAATTTAAGTATTGTTTCTTATAATGAGGATCCTTTTTCAAATACAAGGTCAATATTGATTTTCACTGACGACAAAACAACAAATTATCCATGAATTTATATGGAACTAAAGCTTTAGGAGCTTTCCATCTTTACTCTCCTCCCTGTTACGTTGCATTCGGAGATCGACTGTTTTTGACTGTCAAAATGCTGGCGGACACAGCTACAGTGAGTTGTTCAAAATCTTTCTTTTAAGTAAACTCTGTGTACACAAACAATGTTCTAAAATGTTCGAGTTCATGTGGAGAGCCCCTGGTGATACTTCGAGCAAAGTTTCATGTTGTGTCGAGCATTAGTGTTTTAAAACAGCGATTTTTGACGCTCTCATAGAAATGCCCCTAGCAGTCCCATCCAAAAGGCAATTTGACCGAAAACGAAAATACAGTCAAACTTTAAAGCGCCGTTTCCATTCTAATTATGGTTTAAAACAAAAGTTTGCCTCGGGTAGATTAACAAAAAGACCCTAGGTTGCATTTTGGCGAGAGTTACCCTTTAATAGTTAATAGTAAACAAACTTGGCTTGATGTCCTCGAAGGAGGCTCGAACCCCAGCTAAACCCCCCTATAACAGTACTTTGCAGAGGAATAATAAGGGAAATCAAGTAGGAGATGGGGAGGAGGAGGGATGCCGGAAGAATTGTTGCTGGGATGGTGCAGTGTCTGCTGCTTATATAAGCTCGTAATGATGATTGAAAGGACTGAATGTTTACGCTCCTCCCGGACCTACTTTTGAATCTTAATTTAAGTTGGCATGAAACCGAAGTTGCGATCGTCACTTCTTCCTTATAGTGACGTATAGCCGAATGAAACAGCATCTTGATTTTGTCCATGGGGAATCGACTGGATGGTTGTGGTTTGCCATTGCTGTGATCTCATGTGAGTGACAGGTTGTCCCACCCTCATGCCAATAAACACGTCATCAGAGAGGAGAAGTAATGCTGGTGAATGTGGGAGAGGAAGTATTTGGATTAAAGAATACTAGAGCACATGAATTTAAAAGCACCAAAAAATCATTTAAAGACTGCAATATTCCATATAAAATACGAATCGCCAATTTTGATTTCAAAATGACTTTAAATGCACCTCAAATTTTTTTTCATGATTTACAAACAACATATCCACAATCCTGCTGACAGTGGAGAAAACCTCAACCCTTTAATTGCATCTTGCACTTTGACTTCTTCACTCTTTCTCCATCTGTCTCTCTCTGTATGTGGTTTATATGGAGGATTCATCAACAGTAATTAGCCATCTTGAGAGGTTGACACTCAGCACTGTTCCTCAGGGAGGTTTTTCCGCACTAGGTTGAAGGGCCTAAATGTGTCAGCACGCAGGTGTGCACAGGCTTTACCCACGTGTGTGTTTGTGTGTGTATGTGTGTGTTTCTGATTAGTCACATTAGCAGCGCTGCATGTTACTAATTCACAAGGACAGACGAGATGCGACAGCAGCTCCCTGAGGGCAGTGAGCAGGGTTCAGAACTCAGGTTGTGTTTGCGACATTTTAGGTCGTGAGGCAAAGCTCCACTCCTACTTAAGCGTTAACCACACCATTGACAGACGTGATCCATCTCTGCAAATATGCCCAGCGGCAGAACTAAACAAACACGCACAGAAGCACAAGCATGAAAATGGTTAAGAATCTATTCTGAAAATAATGTTTACACGGTCTATAGATATTGAAATATTCCTTTATACCTGTTCTGGGGGGGAAATCAATACAATACAATAGCACTCGAAAGTGTAACAAACTGCAAAATAGGATTCTTACAAATAGACCTTTAAATAACATGAGAGTAAAAGAATCAAGTCACTGACAAAACATGTCCCATAACTTTACCTGCCATTAGTTTTAAAAGACATATCCACTTTGAAATTCATCAGAGATAAAGATCCCATAGAATTTGACTTGCACTTTATTTTATCATATAGATTAAATTATATATTAAATATGTAAGACTGTCTGGACCAAGAGCTCCATAGAAACATAGAAACACTTTCACTAGTCCAATGTGTCTTGGAGGGCATTTCTGGTTGAAAAAAAAGGATTGGATCTTAATTGTAAACATTTCAGATACGTTCTCTATTTTAATTTATAGATTTCTTCTTATATGTAAACACAAGAATTTATTCCCAAAAGGATAAAACACTTAAATTAATATTAATTCAAAAATGAATAAAATTAACATTAATGCTGAAATTTATATTTTTTATTTATTCTTTGTGGGGAACTTCTTATTTGTGTTATGTCTGTAATAACTATACTGATAAGGGCTACTCTCTCTAAAAAAAAAAAAAGAAAAGAAAAAGAAATTAACATTTGAACTCTCTCTTGCAAAATTAGCATCCCCATCCGAGACGCAATCACCTCAGTTGATCACAGCTCAGTATAATCTTAATTTACATTTCTTTCACTTCACCCCCTCTTCCCCATCACTTCTCACCAAATGCGGAGATCACCTGAAATTAACCCAAAAATCTATATGGTTTATTATGAACAATTATCATACAACGCTATACTTGTTTGGTATCATTTGAAATGTCTCAGTGCGACTAATACAATCGTCTCATCCCCACAGGGGATTTTCTTTGAATTGATTATGTAATTGGCAGATACATTTACCTGACTGATAATAAATTGGGTAACGCTTTAGATTACAGCCCGCAAAGTACTGCGTAAATTAATTTTTTTTTTTTTTTTTTTTTAACACAAGTGCACTGATTAAGTTTGTTCTTCTGTGTTTAAAGGCTAGTAAAACTAAAACAATTGCAACTTTTGTTTAAATACTGGGGAAATATACTCTTGTTGCATGTAGTTACGGGGTAAGTATGACATTGCGGGCTGTAAATTAAAGTGGTGCTTGTTACCCTCTTGTTCCATGTAGTTACAGGGTAAGTGTGACATCTGTGGGCTGTAAATAGTTCTGCATTTTCTTTTAATACATAACACAGAATAGCAAGAGACAAGGATTCCTTCTTAAGATTCATCAGTGGGAAGAATGAAAAGGGAGAAGAGGAACAAGAGGACGAAGAAGCCAAGCAAGAAAAACAAAAACGGGACAAAATGTGCTACTTTCTGTCAAGACTTAAGTATCTGAAATAAAAATAAATGTTTTAGATGAATAAAAAGTGTTGTAAATCTGTTTTGAAATAAGTTGTTTTTCAAATATATTTTTTAGTGTCAGTGATATAAAATTTTGTGTATGTATTTTTTACTGTACTTACCCTGTAACTACATGGAACAAGTAACAAGCACCACTTTAATTTGCTGGCCACAGATGTCACACTTAGCTTGTAACTACATGAAACAAGAGGCTAACAAGCTTAACGAGTATATTTCCCCAGTATTAAAAAAAACAAAACAAAATTGCAATAGTTTTAGTTTTGGGCCTTGAAACACGTAACTCAGAACTAAGACAGCAGCACTTTTGCTATAAAAAAAAACTAAAAAAAAACACCTGTATGAAAGGACAGTATATACCCCGTAATAAAAAAAAAAAGCCTAGGCCTATGTATTGGTACACTATTATTACAAAAAGGTAATACCCTTTTACGTATGTTCTCGCTATTTGGGTAACACTTTATTTTACAGTGTCCTTGATACACGTTACATGTAGTTACTGTAGTAATAACTATAAATTACACGCAACTAACCCTAAACCAAACCCTAATCCTAACCCTAAGTACATGTAGTTAATTATTAATACTCAGTACTTAAATACATAATTACACTGTAACACAGACACCTTAAAATAAAGTGTGACCATAATTTATTAATTTTCCTTTTTTCCCAAACATATTGTTCCCTTATACTTACATACATACTTTATAGGTAGACTATAATTGTATCCCCGCAATGCTTTGTATCCTGACTTCTAGCGTTTTCCATATGAATGTGAATCACACACGAATACACTCTAACCAAAATAGACACGCAACAGACTGGCCGCTTGTTTGATGTGAGCAGTAAAATCTCACTTGGTCAAGACCACACAAATACACTTACACACACAATCCATTAACAAGCATCCATTTGTGGCCCCAGGTCTTTTCCTCGTGCTTGTGTTCCTATCGTTCCTATCTCCCCAACAGATGTACTGATTCGTAGCATCACCAGAAGTACCCCCCACCTCTCCCATGTCTTTCCCTCCACACTGAACACCAGCACTGGGCTGAGACTACAGCTACACATCATCAATTAATCTCCACAGAGGACGTGTCCAAGACCAGATGGTCCTGTCTTGCTTATATGAGAGTGTGTGCGGGTGTACGTGTACATGTTTTATTGCATTATTAACAGCTTTCCTATGACCTTGCTGCACTTTGCTATTTTTTCCCCCACCCCGTCTTCTCTATCTGATAGACTCGTGTATGTCTGTAAATCCTCTTGTGGGTGAGCTGCGTGTTCGCTTCTTGATGCTTGTGTTGAGTGACCTGAAATCACCAGGGTCAAAAAGCATCCTCCTTCGATTTCTCTCCATTTCTTGCTCTTGCTCATTCACTCTCTTGATTTCTAAACCACGCAATGTTTGGAACGGAATAATGTAGAGCTAAAGTTTAAAAAATAGGAGGATGTAAATCACTCCGATTTGGGCACTGTGCTACAGCAAGAAAAAGAAAAAGAAGAAGAATATATCTAGGGATAGATCACTCAAAAATAACATTTCTTTTCATCATTTATTCACCCTCATTTTGTTCCAAACTTGTATGACTTTCTTTCGCTTTGTGTGTAATACAAAATAAGATATTTTGTAAAGTGTCTCCGTGTTTTTTTGTGCATACAGTTAAAGTCAGTGGGGTCCAATGTTGTTTGACTTTCATTAAATGGACAAAAACAGATGAAACATACTTCAAAATATCTTATTTTGTGTTCTGCATAAGAAAAAAGTCACTTGGGTTTGGAACGACATGGGGGTGAGTAAATTATGACAGAATTTTCATTTTTGGGTGAACTAATCTTTTAAGCTATAAAGACATGAACACAACAGCAGAACGAGACTTGGTGCTCTGGTGTAAAGGATGACAGGTTACAGGAGAAGGTGATTTCAGAAAGCCCACTCTTTCTCTCTCCTCGTTTCATTTTCTGACACATGGCACGGAGTGCCACAATTCCTAAAATCAATGACCCAATATGTTCAGGCACAGATAACAGATGATCAGAAGATAGGCATAATGGTCCCCACGCAATCGGTGAATGTCCATCACCAGCGTGAATATTAGATGTGAATCAGATGGGGAAGGTGAGCAGGCTGAGAAGGAATCTCATGGGAATGTCAATTGCCGTTAAAGTAACGACAATGTGGAAGACAAATGAAGGCAATATCTGGAAATGGAATTAAACTTGTATAAAACGTGGATATGGGAGAATTTGAACATTTGTCACGACTATTGCGCCAGATGCGCCAAAGTTCTTATTTGAGAACATGAGGATAAAACTCCTAAAAATGGCACGCCTTGGATTCATTTTAGGGATAACTTCCTGATAGGAGGGGCAAACCCATTCAATACCTTTTTTATTATAAGGTGCAATATTCCTTGAAATCTATGGGGCTACAAAAGACTTAAATAATAATAAAAAATGAATTAATATATAGTACACAAGCTAGAGCAAAAAAGAAGAGAAAGACACATACCCAGATACACACACACATATATACACATATAAAAAAAGATCCGCATTTCACCCCTGTTATAGGTTGTGTACTATTCGCTTTAAACCTGGCTATGTTTACTATGAATATTTTTGGCTCATATGGCAAATTACCTGTGATGTACATAATTTTTAGGCTGCTTTTGATAAAATTGTCTGCTAAATGTAAATGTAAACTTGCAGGTTAACCATCATTGTTGAAACAAATCAGCACTAACCAGCATGGGAAAAACTGAAAATTCACAATGGACAGGGCTGGTCTTTTTCATCAGTCATCAAAGAGCTCAGGGAACTGTATGATTTTAAAATAAGATCCTAAATCTTGTTTTCCGCTGATGTTTAAATGAAATCTCGCCTTATTCGCCCCTGCGCTTGAGATGAATGATGAGGGATTCCTTCTAGCCACTAGAAAAGCTTGAAATAGCTTAGAACGGCTATTGATATTCAGACCACAACGTTTCACTACAAATCCTGAGTGGAAAGTCAGAGGTTCTGTGGTAATCGCCTCGGTTACTGGGCCAGGGCCATTTCCAGGCTCTGATTGTGAGTTTAGTTCCTGTTCTCACAGGTATCTCCTATCCCATTACAAGCTGTCGAGGTGGAAAATGAACATTTTTCCCTCAACGATACTTTTTCCCACCTGCAACACTTTCTTAACGTATCTTTCAACACAAAAACCCTTTACCTCAAATAATACAACAGCCTAAACCATTTACGTCTTCATTCCATTTCTGTGTTTTACGCATTCGGGAAGAAATCCATCTACCTGACCACATTTTCAAATGGCTACGAAACATGACTGGTATCATTAAACAATGTGGTCAGTGTAATGTTCACTTCTATTGAAAGTTTGATCTTGTATCTAATCTTTTTAAAGATTAAGACCACATTAATGTGTCTGGTCCGTCACTATCTTTCCAAGTGATTTGTAGCAAGGGATCTCTCATACAACCATCATTAACATTATTTTATCGCTTTAACATAAGTAACACATGCTTTTTTGCATATCGGAGACAAGTAAGCAAAAGGCAAACGCTCAAACTCTGTATTCCCCTGGCGCCCACCCAGCATGCACCTGGACTCAGATGTCTTGGAAAATGTTATGTATAAACACAGCGAGCCTGTAATTCCAATACGAAAGCGTGGGTAATTGCCAAGACTATCTAATATTTATCTTAACACGGATCCTCACCTCGGTGACAGAAAAACAGGAAAGAGAGAATTGGTAAGTTTTAATATGACACGATCGGGGGAGCTTTTAAAATGCTTGTTATTACTGCCTCAAAACTTGGGCTTAATGACTTGTCTGCTCCAATGCTAAGGTTTCACGTAATTGTCTCTTATACACAAATATGAACAGTGTCGTCTCATTATATCCGGCTGGTGTTCTTAAGTTTCAGGCCTGAATGAATTATTCCTCGCCTCTCATGACCGTCTTTCTGCACACCCCACACTGATAAGAAATTAGTACCAGCAATATTTCTTGTTTTTTGTTTTTTTTTAATGGAACAATATTTCCATTTGTTAAACACACTGAAGACCTGTAAGTAAAAAATGTACAATGAAAATGTACAACAATAAATGAGTTACTAAATTAAAATAGACAATTTCAGAATAGCTTTACAAATAGAATATTACCCTCTTAAATTAACAATACACTATACAACCAATTTGTTGTCATAAAATATGCCTTTATATATAAACAATGTACTTAAATACGTACAGTATATAATAAAAGTTGCTGCCTTAAATTTTAGTACAATCAACTTGGATGTTTAAGTCATTTAAACTTAAATTATAAATAAACTGACAAAAATTTATTTAATCTTGTATAACATAAAAAAAATGAAATTTGCTTAACTTATTTTGATGAGTTAAAGTAATGTAAAAACATATGTTGTCATAACTTATTGATCATAATTCTTTTACAGTGCACAATGTGCTGCTATAATTTGCGGGTAATATACTGTCTTTTGTTTGAACTAGTCTGCATTGTCAAGTTCTTGCAATCATCCTTTCAATGCACAGTAAACCCTGTTTAAAATGAGGAGGGACAATTGAAGATTATCTCCAATACCCTTATCTAGAAACATGGTGCCTTGACCGCCATACAGACCATATTTCTACATGGGAATGAAGCAGTCAAGCCTCTGATGACTGTTTGCAACACAGAAGCAAGATTGTAATGGATAATTGGCAACACAAAGACTAATCAAGCACGGGTGATTGCCTGTTTTTTTAAATTCTCGTCCAGTCCTTGTATCAATTTACAACTAAATGGAAAAGGCCTGTTCATTGGAATCAGTAATGTGGGCTTTCTCTCCTTCTGCCTCTCTCTATCCCTCTCTCTCTCTCTTTCTGTCTTTCTCTATGGGTCAGTGGCAATCTCAGGTCCAGGGCTGGTTCCAGCGTGGAGACTGAGGGGGTGGTAGTGTATAAAAATATAAAAGGCCTTTTGCTTTGATTCCTGCGAGGACCAGTCAAGAATAACAATGCATTACACCCCACAACCTCGCAAAAGACGCTGGAAGTAGCCTCAATGTCCCATTGGAGGCCTTGAAGACTCCCTGCTCAGTGTAATAGCGCCCTCTATGGGTTTTAATATTAAATGCAATCAAATCCCAAACAATCCCATGAACTCTGACACCAGAAAAACAGTGGAACAAGTGATGATGGCGATATCCACACTCATTAAACAGACCTGAAGGACTGATGGAGTTGCAGAAAGAGATAAAGAAAGTTTGTCCACAGCATCAGCACAGGTGTTTGGTGTCACGGCAGCTGGTGGGGTGGGTCCACCTGTCTTCCACCCATCCCGCAAACCCCCACCCTCTCTGCTGTCTCCATGGTGACAGATGGAGTCCCGAGGTTCTGATGTATTCTCACCGCTCCTCCCCGCGGTCTGTCCCTGCGGGCCATTCTGGCCTGCTCATTTGGACCCTTCACAGTAGCACAGGTTAACTGCTTACAGAGAGGGTCAAGACCGAATGAATGACAACAGAGATCCTCCCGTGAGCAATTAAGAAGCGTAAAATTGATTTGTAGTCACAAATAGCACAAGGAAGTGAAATCCTAAAAATCTAACGGCCTTAAAATGGAAAAGACGAACCCCAGAGGCAGCCAATAAAAATCATGGATAAACGGATTATTTAAAGGAATAGTTCACACAAAAATGAAAGCTATGTTCGTCCAAACATGACTTTCTTTCTGGTGTGGAACACAAAAGGAGACGAGAAAGTAAATGATGTCTGAGGCTTTTATCTCCTTTTGTGTTACATGGAAGAATAGTAAGTTGTTCAGGTATGAAAAACATGAGGGTGAGTAAATGATAGCAAAAGTTTCAACTATCCCTTTAATATTTAAATGGCTTTTTAGATATTAAATGGGGAGTAAATGCTTCTCTTGAGGAAAATACACATATGTCTCTTTGACTGTTTAATGTCTTAAACTGGGCTCAGATTTCCCAAGATATCAAAGTCAATCATAAGTCAGATTTTAATATAAACTCAAATAGGTCTCATCAAATTTTAGATCAACCAAATTGTCAACTGAGAACTTTTTTTGATTTTTTTCATTGTTTTTTATACATTCAAAAGTTTGTTTAGCAATATTTTTTTTACATGTTTTGCAATTGAAAGCCTCTAATGCTCATCAAGGCTGTAATTATTTGAATGATAATATAATAAAAACAGTAATAATTGTGAAAAAGTATCACAATTTAAAAGAACTGTTTTCTATTTGAATGTATTTTCAAATGTAATTTATTCCTGTGATGTCAAAGCTGTATTTTCAGCATCATTACTCCAGTCTTCATGATCCTTCTGAAATCATTCTAATATGATGATTTGATGCTCAAGAAACATTTCTGATTATCAATGTTGAAAACAGTTGTGCTGCTTAAAATATTTGTGGAAACCATGATACATTTTTTTCAGGATTTTTTGATGAATAGAAAATTCTAAATAACAAACAAGAGATCATTTGTAACATTTCAAATGTCTTTACTGACACTTTTGATCAATTGAATGCATCCTTTCTGATAAAAAGTATTAATGACCCCAAACTTTATATAAAAGATTTTACATTCACATTCATTACCTTTGTTCACAACTATTGTCTGTATTGTCAATATCCTGGAATGTGAAACTCTAGCTGGGGTTTTGATCTAAACGTGAAGCAAATCATTTTCGCAAAAAAAGGAAAATAGGTGCTTTTCTATCAAGTTGTTCAAGTGGATTACGGTGGTATTGGTAACCTTGAAACCAACAGTAAATAAAACACCATCAGCGGAAACAGCCGATTAGTCACACGGGTTTAATGTTCGCTATACGCAAATTCCATCTCCCGTTATTCGCATTGGGCTAACTCTTTTTCGTAATCACCTCAAGTGAGCGTCATATTTTTATTTATATTTTATTAAGGGACTCTATTTTTTATTTGGCCTTTTTCCATCACTTGTTTCGGATGCGATACTTCAAAGTGCGCATAAAAACAGGGTGATGGAAACATAGCTAATGAGTAAGAGAATTAAAAAAGAGCAACCAATGAGCAATATTCCAACTGGACAAGCAACAAAACAAATGTAAATTTCTCTGTGTTAGTATATATTAAAAAAAGCAGCCCAGACAGCAACATAGTGTCGGACCAGATCCGGCCCACATCTGGTACGCGTGGAACACTGTTGCTGTCTGGGAGCCATCATGTAATGCTCAATGTATCTAAGCTCGGTGCTCTGTGTGTGTTTTGCACTGCAGTAATTTCTACAACAATTTCTACAACAACCACTACACTAGAGTTGATTAGATAGTGCCTGTATTGCTCATCATGTGGGTGACTGGTCCAATTCCAGTAAATGACTCTAATCCATAAGAATGGATCTGTCCTAGAGGACCTAATGATGTTAATTTGTTGAACTTACTGCAAACCAAACCGCATGTTGATTTTCACCGGTCGTGTTCATGTCGACTATACCGCACATGTGAGGAAAGGCGTTCAACAGCAGCCAAATGAACATCAATGACTGCTGCCTCTATGGGGACAAAACAAGCACCCACACAGGAGGCAATATAAAGCCCTTAATAAACACGAAAATAAATAAATAACTAACTATGCAGCTCTAAAGGGTCCATGAGACCTACATCTGTCTCATTTCCTGTCAGGGAGTATCTCAGTTCAGAACTGTTCCAGTTTTATTTTATCACACGTGTTCGTAAGCACGCGCTCGTTACCAGTATGTCTGAGTTATTTCCGACTAAAGGTTGATCTTCTGCAACAGCCACAGAACTGCATTGATTCGCCTCGCGTCCGTCAACATGGCTCCCACCGGATCCACAATGGCACATTAAGCAATCCTCACCCGTCCCATAAAATAGACAGACTGCAGTTCTGGCTGCAACAGTAGACACTTTATTCATAAGCGCTGTGGGTTTGCAGCCAAGAGCAGAAAACCCTCAACCCCTTTATGACGATAAAACCAGATAGTCAGCCATTTTGGATAAAATGGACTCACGATTCTCGAGCATGGACTGATTCAGCCAGCTCGAAGTCTCCCGCTGTGTGGAATGACAGACTGCAAGACTCAGATTGACCACTGGCTTCGGCAGTAGGGCCATATCACCATGACAACAGTCAAAGGAATTGCAAGGCATGATGGGAGGTCAGCACCAGACTTCTTCCCAGGGGTCCAGAGAAACAGTTGGAGACCAGGCTTTCACGTACCACAGTGCAAAATTAATCCTGTAAAATCTAGATTTAAAAATGTATTTTCAGGGGGTTCTTTTGTTTTAAATTCACTACATATTGATTTGAAAACTGCAATTAACACTTACACCATAAGGCAAAAAGTATAGACACATGAACATCCATTTGTGCTCGCTGAACATTTCATATGTCAAAATCTTTATTTTATTGTATTATATTATTATTATGTTAGCATTGTTATTGTTATTATAATGAATAATTTAATGCATATTTTAGTCATTTTTTTGCCGTTAAGGATTAATGTGGAGGAGAAATGTATCAGGCTTTTTGTCATGCTTTGGAAAAAAGCGTTTTCATTTATTTTTTAAAAATCAAAATCATGACGTTTCTCACCAACCCTTAAATTCCATTCTCCTCATTTACCTTCAAATGTCAAACAGATCAGTCATCCTATTGACAAACCGTTCTCACAAACAATATCACACCAACCTATCTGATATAGAAAGAAAAAATGATGCCATAATTACAAAGCCTGCAAAGACATCTCTCTTTTTTCCTTCTTTCCTCTCTGTGGAATGAGTCGGGGGACTCTCCATCATCAGTGAGTGTGTAATGAATCCATAGAGACACGTTTGGGCAAATAATTGAACCGTTATCATTCACGACTTAATTACACGCTCAGGGAGTAACTATGAAGTCGGCGTGAACGCCAGCCAGCACAGAGAGAGTAGAGGGACGCAGAAAGAACAGGAAAAGCAATATAGCGTCTTCAAGTTAAGGGATAAGTTCAGCCAATAAATAAAAATTCAGTCATCATTTACTCACACGCACATCATTCTAAACCTGTAAGACTTTATTTTCTTCTGTGGAACACAAAAAGTGGAGAATATTCTGGTCGCTGTTTTCAAAGTGAATGAGGGGTGAATGTGCTCCAAAAGAGCACCATAAGAGGCCATTCATGCTTCATAGAAAAACACTGGAAAAGCCCTTTGTATGCTATATTCCAGGACTATAGCTTTGTGTCAATTTATGCTCTGTTTAGCTTTAGTTTCATTTTCATTGACTTTTAGTTTGTTTGTCTTCAGTTACCTGTTTCCTTTGTTCTAGTTTCCTGCCACTAATCAGTTGTCATGGACATTCATTTAACGAGCACACCAGTCTATATTCAGTTCATTATCTTCAGTGTATTTAAGATCCTCTTTAGTTCATATTCATAGGCTGCATCCGAAAACTAAAAAATGCTGCGTTCGGATTTGGAGGACACATTCCAAGGTAGGAAGGCATCAAGGTACGTCCAAATCCAATGTTAGCTTCACTTCCTGTCTCCTGAGATACCTTCATCTGATCGAATTTTGAAGGCAGCATAGATGTATCCTTCGCTGCCTTGGATATCCTACAATTCTTTGCGATCCATTCGGTGACAGTTAAGCTAGAAAAGAAAGTTGCGGTTTCTGGTCCGTTTGTGTGTAAATGTACGTTTTGAACCAACATTTTCCACTTCTGATGTCATTTCTAACGAGAAATACGATTAAATATTTGTTTCTCACCAAAGCTCGTTCTATTTTGCTGTAGATCATTAAACTGTTACGCTGCCTCAGAAGTCTGACTGAAATCAGTTTTTTTGAGGTTCCTTCATTCGCAAACGCTGCCTGCAGAGTCATTGCCTGTAAGGCAGAGAGGAAACAAGTCAGCTGCCTATAGTTTCCGGATGCAGCCATTGTCCGGTATTGTTCGTGTGTTTGTGCTTGCACTAAGTGAAAATACAATTACAGATATCAAGGATGATAGTTTTTACTATTTGAAATTCAATTGTTGATATCAATAATTAGCATTTTAACTAGTGAAAATAGTATTACAGATATCAAGAATTTTTTTTCAGGTTTAATTTTTACAGGTAAGAATAGCTATGGTAATGAGTTTATGAATATTAATGAGAACTGGATTTCCCATACTCCTCTTTTAGCGCCAGTATAGGCCAAAAATGGAGGAAGAACATCCAGTCAGAGAAACGCCCCCTTGTTTATTTATTTATTAGTTTGTTTATTTTTGTGTTGTCAGTTTCCACAAATCCCTTCACTCGATTGGGATGTTGTTTTTTATTCTGGACGGCAAGGGCAGTGACTGTAACATCAAGCGTATTTTGCAGTATTAAACACGTATTTATACAGATTTCATCAGGCTCCGAAAATTCTTCAAAAAGAACACAAAGAATGGCCTTCTCAGCCATAGTTGCAACTCTTGCGTCATCAGAACAGGGTGTTCAACGCACCATCGTTTCCGTTTAAAATACGTTTTGAAACTTTTTGTCGGGGCTAAACACAGCTCAGGTCAGATAATTTGTGTTCTCGTTTTTGTCTTCAAAACAAACATTTTTGTTTTCTTCACACTTTGTTCTAATGCATCAAATGAAAACAAATTACAACCAAAACGAAAAATAAAACATTTTTGTAAACATTATCTACCATATGTACAGCTTTTAACATCCTTCTGTGTACCCCCTCTCTGCAGTCACACCTTTTTCAGTAAGGGGCAATATTTGCCCCCTTAAATCGATTTTTCCAGTGCATTTTTTAACCTTTACAAAATCCTTTATAATATAAAAAAATTTCAATAGAGAAATATGCAATGATGGTAATAAACGATCGCTTTTAAATATTAAATAAAAACCGCCATTAGGTGGTGGCAAGTCACTTTCTTTATGAGTGAGTCATTGAGTCATTCATTCATTCAGTAACAAAGCAACAGGCTGTAATTATGAATGAATCATTGAAGCATTGACTCTCACGATTTGTGGAGCTATTATTTTACGGACACCAACGTCTCCGGCACAGACACCGGCACGGACACCACCGTCTCCGGCATGGACACCCACGTCTCCGGCACGGACACCACCCACCATCTCCAGCACGGACACCAACGTCTCCGGAATGGACACCACCATCTCCGGCACGGACACCACCCACTGTCTCTGGCACGGACACCACCGTCTCCCGCACGGCCACCACCGTCTCCGGCACGAACACCAAAGTCTCCGGAGGGGACACCAACGTCTCCGGCATGGACACCACCGTCTCCAGCACGGACACCAGCATCTCCGGCACAGACACCACCCACCGTCTCCGGCACGAACACCAAAGTCTCCGGAACGGACACCAACGTCTCCGGCACGGACACCACCCACCATCTCCAGCACGGACACCAACGTCTCCGGCACGGACACCACCCACCATCTCCAGCACGGACACCATCGTCTCTGGCACGGACACCATCGTCTCCGGCACGGACACCAGCATCTCCGGCACGGACACCAGCATATCCGGCACAGACACCACCCACCGTCTCCGGAACGGACACCAACATCTCCGGAATGGACACCACCGTCTCCAGCACGGACAAAACCATCTCCGGCACGGACACCAACCTCTCCGGCAAGGACACCAATGACTCCGGCATGGATGTATTATTTAAAATTACTTTTAACATTTAAAAACACAAGTTTTCAAATTCCAAAGCTTGTAGAAGGTTCCTATTGGCAATGCTGACTTGTAGCCTTGAGTAAATTAACTTATCTAAGAAAATGATTCATAAAGCACATAAATATCAGTTGAGCCTATGTTTACTTTCATCACTGACACAGAGGAAAATAAAAAGACTTTCAGTCAAAGTTCAACTTTAGGAGGGGAAGAAATAGGGCAGGATAAGGAGACTGAGAGAGAAAGAAAGACGAAGATGAGGAGAGAACAGGTATTGACAAATAATCGAATGCCCACTGACATGGTTTTAAAGCCATTTCTTATCCATTTTTTGGCCTTCAAAAGTCTTAAATTGCACATGTAGGTCAGAGAAATCCAAATTTTCCATTAATCCTCTTCATCTTTGGACTGTAAACGTGACACTTTGAACAAAGACGAGCAGAAAATTAAGTATTTATGTAGTAGTACATCTTGATATCTGTAAGGAAAGACAGAGACGAATGATTCGTTCAAGAATCAAATTGATTCATTTCCCAAGTCAATGACTCAATGATAGTAAGCTAGAGTGAAACAGAGACTATCATGGTCAATAAATATAGCGTATGACACATGTTCAGGCCACCTTAACATCACAAATACTCTGCAATATCTATCTGAGATGAGCAGTGAGTTTGTTAGCATGCACCGTGTTCAGGTGAGCGCTAATCAGCTGCTGGCAGCACTGGCCAAACGGGTGGTCTGGGTCTGGCACGGCGGTACCACTGCTCGGTTTGAAGTTTAATGATGCCAGCTGCCGGCTCTGCCAGCCTGGAGGCACTAACGATCTGGCGCTGCCAGCACAGAGGCACCTGGACGCTCGGCACGCCGCAGCACGGACAGGGAGGTGGGGCTGCCACGAGCCCATGGTGGGGCCGTGTGCCGCGGAGGGGCTCGAGCTCTCTTTGAAGAGTAACCCCCCCATTTCCATATTTCATTACACACAGCTGAGCGACAGAGCCCCAGCCAGATGTTCTATTTTGAGCTATTTAAATTTTGACCTGCTTTTTCCTGCTTCTGTCTGTGAAGAAGAAGAAAAAGATGGAGGGGTTTCAATCAACAAAAACAGCACAGATGCCAACTTAGTTGGAAGGATGCTGGTGTGGATTATTGTACCTTTTGTCCACACAGTCAGTTGATTTTAATCTGGGAACAGACTGACAAAATGCAGAGAAATTTAACCCTGTTTAACTTGTCAGTCGGTCCAGATGTCTGTGGAGAGGTGTTTCCACACGCATACAAGCATCTTATTCCACAGAGCTATTCACAGAAATTGTTTGATAAATGTGTTTGTTCACTCATGCCCTATTATTTTAATTAGTTTATTGCGTTTTGTTTATTCATATTCAATTTTAAACCTGTTTAGTTTGTTGCTTGCCCACACCTTCATGGATCATTGAACAGCATATTTCTTCAGTAATTAACATTATTTGCCCAGTAGTATTGCTCAGAGTTTGCTCTTTCATAGCTCCAGAGACTTAATGGAGCTCTAAATTAGGCATCAATTGTGTCTCAGATATTTCTACTAAAATCCCGTAGGAGAAATAAGAATAAACACAAGTTGTTGACAAAAAAAAAAAGTAAGAGGTAGGAGTTATAAAATGAATGAGGATAGGGTAGCTCTGATAATTTGGAGAGTTTGATGAAAAAAGTGAGTTCATATTGAAATCTAATATTTGCAGAATCATGACGAATCTGAGCAAAGTGAGACATCTCTTCTGAATCTCTAGACAAAGACACATGAGAGATCACTGGGCTCTGATGCCACATTCTGTCAAGGAGAAACAATTGTAATATAATAAATGTATGTAATTTGTGACCTTCAGTGGGACACAAGGATTAATTCTCCAATTAACATAAATATCAGTGTTAAATATTAAAAGATATTACTGTTCATTGGTTTGACCAATATTTTTGTCATGCATCTACACTGAATGGGGTTCCGCACCATTCAGAGTTGACTGAGAATGCTTTGAATCAAGGTCGCAAACAGGAAATAGAATTTAAATTTGAATATAAGGAAGTAAAATAAAAATAAAAATAACCCCAATAAATGTCATTTTCAATTTTAAAAAAAATCATGCCAAAACTTGTTGACTTGTTTGAACTGCAAATAAATAATTCCTCTTCCTGTCATTCCAATTTGCACTCCAACTCAACTTCCTGTGGAGTGTAATCAATTCATAAATCAAGTTCATATTTCAGCCAATTTGTCAATTCTGAATTTTGCACAATGACATGATTTCTAATTTCTGGAGCCCCTAAGAGGAAATTAAATTTCAACGCTTTTTCACTCGTTCATAAAATGATAATTTATTAACAATGTTTGGGAGGAACACATTTATGTTCCTTGACAGTTTTAACCGATAAACTGCATGCCTCCACAGAACCGTCTCCTCACTCTCGACTGGTTCCTATCCCAGCCAGGGATACAGGGGAAAAACTCTGGGTGCGGGCCAATTCCCCTCGGACAGTATGCCAAATACGCATACACTTTTACTCTATAAGATTATTTGTAAGTGTAAACTCATGAAACTTTTGTGTTTGCAGAGAAACTTTGCATTCATCCCACCGACTGGTGATGGGAAAAATATGAGGTTGGAGAGAAAACTATATTTCATTGCTTTTGGGGCTGAAAGCAAAGCCGAAAAAAATATAAAAGTTTGGGAGCGAAGGCAAAATCATCTAAAATAGAATTTTTCCTTCCATTTCCCTTCGTTTTCGGGAAACAGTCGTGACTAGCTAGTTAGTTTCTCCACTGATGCATTGGTGGTTAAGCAGCGAGTTATAGGAAATGTACCCCAGGTTTATATAACACGCCACCATTAGCATTAAACCACTGTGTGTTCAACAGGAAACAATTGTGTTCACTAGTTCATTGATTAGGGTTTCAAGCGTGTAGCGCTGAAACCCTATTGTAATTGTTAATTTCCAAGGCTCAGCATTGTCCCCTAAAAGTGATTGGTCAGACCAAACCGTAATTCGTAGAGACTTGAAACTTTGAGGGCTGGTAGTACTCACACCATCTACAACGTCACCAAGGCTCGCCCCGGTCGGCCTGACGGGGGCGCTACAGAGGTGAAAAGTATGAAATTGCTCATAACTAAGAAAATCAAAGAAATCAGCCACTAGGTGGTGTTAACGAGTTTTACGCCTCTGTAATCATGTGGTGTTCCACATATCCACACAATATTAATATAATTTGATAGATCTCCTCATACTGAACAACTTTGCCTCAAGAACCACTGTTGTCAATCAAATCGTTCATTAAATATTTGCAGTTATCTAAAAACCTACTTTTGCAAGCTAGTCCTAGGTTATTTCGCTCAACCTCGATAAAACCACAGTTGAACAAAAGTTTAACTTTACCCTTTGGGTAGCTATAACAGGGTCATTTAGAAAATGGGCGTTGCCAAATGCATACAAAAGCCTATAACTCCTAAACGAAAACTCGGAACTTCACGAAAATAGGTGAGCACATGCGACATATGATTCTAAACAAGCATGCAAACTTTTATGGAGATCGGACCATAGGTGGCACTATAACTTTCCTTAAGTTGCCAGTATTGGCTATAAATAGTATTTTCCATCTATAATCTAAGTGGTTACATGCTTGCTAAATAACACATAATACCTTTTTATGCACTGGCTTAAAGGCCTTAAAGCTCTTGAACCCTGATAATTGCTGCTTGCGGCTATACTTTAATATGTTGTTTCCCTATTTTTCATAACATTTATTAATGCTTACGTGAGATGTTACAGAAATGCTTGACTTATGGCGCTATATAAACAATAATGATTATTATTAAAATATTCTAAATGATTTTCATTATAGTTGAATCATTTTTTAGTTATCATTGAGTCAGTAAAAAAAATGGTCCTGCAAATCACTTATTAGACTCTTAAAACATTCAATCTGATAACAAAAACAATATTGTTCAATCTCTAGTTACAAAAACTCAGAATCTCTGTTTTGCGGTGCCCTGTTTTTTCTCGCTCACAGTGCCTTCACACACACACTGAACTCTGATATCATTCTCAGGCTAATGTCTGCAGGCTAATGTACTGCACCACCTCACAGCTATTAATATGGATTTGATCCTGAGATCACGCAGCACCCAATACAGCTCTAAACTGCAGGGACACAGATGACCTTTGTAGGAGTGTATGTGAAAGATGGAGGGAGGGGGACAAAGAGAATCTCATTTCCATGAAATACTGTTGTCCACGTTCAGCAAAGAAGTACTGTCCCTCAAAATATCACATCAGACATGCCATCTCCTCATTTTCTAATATGTCTGACATCTGACGTTCTTTTCTACATGTGATCTAGACATACACATAGGCAGAATACTTTGTGCCTGAAACAGAGATAGGTGCTGTCAACATTTTGAGGCCATCCATCACTGTAACCCAATCAACTTTAAGTGCTCGCTTTAATCCAATCAGTCACAAGCACACTCGGCTCATAATCCAATCAGAACAGGGCCATTCCCAGATGACAATCTACTCCACCTGTCAGCACCACTGAGCATGTGTCAGGCAGGCAATGTATCTGATTGGCCTTAGTAGTATAAGGCTGCTGGACAGCAGGTTTGGTCCTGAAAGGGCATGTCAAAAGCAATGACATAAAATTAAATTCAGACTCACAGTGACAAACTACAACAAGGAGAAAAGCATACACATCTTTTAACCAGCATGTGGCTAACTGTTATGTAAAAATACTGGCAATATTCTTTGGTATCTATACAAATCCTGTATTTGAATTTATGTCTGAGAAATAGATCTTTAAAGAAATATTTCAGGATTCCCACACCTATTTTACCAACGAATTTCCATGACTTGTCATTTGTGATTACTGAAAATATATATATTTTTAATATCGCACTCACAAACAGGAAGTTCTAACTTAGTCATATTTTAAATATTTTAAACCTTATTAAATATTTTAAATTTAAATTACTTATTTTTTTTCCAAAACTATTCTTACTTTTATTGATTTACATAAAGGCCTTGAAATCAAATTTTTTTTTACATCCCCTGATATTTCCAAGTCTTCCATGATGAAAGGCTGATATTTTGCAAATGGTTCATGCAATCGTTTTTCTCTTGAAACACTGATGTGATGAGTGTATAAATAAATCAATTTGTTCTTGTTAATTATAAATATACTGCCAATCATCAGAACGTTGGAGAGGAACTTGTCCCAAGACTCTTTTGTGTTAAAATGACAAAACCCAATAAAATGTCTCTTTCAGGAACAGATGTTTTTACATCCTTTAACTAAAGGGAAATTGTGTTGATTATATAACTTTATATATTATTGTGGATTATCCCGCATAAGTATGCCTTAATTAAATGCACATCGAGAATGGATAAAAGATAATATCATCATTTCACAACTAATTATGGGTAGTAAACATAGTTGATGCTGATGTTTGTTTAATGAACTGCGCCTCACAAGCTTGAGGGCATTTGGTGGATACAAAGACTATTAAACCTGTCATTTGATCAATCAGATTTAAAAAATATATATTAATAACAACTTTAGCTACACTTATAGCTGACATTTGTTCTAAGATAACATTCCAGGCAATATAATAAAAGTTATTTTGTGAGTTGAGAAAGCGAAAGCAATTACACACACATTCTCTGAGATACAATATTTACCCATCAATCCTCCCTTATCTCATCAAGACAATCAGAATCAACTCACCCTAAGCTCAATAAATATACAAGTACAGACTAAAATAAAAAGTTAAGGAAGACAATGGCATAAAACTTCCAGGGAAAATGGTAAGCAAACAGAGACATGAGACTGATGTGTTCCTTCTAAAAATGACAGTGTGCAGTTGATCACTGAATGTAATAGCTGTAGGCTTATTCTGAGAGTACAATTCAAAATGACTCAATATGAAAGGCACCAATTTCTTAAATGCATGCTAATGTTGACATTTATAGATTATTAAAATATGATTTAAAGTCTCAAGGTAAAGTCTTCAATTTTCACATAGGTAAATAATCATACCATATTCATCAATGACTAACATTTTATGATATCACTGGTCAAAAACTGTCTGTCTAAGCAGTAAATAATATTTCGATTTTTACACTCTCTGAAGAATATGTGAAGAATGCTTACCTGTGCAAAATGTGACGCATTTATACTGAAGGGTGGTTGCCAGTGTGATGGTAAGCCGTTGCTAGGGTATTCTGAAAGGGTGCTAGGTAGCCAGGTCAAAAGAGCTATATTATATGTGATATGTAATATTCTGGATTGTAGATATGGCTTAGGTTCCTTCCTCAGAGCAAGTCTATATTTTTTTCCCCATCTGATTCATCATCTGCAAAGCAAAAATGCGGAAAAAAAGTTTCGCTAACTAAATGGCTTGTCTCCCATTTAAGTTAAAGTATGGAAGTATACCGTATGAACACACCTTGGTTCCTCTAAATGCCTTCCATTTCTTCCATTTTCAGATATTGCAAATTGCAGACAGCACTTCTGTTGATAGAGGCTAGTGTGTGTGGCACCATGAAAGTCATTTAAGAGAAGTTTTGACAGAGAGCTAATATTTCTCTCTCATTGTGTGTGACTGTTTCTGTTGCAGACCACGCTGATCCCTCGTCTGACCTGCAGTAGATCTTCTTCAGCACTCGGACACTTTCTCCCCTCACACACTCATTATATTCTACCTGCAGTTCGATCTGACACAAAGGCCCACATCCACGGGGAGGTCAGAGGTCAGGAAGATGGATGACTGATTTGTGAGACTGACCCCTGGGGTGACGGACAGCCTGATCCACCAAACATCAGTCTGTTTTATAGTCATCGCTCCTGAATACAGCACTGCTGTCACTCAAACATGACCAATCATGTCTCTGCAGGAAATAGGCACTGGAATAGCATGGAGAGAAGCTTCAATGATTTAAAATACTTTTGCAGACTGACTTCTTTTTCTCAAAATACAGTTTAAATCTCTGTTAATTCTGTTACATTCAGGAGGGGTCACAATAAAATAAAATAAAGATTGACAAAGTTAGGCTACTCCTAATGAACGTCTGAGTTTGAAGAAACTTTTAATGTTGTATCTCAACTAATCATCTCAAAAAGTCACAATACAGCACATAATGTGTCAAACCTTTTGCGCGATTGGGTCGGTGGAAGTTAGAAAAACTGGACTGGCTTGGTGAATGTCATTTTACCAAGTATCACCAAGATCATCATCTTTGTTGCTCTTGGAACAACATTCCAATCAGATCTGAGGTACAAGTTTACAGTTTATGTCAAGTTTAGGCTTACAACAAGGGTTAGGTGCTTCTACATCAATGTTATTAACCTATTAACATTCCTTCTGATTTTAGGGATAAGTTATGGGTAGGGTTAGGTTTAGAGATAGGGTTAAGACTACTTTTTCAGACAAGCCTATGTTGTTCCAGGATCAGCAAAATATGTTGATCCAGGAACGTATCTTGGCAAAATCAAGGTGACCGAAATGGCTTACGCCTACAGCTCTTTTAACTTTTCTGATTTTCAGCTCGTCTTTAAAATCACTAGGTGGGAACATTCTCATATCTCAACAGCCATCGTAACAATTCTTTCATTATCAGCGAAAATGTGAAATAACCTTTGCAAAGGCGGGTGAAGTTTTAAAGCCGCTGGCACGCGAAGGTCTCCTTGACATTTTGCCGCTCATCTTCTTCAACGCTTCCTCCTGTCTGAGGGAAGAGATGTACGCGCGCCCCAGTGACATTTACCAAAGTCATCAAGCACTGAAAAAATCATATTAGCAAGAAAGAAGCAGCTAAAAGCAGCTTGTTCCGTTCCGTTCAGGGTACCGGATTTATAAGAACAAACTGTATGCAACTGAACAGCAAAGCTTGCATTTGAAACTAAAGATAGGCTACACCGGATGAGGTAGGCTATGCAGTGGTGTAGTCTAGTTTTTTGTAGTGAGTATACTCTAATATAACACCCCCAGCTCCTCCCCCCCCCCCCCCCCGCCGCATACTCACCCAGCCCAGAGCGTCACCCCATAAGCACCACCACACTCACTAATGCATACAGTATGCATCGACATGTAATTGAGAGCATTATGAAATACTAAGTGTTATCAACTTATTTATTTGTTATATGAATATGGTCCCTGAAGCACAGGTTTTATCAGTTGACAATTATCAACAATTTAAAAAAAAATAACCATTATAGGCACAAATACAAATTTACTTTTAGAAATGGTGTTTTTGAAAAAATTTTTATTTTAAAATACATTTTACTGTGCAATTCCTTTCTAATTAATTTGAGTTAGACCGAACTTTTATTTTGGTGGGTTGTAGACATTTGAGTTTCTGTGTGTTTTAATAAACTATTATTATTATTATTATTATTAGGCCTGAAGTATACTCTGTGCAATAGTAATATATTTCTGTTATAATTTCTTCAAGTTATACAGAACTTTTATTTTGACAGGTTGTCGTAAAGACATTACAGTTTCTGTGTGTATATGAAACGAATGAATGACGATAGTTTTATCAAATGAAATGGTGAAATTCTCGTGAAGTGACTCTCATAGCAGCTCTGCGATGAAATGCACATGTGTAGCCTACATCATGTCTCAATACAGTGAAACGCTGAAAACACCACGAGCGTGAGTCACGCGTGCTTCTGTCTGTGTGTGTGTGTGTGTGTGTGTGTGTGTGTGTGTGTAGTGGAGCATACACTGAGCGCTCATTCCCAGAGACGCGTATAACAATTGCAGTCTCTTTTAGCTTTAATATTCATAGACACTAGTCCATATCGAGATTTGATTCATTGTACAGCAGCTACTTTTGATTTATTAATTCAAAAATAGCCTAATTCCGTGACGTTCTGCTTTATATAGCAAGTTCCATTTGTGACTGGATTCCGCGATTCGATCCGTCGCTTCGCGAACACAGACGGGGTGAATTTATGAATGGAAGTGTGAAAGTTCTGACACAAAACGAAGTTGATACGTATCCTCACGCTTTTTTTAAGTGGGTATACGCAAATCCTTGGCCTTTTCTAGTGGGTATACGGCGTATACCTGCGTATCACGTAGACTACACCACTGAGGCTATGTGATGGAAATAATAGGCTACTCTCGCTCTCTAGATAGGCTATATAAGTTAGTCTATATAGTGTGGAATTAAAATATATCCCAAAAGGACATAACTCTCAACTGGTTCCTTTATAAAACGAAAGAGTTTGTAAATCTAAACTAAGACACATTTCCTGGAGCAAATAACGAATAGGCCTATCTCAAAACTATAAACAAATACAGTAAACATATGTTAAATTAACAATGTTGAAAGAAATAATTTAAAATGTAGGCTATCTATTGTTAAACATGTTTCCCAAATATTCAGCAAATTAATGCAAGAGGGAAATAAATGTGTTCTTTCGCTTGTCGGGTCAGTCCATAAACATAGGATATGAGTAGGTTGAAGGTAGTAGCCCTGTAGGCTATGCAGCTGTATACTATTGCACAATCCACCTATATTGAGGTTTTCCCACTCGCATAACTTACTGCTCGCATGAAGGAAAACATGGATAGCAAAATCATAGATCTCATCAGAGACTTTCTCTTACATGTGTGGAACTCTGACTGGAACATCCTTTTCAATCCAAAGCCATTCCAAAAATACCCAATACTAGTTAGCAGTTGTCGTCTTCCTTTCATCTGCTAGAGGGCACTACCGTGCCGAGGCGATGTTTTGCCATCAGTCAGGATGGAAAACCGAGGAGTGTTGATTACTCACCATCGTTCAAGCGTAGTGAGGAGAGGAGTAAGTCTTGATTTTCACTATTAGCTGTTGTAGAATCACACAGGACCTCCGAGATTAATTCTGGAGGAGTTTAATGGCATTCTGTTCTGGAAATTTGATTGTGGAATCACTTTTATCTATATGTGGAAGAGTCTCAGTAACAGTGATACAAACACCAACATAATCATGACATGAAGCAGCAACCAAGTTCATTCAAGCAGGAAAACAGTAGTGAGACTATTTCTTTTTAAAAACATCACGAAATCAAAATAGACTATTCTTATTGTTTTATGGAATATAGCATTGCAATGTTTATTAGGCTATACATGATTTATGATATACCCTCATTATCTTTAATCGAAATAAGTCACCAATATGCACCATATAGAATACAACTGAAATTATTAGGTGAAGCACAATGTAATGACACTGTTCAAACATGCAAAAAGAATTCAAAAAAAATATTTCTGGCTCAAATCAGTTTTATCATCTTTGCGCTGATGTATGCGCCTCACGAGGTTAGTAAAAGGATCTGATAACATGATGGACAAGGACAAAGGCAACATTTCTTCATGTTAACATCTCACTACTCTCAGCTGTGGAAGAAAACATCTTGTGCGCTACTAGAGCAAACATATAGTAGTGGCTCCCTGCCTTAGAGGGCCCCGGACCCCTGGATGAGAATCACTGTGCTACATGGTTGCTCTAAGAAGTGTTGATTTTATTTAAATAATTATTATATTTAAATAATCCAACTTGAGTAAAATGCTTTTAAAAAAAAATTGTTCTTCCTTTTTCCCCTCAATAACTATTACATATATTGAAGAGCACAGTCCTTAAACCTTCTGGAATCACAAAATCAATCATGGTTAAAGTTGGCATGAAATGAAAATGTACCTAATTTCTTGCATTTATCTGCCACTAATTTTAAGTGCAACGGCCCATTTCAAAATCCAATCACCATCTGATGTATAGAACAAAGTCCTCACCCTACATTTGTTCTTTTTCAGTAATCCGTTACACTCAGATGTACGTCACAAGAAGGAAGAAAAGCTGTTGCTACTCTAATCACTGATATAGTGGATATTGACTACAGTGACTGAACAAACAGACCGGATTGAATCTCTTGCAAAATAGAAATATGGACAGCGAATCAAAGATCAGATGTCAAAGTTAAATCAGTTTTGTGTGCAGTGTGAACAACCTTCAGGTGCGGTCAAATTAGTGAAATTTCATGTGCAAAAAAAAAGTCCATTACCCATTATCAACAGCATAGAAATGTATGGACAGCTCGGACAGAAGCTGGCTTTCTGTTGGTCAGCACGGAGAAGCTTGTTCTAAATTTCATACAAGCACCAACATAATCATGACTCATCAACTGTTTTTTCAATGTATGTGGGAGAAAACCCTTTATTAATCGTTTCGGACTACAAAGAATGGGAAGAAAATACAAGAGACATCATAGACGTTAAAAAGGGATCCAGATAAGCAAAAACAACAAATGTGCAATTTTGTCTTTTTGCATAAATTAATATAGGAACAAGGGCCGTTGAGGAAAAGTGCGGACTTGTTCTTTAATTTGATTTGATTTGATTTGATTTGAAGCCTTTGGTCCAGCACTGGGCATGTTTAGTAGTCAGGACGGTCCTTCTTCAGCTTGCTGTAGTCCATGTTCACTGCGTAGAACTTGAAATGGGAAAACAGAAAAGTGAGGATACAAAATAAGCAGGTTAACATTATGCACTCAGCAAAATCCATTAACTCAGCTGCCTGTGTATGTATTGAACTTGAACTCTACTCCACATCAAATACACATTAAGACACAAGCTTGATTAGATTTGTACTAACTAACAGCACACATAAAATGAGCTTATGAAGCGCTTAATGAATTAAACTCATTAAGATCTTAGATTAGGTCCTGATACGGTCCTTCAGTCACATCTTTTAATAGGATTCCCTTAGGCGCTCCAACAACAATGGCGTGTTTAAGTGTTTTACTAACACCACATATGCTGGTCAGTTAGATTTCAAACTCAAAATTACTGTTGCTTACTGGATGCTAAACATCTCAAAAAGTGCTTTATCATCAGATTAAATAGAATGTTCTGAGTCAAAACAACAGATACAACATTACCACAGATTACAACTTAGACTTGTCCCCTCAGCTCATTAAAACTAAGCCAAAATTGTGCTCAGGGTAATGCGGTTATAAAGCAAGTCTATTCCAGAAGCTCTAAATGTAGAAATGCACAGTTCAATGTTGTTAAAGCAAATATAATAATTCTTCAGTACAAAAAAGTGCTGTTTGAGCTGTAAAGCTCCAAAACATATTTAGCAGGTTCACCCTTGTAAAAAGTTATCGTGATGCTAGTGTCATGTTAAAATGGTTGAGTTTCTAATGTTTATCCTAATGTAATGCAGGGCTCTACAGTGGGACTGTGAAAATATTTAGATGCAACGATGTGACCTGATCGAATAGTTGTATACAGGTTCCAAAATTAATACTCTGTAAGAACCAAATCCAAGTAAAAATAGCAAAGGCTGCTATTTGATGTAATGCACTAATCCAAGTAAAAATAGCAAAGGCTGCTATTTGATGTAATGCACTATATAATGTATATTTAATTATTATACTATTATAGCATAGTAATATTGAATGGATTTTCATAAAAACAACAGTCATGGCTCACACTATGTTACTGAATTGTCTTTATTGATAAGCTCAGTTTTCTCATGCCTACTTGTGAATGTTATATTGTGGCACATAAATATTACGGTCACTGTAAAAATATATATATAAGTTGAGCCCTGCAGTGGCTCATTTCATAGGCTTCCATTCAAAGCGCTTTACTGTGAATGCAACCGTTTCAAACTGAAGTACAAATCATCATTTGTTATCATACCTTGTACTGATCAGTGGGCTCCATTTTATTCCAGGGCTCTGGGTTGTTCTTTCTGTCCCAGCTGTGGATATGAAGCATATGAGTGCACAAATAAACAAGGCATGCATGATAAAACTAAACAAAAGAGTTGACATGAACATCTGATCAGCACTGTTGTTCTCTCACAATTGATTGTGTCAAGGTACGAAGAATCACAAGTTATTGTTGCATTGCGCAGCATCAGCTTAAGGCGGTCTACACTCGACAAAGCAACTGTTGCAAATCCATTTGTTCTTAGTGTCAGAAGTAGCGCGAGTGCTTGAAGTACGTCAGAAATAGATGGGGGCATCTGTTTATTGTTGAGAATCTGTCGTGACGCATCAAGTGTAGACAGAATCACTTATTATAATGGGTTCTATTTGCTTTTGTTGTGTTGCGCCACTCACGTCTGGTGTAGACACGGTGTTCAATCTTAACAGCAATTGCTCTTCAATTAAAAAAAGGAATGAGGCCTTTCAGTTATGTTTTTGTATCCATTGTGAGAGACAGGTGATTAATGGACTTGTATCTTCTGTAGAACAGACGCTTACCAGACATCTGGGTTACGCAAGGCCAGGCGAGCCAGATATGTCAGAGACATGGTGCATCCACCGCCAATGAAAATGAAAAGTGGGATCAACTATGGTGAGAGATGAACAAAAAACAAAACAAAAAATATATAAAGCAACTGTGACTTGAAGCCAAATGACTTGAAGGTGATGCATTAAACTTTGAAATTATGAATGATGACCATCTAGTGTCTGGTGTCTCAACTGGGTTTGGCTTCAGGGTGCCAATTTTACATTATATATCAGTAACCAACCCAATAATTCACTTATTGTAAAATGTACAAAGCCATATTATAGACCTCCAGGTGAGAACCACAGATCTAGATTAGGCTATACAGTAATGACTGACATTAATGTTAAATAAAAATTCACAAATGTTGCTTCATGGCAATACATAAGCCTTAAATAAATAACACAAATAATACATTAGAGTTTCTCTGCTTCAAAACTTTACAAGCAAATGCCTTCTCAGTCTTCAGAAACTGTAAGTGGTTAGGAGATCCTTCCCAGCCAAGATTTAAAAACATCAGTCATTAAATTATAATATAGGGTTGACTAACAAAAAAATAACAATACAAACAATACTAAGTAAATGGCTCTAATAGTTTAAAAGAGAAAGTGTTTTTAGGCCACACTTGTCAGTCTGTCCTCAGTTTAACACGCTCGTCCTTGAGCGGTCATGTGACACGCAGGCCTCCTGTGACACATAAAACTAAACTCGCTTCAATGGCATTTCATTTCAAGCTAATTTAAGGTTCATCTAATTACTCACATAAAGACTCGCAATAAACATGCGGCTACTCCATTACAATGGGAAAGTGTGTTTACTTGTGACGGTCGTGACTGTTTGACACGTTTGTGTAGTTGTTGCAACTCAACATGAACATTTTGTGAGCTTTACAATATATTTATTTTAGTGTATATTTTATAACCGATTGAAAACTTATTCTGACCTTAATGTTATTAATTGAAAAATGTTCAATATCTGTAATTGTACTAAAGTGCATGTACAATATTAATTCAAATAATAATAATAATAATAATAATTAAAAAAAAACTCATTGACCTTTTGGATTTCCATAGTTACTGGCAGTCGTTTTTATTTATTTAAATGATTGAGATTGCACCAAAAAACTAAACATTTAAGTTATATCCGATCAAATATTTTAGAACTGACATTTCCATGAACTTTTATTGTTTTAATAATTTCCATTACTTTTCCAGACCTGGGAACCACACTTTATAAATTCCTGATATTTCCAGGATTTGCCGTGTAATATAAAAACATATTTAAGGGTTAATTTGTGTTTCTTCTGCGGTGTAAATATCTAAACTGGTGGCACGTCCCTAGCATTCCGCAGCAGGGACGCTAACAGGCTAGCGACAACGTTTGCACAACTCGCTCTTACCATCGTCTTTAACAGAATAACTTGTCCTGAAATCATAATTCACTTACGGCAGGGTGGCTTCTGAGTTGCCGGCTGACCGTGCTCAGCATTATGACTGATGAGATGATTTAAATTCTCCCAAAAATGTACAGAAATAAAGGAAATGAACGTGGCCCGTTCGAGAGCTCTATTAGGACCCTATGATCAGGACAGCTTCAACACTGAGAGAATAGGACACACACGGGGGTCTTATTGAGTGTGCCTGATTTGTTATTTTATAGTTAGACAAACGTTGTCATCTCGTTTCAGTTAATAAATACGTATTACAGTGAAATAATTTAAAATGTTAACCAAATAATGATAATAAAATGATAAATAAATGATAATATGATTATATGCGAAGGTATTTTGTAAAGGCGATGCTGTGGATACCCATTCGAAGGCGCGGTACTGGGTTCTTACTGGTCGCTGAATCTGATCTGATCTAGGGTCAGTTTGCGAGTTCGCACGAACACTGTTGATTTTAGATATCTGATCCCACATCAGAAAGAACATTTAAGGACTTAGACTAGAAGGTCGTTCTAGGTCGTAATTGTGTTTAACATTGTTACTAATGAGAAATATAATTTTAAATGGGCAAATATAAATCGCGCATACATTTTTCTCTTTGTCATACAGATAGGATATTATCTGTAGTTTATAGTTTTATTATCTATAGTTTTTCACCTGGTTTTCTGAGCACTTTTAAATGATCTTTCACCCGAGTTGCTCTTTTAAGACAATAAATGAGTTGTGTTGTTGTGTCATATTTCACCTCAAAGATTAAAGATAATAAATCAATAAAAATTAAGGTTATTGATTAAACGAGTTTAAATAAATAAAATAAATAAAGCTTAGCCTATTTTGCGTTGTGGCATTATTATTTTCATGACAATTAAGCACATTCGTCCCTATTTTGCCTATTAATACTACTATTTTGCCTGTAAATATAATACACAGACAACATAGCCTACTCTACTGACTGCAAATTATAGGCACTTACTAAATTGATTTTAACAAATATAGATTTGTAAACGTAAATCCTCTATCAATATAAAAATAAAAAAAATATGCTACTATGTTTGTTTTTTTAATGTAAAGTTTATTTATTGCATAAACCGAAATAGGTTTGTGTATTGCATTAACACAATATAATTATCTTACATTGCACAAATCTATTTTAATTGCAATTCTAAACAAGTCAACTATAGATGCTGACCTTCCAAAATACTCTGTTAGTTTACATGATGGATACGTTTATGATAGCACACATCTATGGACTGGTACTAGAGACTTTTCCTGAAAAGGCAGCACTGTCACAGATTTCTGTGCCTTCCTCTGAACTAGCACAACTTCCAGAAGCATATCATCCTGCTTTCGCTTCTTTATATTCACGGCGTTAACAAAACTACCTTTAAAATTCCCATTTAACATAGCCTAAAAGTGCTCATCTTAAAAACGAGCATGAGAGTAAAATAACAGAGAGAAAGAGAAAAGGGAGAAAAGCTCTTCATCATCGTTTTAGCCAGGACAGCCTCAGGGCAGCTTGTTCAAACGGTGAGTGTGGAAATGTAGTTTAGCTGCGCTGCCAGTTCTCCTCTGCGGGCTCTTTTAATCAGATTGCCTTCTTGACATCCGGCCGTGTTTGTTTCCCTCCAATTTCATTTTCTGCTTTGAATTGCACATTAACCTTTCCTCAGAGTTCCTGCTAAGCAAACGGCGACTGTTCTCCATTGCGATCACGATTATGAGAGGTGGATGGCTGACTCTCGTCAGGTACATTTCATCCAGTTTAACTGCATCTTCAGCTCCAGTCCATTCAAGTCAATGCGTTCTCGACGCCACTGATGTGTTTTGTACCATCAACCGCAACAAGACGTGCACTTTAAAAGGTGCGATTGAAAACACAAACCCGTTCACGTCCAGGGTGTGTGTTTAATGTCATTTGGATGTTTTTCTCTCCCCAAACAGAGCGAGAACATGATGCTGGCAGACACGAGCAGCGTTTTTGGCAGACGTTCCCCTATGACAGCTGGTCAACAGCATCTTCTTTGCAACCTGATTGAGTTTCCCTTTTATTTAAACACCGTTATGATTACAAACAGCTCCCTTCGTACTAGAGATGCAGAGTAGAATGAATCTATAAAATTCCATTTTTATTCTGACACAAGGATGCATTATAATGCAGATGATTGTTTTGTAAAAAATGTCAACTTTCTAAACATTTCCTTTGCTGACTTCAAAACAAGACATGAGACACATGAATATAAATATGACATCTGGTATGAAAAAGCCATGTTTTGACAAATAATTCATCTTTACATGTGTTTGTGCATTACATACACAAAGTAAAACACCACACATACACACACACACACACACACTTCCTGGGGAATGCAATGACAATAATCAGACGTTTAACAGAATTCACCACCTAAATTAAGGCAGAACCCAGCTGTCTGAATCCACATTTCTCAAACGACTTGGAGATGTATATATAAATGTGTCAAAAGTACGAATCGGGGTAGCTAAAAAATTCTGTGGTTGCCCCGCTGGAGGAAGTCTTCCAGGAAGTACAATCAGCATGTGCATTTTTTTAGACTACAGTTTTAAACACCTTTAACCTTTCTCTTTTTGATTTCGCCCTATGAGCATGACAGATTATGATTAGGCACAGACACATATTTGCACTGTACCTCTGTTACCATGGATTCCATTTTGAGAGATGATGGGTTAAATATATCCCATTATTAAATGTTCAGAACATCAACAATATTGTGAGTGCTAAAAACATCATCTCTGAAGTACACCAATCATGGAATTAGTGTTGTAAAGTGTTTAGAGAATAAATGTCTATGTCTCAAGGGTTCAGATGCAGGCATACATGTACGCATGTCCGCGCACACACTCACTCACACACACACACACACGCACAGGGTTCCAGTCTTTAGTGTGTCGTCTTCTTAGGAGACTTTCCAAATTTGGCATCCAGTCCAAGGCCTGAAAGACAGAGCAGAGTCATGGTTGAGCTTATTATATATCTGCTCATTATGGCCATCCAGCTCTGGACCGATTATTAGTACTGTTAAACACAGAACTCAACTTTAACAAGCTTAGATGTACCCGACCAGTCAAAAAGTCTAGGCAACTGTGTTTGATCAAAAACGTTATGCTTAAATTCTTCAAATTAATTCTGTAAACAAATATAAAAATGTACCTATGTTTGAACTTACTTTTTTTTTAATTTTTTTTTATGAACTAAAATACATATTTTGAATTATATACACTACTGTTCAAAAGTTTGGGGTCAGTAAGATTGAAAAAAAATTTATACTTTTATTCAGCAAGGACGCATTAAACTGATCAAAAGTGACAGACTTTTGATCAAAGACTGTTACGTTGTTACAAACGATTTCTATTTCAAACAAACGCTGTTCTTCTCAACTTTATATTCATCAAAAAATCCTGAAAAAATGTATCTGTTTCCACAAAAATATTAAGCAGCCCAATTGTTTCCAACATTGATAATAAGAAATGTTTCTTAAGCATCAAATCATATTAGAATGATTTCTGAAGGATCATGTGACACTGAAGACTGGAGTAATGATGCTGGAGTAAAAATGCAGCTTTACAATCACATGAATAAATAGCATTTTAAAATATAAAAATGTTCACAATATGACTGTTTTTACTTTATTTTTAATTAGTGCTGGGCAACGATTAATCGTGATTAATCGCATCCAAGATAAAAGTTTGTGTTTACATCAAATATGTGTGTGTACTGTGCATAATTATTTTGTGTGTATATATATATACATATATACACACACAAAATAATATGTTTTCTTAAATATATACATGCATGTGTGTGTATTTATATATACAAAATAATTATACACAGTACACACACAAATATTAAGTAAACACAAACTTTTATTTTGGATGCGATTAATTGTTGCCCAGCACTATTTTTAATAAAATAAATGCAGTTAGATCCGCACAATTCTGAATAAATTGAGAATCACCATTTTTTTGTTTTCAAATAGAGATTGTGATTCTGAACAGATAACAAAATAACATGTAGGATAATTTACTAGAGGTTGACAAAATGTTCATTGCTGCAGTCTATTTAAAAATGTTTAAATAATTTGAATCCAAATTATTTATTTATTTTTAATATTTTTTTACTGTTTAAAGCCACACTAAGTAGAAATTGTGTTTTTGTCAAACAGCGACCCCTAGAGTCGCTGTGGAATACTTGCACTGTCGTAAATTATATTATAAAACTTTTACATGTTTGCAGCTAAATCACAAGTAAATAGTCTATAATCTAGGCCTACTGTATCATTTAATTTGTGTTGTTTTTATTGGAATGTAAACATTACAAAATGCCAGATAACATCAATTAAGTTAAATGTACGTCGCATTATTTCATAACATTGGCCGTTATGATGTCATTAGACATGATTATTGCAATTTATCATAATAGTTTGCAAATTGTGCTCGTTTACACTATTTACAACCTCTACGTTAGGCTTATTTATGATAATTATGTGAGATATTGAAAGCTGTTCTCATGATAATCGCAGGAATCAACGTGATAAATACACCTCACAACACCTGAGTTCAGCTGGCAAACTAATTCGTGAGGCATAGCTATCTGATTTATCAAAACGATTCCATTTACACCTGGTCACATAAATGTATTTTTGCGAAACGGATTTAAATTCGATCTTCAATTCTCGCGCTATATGCAGATTTAATGGAGTGCACGTCACCGAGATATGAGCTGCATTTTATAGATCATCAGCTAAAATTTCAAAATCAAAGACCGCAATAAGAGAGAGCAGTAACAGCCCTGGTAAGATCATTTCGTTTCTTTACTTTTAATGATGAAGATTGTGTGTTAAGCGTCTGCGACTTACTTTCACTTTGATTTGCGATAGTTTGCACGTTGGCTTGATGCAGTTGCTCATCTGCGGTGATGCGTGATCCAGCGCGTCGTCATATCTGGATATAACATAATAGCCTATACAACGCTCTCACACGTTTTTTTTTTTTTTTTTTAGCATTTTTGGGAGGAGTACAATTTACATATGTGGTTTCAACAACCATATGCATTTACACTTGTCCAGTTTCGTCTGGAATGCGTATCAGATCTCCTCCTTAAGTGGTTTGAGGGATCGGATTCAAATACGTCTCAAATGCGTTTCGGAGGGCATTTAAACCTGGACTTTTCACGATCGGATAGCTATCCGATCTGAGAAAATGCATGAAGTGGCCAGGTGTAAACAACCCCCATGACAAAAACATACGCACGAAAGCCGAAAACAAACGCTGGTTGGCCTATCACGTCCAAATTTGACGAAGTGGTGGGGGAAGTGACGTATGCCGTAAAGCAGTCGAATTTTGTAGTTCTTTTTGTGCTCTTGTTACTACCCGAACACCGAAGTTACATAGTGCCAGTAAAAGCGATACAGACCCTGTCAGGCTATGGCAGACGTGTCATTCAACCTATTGTAAGTCGATGTACCATCACAAGGATCTTGGAAATATATTATGAAGGTTGAAAAGTTACATAGTGTCGCTTTAAATGAATGATTCAATGACTCACTCAAATAATTCACTTGTTTGATTACTGTATGAATCCGCATTTTTGAAAGAGTCTTGAATGAATGATTCAATGACAAATAAATTTAACAGTCACTTGTCGCCACATGGTGGCGTAACGATGTAATCAATACAATCGTTATTTGACATGTCAAATTCCATTAAAAAGGTGATTTACTCTTTTGATCACTACCATAGACATCAGTGTTTATATCCAAACTATAAACTCTTATCCCAGTCCTTCTGTAATAATTTGAGTATTTGTAACAGAAATAATGATACTGTGTGGTTGAAAAGAGCACTTTTTGAAGCGGTTTCATACCTATTCCTGACAACTGCTCTCTGTCATTAAAGAATAAGATCGCGTGGGTGTTTGAATCGAGATCGTGATCTTTTAACAATTAATCGTGCAGCTTTAAAATGCAGCCAGTGAGCATTAGAGACTTCTTTCAAAAACATACTTTTAAACGGTAGTTATTGATAAAAGAGTTTCACTCACCAAGGAAGACAAGGATGGTGCCAAACCACTGCAGAGTGCTGATGACGTTCCCAAAGAGCAGCACTGATCCCAGGATGGTGAAGAACTTCCGTGTCGTAGTGATGATGGAACATGTGAGCGGTCCAAAATACACCACAGTCATGAAGATGAATGTCTAGGTGAAGAAAGAGGAGAATACATGTTTAAACCCTGGATTATCAACTATTATTTACTATTACTATTTTTGTGTGTGAATGAATGAATAAATGATGGTGCTGTTCTTTTGTATGTAAACCCACCTGTCCAAGAGCGCTAGTGATACCAAACAGGAGGATATTATAGATGATGGCAGGATGGCGGTCAGTAAATGTCAAAAACTCCCACACCTCCCCGCTCCACAGCACAGCTATGCAGAAAGAAAGAGTGAGCAAGAGATGTTGTTTATTTAGTAGATTTTATGTATATATATGTGTGTGTGTGTGTGTGTGTGTGTGTGTGTGTGTGTGTGTGTGTGTGTGTGTGTGTGTGTGTGTGTGTGTGTGTGTGTGTGTGTGTGTGTGTGTGTGTGTGTGTGTGTATATATTAGGGCTGTCAACGAATATTCTAAATTCGAATATATATTCGAATAGTTTTAAAAAACAGAAATTCGAACGTGAAAATTAATATTCGAATGTGAATTTCGAATATGGAAAAACACGCCCGCGGAAGCAGAGGCGCGGCTGTCTGCTTTGCGAGTGGGCGCGCGCGCTGCCTGAAGCCTTGTTTATACTTTCGCCTGTCTCCACAGCGCGAGTCTCCGCAGACTGCGCGCGCACCTCCCCAAACGGACGAGGCGTTTATACTCGACGCGCTCGCCGTTGTACTATTCTTTGAAACGATAGGGTGCGATTCGCGCTCGTGCGGACGCGTCGAGTATAATTTATAAACAAGACTTGAGGGACAGGTCACGAGTCGCACTGTCTAGCACAGCGTCACTGCTGAAAGTTGACAGTGCACTAAAAGACAATGGAATAAATTGCAGTCAGTTTTTCCTTTTTTTAATACAAGCACCAATAATGTAAGTAGCCTTTTTCTTTTTTAATAGCACTTTATTTTTTATGAACCTCAGGGTAAAAGTTCTTTGTTGTCACATTTCTCGGAATTGTGTGCCTCATTTTATTTAAAGTTAAACAGAAAAGTTCCATGTTTACCACAGCACAGCTCGCTCGGAGCTTTCAATGTCGGTTCTATACTGTAAAACTTCAATTAATGTTAATAAATTTGTTTCAATCACTGAATGAAGCCTGCTATATTTGGGACAAGAGTCGCGACCTTAAATTGCTTGCACAAAACTCTTGATCAGCACTCAACATGTGCTTATTGTTGTTCATTTAAACCGTTATGAGCAGAGAGAGCGTGAGCGCGAGGGCGCGAGAGAGAGAGAGAGAGAGAGTGCCTGCGAGTGAGCGAGACTGAGGTCTGCGGTCTTGGCCATTAGTTTATTTACTTGGTTTTGTGTTGGTAATACATTGTCAAATATGTTTAAACTTAAATTAACTACCTATACAAGTTATGTATGTCTCTTTGTATTAATTTGTCCTGTTATTGACGTAATGCGCGTCATTGAAAAAATGCGCAACCAGATGTTCGAATAGTTCGAATATTCGTGTGTTTTTTAGAGGGAATATTCGAACGTCATTTTTGAGCAATTTTGACAGCCCTAATATATATATATATATATATAAAATATAGCCATAATGAGGTTGGCAAATAACTTTACTCTCCAAAGCCCATTTTTACTTGCATTTGGGCTTGATGGGTGTTAATTCTGGACTCTGTATCATTTTGCATTTGCCTAGTTAAAAGAGAAACTTGACAATAACTTCAGAGAGCACCACAGGACAGCTCTGGATTCATAATGAGTGGTTTGGAAGGAAGGAAGTTTGCTGCATGTGTGATGAGATTAAAGATTAAAAGTGAGGAACAGATGCCTTTCAGAGCTGAGGCAGACCGACTGAACAGCTGCTGGAGATCAGCAGGGTTGCTTCTGTCAACCCTGAAATAATAACACCACCAAGACTAATAGAGCCAGAGCTCCCCCTGCTGGAGGAAGATGTACTGACAATGAGCTCTGGTCTGATGGAAATACTAGTATACGATTTATAAACCATGAAGACATCCACTTACTACAAAAAACTAGGAGGGAAAAAAGGAAGGGTACTAAAATCATTTGCTCTGAAAGGGTGATTGAGGCAACAAAATTTCAACTAAACAATCAATGTTGCCAACTTAAGTCGATTCTAAATGTTTAAGCCAAGACGTAAAATACAGTCAGAAAAACATACCGAATACCATAATGATATTTCATCTTTCTCATTTATAAGAACCAACATGACAAAATGGTAATAAACAGCAATATTTACTTACACAATCATTCAAAACTGGGGGGGGTCAGTTAGTTTTTTAATCTCTTATGCTCACCAAAGCTGCATTTATTTGATCAGAAATGCAGTAAAAGATTACCCTGGTAAACCAGAGTTCTTACGAGAGCACAAGTTGAATTTGCTCAGCGAGTTACTCTGGTGTCGAGTAACAATGCTCATTAAATATGCCCCTCGATCTGAGCTGCACCAATCACATCAGGTTATCTGATATAGTTTAGCCAGAGGTGAGCTAAACAGATGACGACAGCGCTGTGACGTCGAAGTCATTAGTAAACATTGCAAGATGCCTATGGATGAACACCAGTCGTTTGAAACGGCTTTGGCCGCTACAATGAACGAGTTAGACTTGGCTTTTTATCTAAAAAAGGAACAGAAGACGCCGCTCGAATCGTTCCTTTGCAAGAAGGACGTTTTTGCTGTTTTGCCGACCAGATACGGTAAGAGTATAATCTACCAGTTGCTAAGCGTATGGGGTTTATTGTTGTGATTGGTCGTAGTGTTATCCTATTGCGTGCAGTGAGATTTTCAAATGCATGATTGGTGCCGCCCCTCGAGCTGGCCGATTTTCATTAGTCGATGCCAGACCATTAATCTTTTAGATTTAGGTCTGGATTTCCAGGCTAGTAAAAGATAAATATTGTTATTACAATTTAAAGTAAATATTTTCGATTAATATATTTTAAAATGTAATTTATTCCTGTGATGTCCAATCATTACTCCAGTCTTCAGTGTCACATGATCCTCCAGAATCATTCTAATATGTTGATTTGCTGCTCAAGAAACTTTTATTTTTTATGTTGAAAACGGTTGTGCTGCTTAATATTTTTCCCAAGATTATTTGATAACAAACAGTTCAAAAGAACATAATTTATTAGAAATCAAAATCTTTTGTACCATTTCAAATGCCTTTACTGTCATTTTGATCAATTGAATTCAATTAATACAAATATTAGTTTCATAAGAAATTCTTACTGACCCCAAACTTCCATAAACAATTTTGAGTGATGACACAAATTAATAAATAAATAAATTTTAAATTGATTTACTGAATCATGACTCAAATTTAGATGTTCAAACCTCATTAGCAAAAATGGATTGTCTTAATCTGATACAAACAAATTATGTGACAAGGATAAATTCATCTGACACACTAAACCTAATGGCCAAAAATGACGTGCATTAAAATCCGCGTAATATTCACATTTTATTGCCAGCAAAACAATCACAATATATTGTGAACGTTCAAATATATCTCCCAGACCGAGGGGTCAGTATTATTAACATGTTCCTATAAATCCAAGTGACAAATATTTATTCTATTGTCTTTTATCTTTAATAAGTAGTACCTTCACTAACAAAGTACCGATGTTCCTATAATTTATCAGGACCCTCTTTTTAACAACTCACCTACTCCCAGGACCAGTGTGGACCACATGTTAACATTCAGCATCATGTGATTGGCTCCCGTCTGGAAGCGCGCCCTCATGTGGTCCTGAGATACACCTGTCAGCCCGTCCAGAGTCAGAGAGAGCAGCTACGACCAAAGAAACACGCATCAGATCATCTTCACACAGAGCACTAGAAATACTATACAGAACAGATTAAAACAGAGCCCAACCAGCAGCATCTCTCCAAAGCCAAATGTGTGATCATCTGATTCGCTGGAGCCTTTGTTGGGTTTGTAGAGGAAGAGGGCGACCCCGGCGACGATTAGAAACACACACAGATACTTCGCCATGGGATATTTCTTCCTAAGGATTGTGACACCCAGTATCATCACTGTGGAACCAGAGGGACACGAGCACAATGAGTAGACGTGACCAATGCCATCAATCTGCAGAGGTGTCTATTGTGTGGTTAAGAAAAATGTGCATGAAACAAAGAGAATCATTTGCCATATGGCCAACAAACATAAGCCAAAAAAATATGGCCATATAGGAATATATAAGCTTTCTTTGAGCATGTGAGGCAAGCATAAATTGTGCACTCTAAACAAAAATACATCCAGATGAGATGAAAAATGACAGCTATCTTAGCCCAAAAAGTATTTGGACACTGAAGTCTCTTACCTGGAATTGGTTTACAGGATTTTCCCAACACCTAGAAGAAAGAAAGACTCATGAGCATGATGTTGTGAGGGAGAGAGAGAGCGATACGAGAGTAAAGAGCTGCTGACCTGTGTGGGGTAGTTGACATACTGCAGGGCAGAGTTACTGGACACCATAGCGCTCAGGTAAGACAGAGAACACACGCCATAGAGCCAGCTTCTCGTGTGGTCCTGCTTTGAGCTCTCAAAAACCTGAATTACTACAACCATAACATAGAGAGAATACAGAATTACTTGCAAGTGGAATTCAAACACATGCTGCAACACATACAGGCAAAAAAGTGGTGCCATAATGTGACATAACCCATTTATTCCGTAAAGCAATGTCACACATGATCTCCAAAACACTATCAGAACATGCAAGGGTTTGACTCACAGAGTCTGGCGAAAGCAGCGTTGATGATGCACTGGATGAAGACTAGAGTGGTGGCGTAACGAAACTTCTCCTTCTTCCCCGCGTGAGTGTAGTCCCCTCGCGTGCTGGACGGAAAAAAAGAAGGGAACAGCTGTTTGGAACAAGGATACTTAATGATCACTGGCGGTATAAATAACCAACAGTGGCTGGGGAAGAAACTGTTGTTTACCGCATGCGACTAATTTTAGCGCTTGATAGAAAAAGTTCTTACCCCCGGTTTCACAGACAAGGTTTAAATCTAGTCCCAGACTAAAATGCATCTTTGAGCTGTTTTAACTGAAAGTAACTTGCACTGACAGATCTTAATATGTCAGTGTCATTGCTGTGTCTCAAGATTCACACCAGAAATGTTTTTATTTCTAAGGCATGTTTCTAAAAACTACTTGCCTCATCCTTCCCTTGGGTCATTTTGACCCGAAACTTTTTTTTTTCTTCACAAGAGATCGGCAAAGACACCCAATGTAAGGTATTTTGAGCTGAATTAAAAGGGTTATGTATGAAATTGTGAATTGAATTTAAGTTGAAAGAATGTGAGGAATGTGCTTAAATTTAGGGATGCACTGATACCGATACCAGTATCCATATCGGCCCGATACTGAGCTCAAGTACTCGTACTCATAAAAATACTCCGATACCGAGCAGCGTGTAGTGATTGTGTCCAGACAAAGAAACACTCACAACAGAGAGTATAATGGGGATAAAAAAGAAGGCTGTCTATGAAGTAAATGTATCTTATTAGAGGAATATTAAATGTATTCCTGTGTATATAGCTGTGGTGAGCGAGCTGATAAGAGGAAAAACACACAGTGGATTGCGAGATGGTCGAGCGCATCCTATTCACAGATGTCAGTGGAAAGTTTGTAGTTCAGTCGGATGTCAATGGCAAAGAGAGTAAAATGAGGCATGTAGTTTATTATTAATGTTAACTGACGAGAGAGAGAGCGCACTTCTGTTGAATGCTCTTGATTGCTGATCGTTCACTCAGCACGTGTTATTTGGATTAAAACTAAATCGTAAGTAAAACACGAACTGTTTCCTGATTTATGTATAACGAATGGTTACATTATTACAGGACGTGTGCAGTTCAAGTTCCATGAACGCAAACATCCGAAGCATGCGCCCCGCAAACCAGCGTCTCAGCGCGCGAATACTGAATTAAATTGTCTTTCACGTCTTGCGCTTGTACGGGCAAATTCACACACAATTATGTAAAATGCCTGTCTTGGCAAATGCCTGTCCTGTTCAAATGGGGTCCGTGCGTTCGGTCTTAAAGGGGCAGCAGGTTAAACCTGCTGCCCTTTAAGACCGAACGCATGGACCCCATTTGAATATACTGTCTACGTTCACTTGGTTTATAGGTTTTTATAAACCTGCTGCTGTGTTTTAATGTAAATCAAACAAAGGACAAATAAATTACTCACTGCTCTTGACAAAATAGGCAACCCTTTTCAACTTTACAAAAATATCCATCTATATTTAATTTATACGTTAATGAATATGCAGTGTTTTTTCACATTTGATTACTTTATTCAAATTTCTGTACCTGTTAGATCTACCCGAAAAATTCTAAAAACACAGTTTATTTAATTTGTAGCCTTTCTTTGTGCTATTTGTAATTCTATTATTTGTTCCTATTTTATTACTGACTGCTTACTTGTCTTTAATAATGTTTTAAATTCACATTATATATAATATATCTATGTTATTATATATATATATATTCCTATCAAAATTGGATTAAATAATTGGTATTTCACTGGTGTCTAAACATTTGTACCACTGACCCAATCCTCAGCACTGAGCCCTGCTGGAGCTGCTCTAGTCTAAATATGTGCTGTACTGTTAAATGAAAGATAAAATATGATAGAGCAATAGAATGAACAGTGAAAGTAACAGAAGCTCATGCAATGCATTTTAGCAGGCTTAATTAAGCATGAAAATAACTGAAGGAAATATTTATTTGATGAACAAATTAAGCCAACTAATATGATTTATATTCTTTTGGTTTCTCTACCCATACATTTAAAAATTACAAATGCAGTGAAAATATAGGTATTGGTATTGGCGAGTACCCAAAATGAAAGTATCGGTATCAGACTTGTTCTGAAAAAAGTGGTATCGGTGCATCCCTACTTAAATTACTATTTATTTATTATTATTGATCAAATCTAGTAATTTAAAGGTATAAAATAAAAAATAACCATCTCCAAAAAATTGCAGTAAAAAATATTATTAAAATGAAATAAAATAAGCTTTCTGGACCTAAAAAAAAAGAAGCATAATTTTAGGGCTATACGTTATATGTAAATATGTGTTACAAAGTGCGAGGGAAGGATGAAGGCTAAATGTCCTAATTTAACTAAGGCCTAATCCTGTTGTTATAGGTTCATAAGGACAGTTGTCATTAGAAACACTCAATTATTTTGCTGACAATGGAGGATCAATACTAAATAGACCAAGAATTTCAAATAAACCACTATTAAAAATTTACAATTGACTAAACTAAGATCTAATTTCTCAAATCACATGTAATTAGACTCTTAAATGAATGAGGACTTTAGAATTTTTAGTTTTGTTATATATATCAGATCTTAATTATCTATATCTCGCAGTTTGACATCTTAGATGGTCAATTTATAGAATGGAGGCGGCCTGCACCCATTTAGCCAATCAGAAACCCTATCGATCTGTCAATCAATTTGCACATTTGAGTTTGCTGACATTTTTTGGGCTGCGATATCTGTGGTTCAAACTAGTATATATTCCAATTGTCCCTGATACGCATTTCAGTTTTACTAACCATTATGTACTTGTACTTATCCTTAGTTACTTGTAACTTTTCAAATAGATATTACTATAAGTACATGTAAGATAATTATGTAAGCATTACCGATTTGCCTATGCCTAGTGAGTGTAACTATATTAGTACTTAAACTGGAATTAATATGAGTATGAATAAGCACTAGCAGCTAATGAATAATTACTAGCAACAACAGGAAAAAAACACTAGTCAAAAGTTCCTGATAGAATTCAACCAGTGTCTTAGATTACATACTAGTAATTATTGCATTAATACTATATTAAATAATACTAATAGGCCTAGATACTACTGAGTTTAAAGCAGTGGTTCTCAAGCGGAGGCCAACTCTGAGGCCTCAGCAAACTCCCAGGGGGGACAAAATAAGCCCTGAAAGTAAATGAATTAACGTTACTTATAAATTAAAATGCTAAAAAGATGTACAACATTAAACATCATACTTTTGAGTTTATATGCTTTTATTAGATGCACCAGAAGCACATCAGCTTAGATTAGAAAAGCCTTCAAATATTGTCTTGGACAAAGGTGAGCTTTGTAGTCAAAAAGGTTGAGAGCCAAAGTTAGAAGAGTTTGCCATCGAGAACAGTAAAACAACTGTCTGCCATAAATCAGAGCTCTTTCTCTGAAAGAGGCTGACAAGAGAGCTGTCATCAGGCTTTACCATAGTATACTAGTATTCAGTCATATACTGTAAGAATGCAGAGAGTGTCAACAAGCAAGGTGAAATAGCTAAAGGGTCATTTCCCTACTTTCCCACTCTCTACTTGCTCTTGCAACCACATGGTGCAGTGCAATAATAGCAACTGATGATTAAACGGTGTTATATCCTATGTGATAGTAGGCTCTTCAAATGCAATGCTGTTTCATACTCACATTGTCTCCTGCAGTATTCCATAGTAGAAGTAGCACACGAACACCCCGCAGAAGCAGACGATGAACCGGAGCCGTTCGTTCTGCCAGAGAGACGGTTTGCTCGTCGCCTTCCCGGCGGCCATGCTATCGTCCAGCAGTCTCGGTATGGACACGGACACCGCTCCGCTCCCCGTACCCCGTGCTCCTGCGTCCCGATCCACTCTACCGGCGATCGGTAACGTTAGCCCGACTCTAGATCCCCCTAGTGATCCTCCTCTGTACTGATGATGAGGCTCTCCTTCCTCTGATATTACATCTAACGTTACAGTCTTAAAGCCTCTTACAATAACAACGATATTACACTACCAGTCGTGTTGCTCAGTTTATTTAGGTTTCAGTTTATTAACAGATCAGTAATGTAACTGTCGCGCGCTAGCTGTGTCCAAACAACCGCATCCTGAAAATGACAAGTGAGTGAATGCGGTTAAAAATGCGGCTTTTGTTTCTAGATATTGCCCCAAAAGCTGAATTAATGTTGTACTCGAGGTGTTGAGTTAATGGTCTGTTTTTGACAAGAAGTGATAATTACAGCTAGGGCAGTCTCTAATAAATGTTTTCATTTGACGCGTCAAATGACTCTGCAGGAGAAGGACCCGAGGAAATTCGTGGAATCTGCTGATATTCCTGTAATTACAAATAATTAAAATAGCGTTTTAAGTCAAGTGCATGTCGTTATTTGCTCAACCGCGGTGACTTCCCTCCCATCATGGGGCTTTCCGCTCAATCTCTGTTTTTGTTCATGATTGTACAAAAAGTTGTCTGCTACTTTAATTTAGGCATTATAGACAACTCCCTATAAAAAATCTGTGGGGCCTTTCTTGAAAATAAGCAGTTAGGATTTTACGTAGTGGTATGTGTATTACTTCAATTGGTCCAAATAAGCAAAAGCTGACAACATGCAGCGAATCACAGTACTGGAATCTTTAAGAGGGCGGGGCATAGAGAGTCTACAAGCATTTCGTGTACGTATCATTCATGCAAATATTATATTATTAACTACAATTTTTACTCTAGGTTCAACTGGTATTACATTTTAATGCAAACATAAATGTATATTAAAATGTAATAATTGTAAAAAATTATGCTCAAGAATGCATCAAGTTTTTTATACAAAACAGTAAACACACTTTTTTCTTTGAGTTTGTTTTTCATTTATGGCAGCCAAAACTGAGTAACATAAATGTACAATATATGCAACAAAAAGATTTGTTGTACTGTACTCAACAAAATAACAAGAACAGTAACAATCTGAGAATAATATTATTAAAACAGCACCCTTAAAGAACAAGGTAACGAGCGAGAACTTAGAAAACTGAATGGATGAAGCCAAGACTGAGACACAATCCATGTAAAAAATAAAAATATGGGATAATAACAGTGCAGTGTCAGCAAACAATAACTTGCTGGAAGTTTCGTTCCTTATGATGTGCACAATCACATATTGAACCTGAATGCGGCAAATTTGCTTGTGTCCTGTGTAAAGTGTTTGTATAACCAGCTTGGTGCTCAATGAACTGAACAATGTGACCACTGTGGTAAGAATAGTAGTCAAGTCTGAAGTGAAATTCACTAAAACATACAGCACACTAATCAAGTGTGTAGCAAAATAAACCCTTAATTGGGTCTAGTCGGTATTCTTGTCTGAATTTAAGTGTGAACGGCCCACTATTCATGAAGACCTCTGAATAAACAACAGAATAATGGCCTCTGCCTTCTTTCTCTTATTAAATTAAAACTGTAAACACAGTTACACAGGTTCTGTGAATCTCAAAGAATCCATAAAGAGAATATCCCCATCATATTTCAATCCAAACAAAATAGAAAAATAATGAAGTATATTTTAGGACCTATTTTTATATATATATATATATATATATCTTTTTTTCTTTTTCTTTTTCTATTTTTTTTTTTTTTTACTTTAATACGGTCACAAAAAATAAATTTTCCTTAAAAAATATGACAATGCAACAAAATTAATACAAATAATTTATTTTGATTGGAGGTAGTAACATATGACTGGGACATTTTCTTGAGAAGCTTTGTAAGATTCACCCTTTTACTCTCTCTGAACATTTGACGACATTCATTGAACGCCTACAGTTCAGAGCTCATCTTGATGATGTCTAAATGCATTCATTCTTAACTACTAAATAGACACGCTAGAGCATATTTAAAACAAACCCAGCCTTCAAAAACACCTGAAACATCAGTTGTCAAGATAAAATGCCACTACAATAAACAGCTGATGAGAGACTCTCTTAGTGTCTCTTTCATGTTATCTGTAAATGCTGAATTAAGAAACTCATCCACAGCTCTGTAAAATCATCATGGAGTGGGTCAGGCTTGAAACACATATGTTTGATAGTCTGTCCGATAGACAAAATATTATAATGAATGTTCAAAATGACCATTTTCTGTTTTGACAGAGCTGAAAATATATTCTTATACATATGATGAATAGTCATCAATATAGTTTTATAGAAATTAGAGGAAACATACCAATAGGTAATTGCTATAACGTGAAACAAAATGATCACAAGTGCCAAATGGAGTGTCCTCAGGTCAAAAGGTCGCTGGCAAATCACATTGGAGAGAGTCCACTATAGTGGACAAAAAGTTGTCCATTTCATTCTTCCATCATGATTTTTTTTAATCTCTGTGCCGATCAAAACAAATCATTTACCGGGTGGATGGCATGAGCTGTTTCTAGAAAAGCTACTTCTCTTTGAGACGCTTTAATGTCCAAGTCTCTGATGATAGGAACAAAGGCACAGCATTCTTTTATTTTTCTTTCTTTTTGCCATGTATGTCCCCCATTCATAGAGAGGTGGCGGTAGGGTCTGGGAGGGCGCCGCTCAAATAACCACCTACACCATGTCCCGGTGTCTGGCAGGGGGCAGCACTTTGAGCCGAACAGCCAGTGACGGGTGAAACAGACAGGCCACGGAATAACAGGTCCATTGAAGGGAGGAGGGGCTTGAGGAGACTGACAGGGCAGAAGGCGGAGCCACCGTGAGGCGTGAAATTCACCTTGTTGGGGTCAGGGCAGGAAGGCTGAAGAGGGGCATTTCCATGACAGGCCAGGCTGAAAAGAATTGACGTTTTGAAAATGGTTAATATTAGGATCAATTGATCAAATGATTGGTTTAATGAAATTAACTGCATGATATGCAGATTGATTAACAGTGTCTTCAGGGTTTTTAAAATCCAATTTAAGGCTTTTTAAAGGGATACTCCACTTTTTTCGGAAATATGCTCATTTTACAACTCCCCCAGAGTTAAACAGTTGAGTTTTACCGTTTTAGAATCCATTCAGCCGAACTCCGGGTCTAAGCTATGCTAAAAGTGGTACCGTCAGACCCGGAGTTCGGCTGAATGGATTCTAAAACGGTAAAACTCAACTGTTTAACTCTGGGGGAGTTGTAAAAAAAAGTGGAGTATCCCTTTAAGACCTTTTTTTTAAACTATGCACAAATAAACTTAATACCGTATGAACTGGGTAGAGCTAGATCTATAGTAACATCAAAACCATAACATGATTTAAACAACTACAGTTACAGGTAATAATACAGGTTTTGATGAAAACAAAAAAGTTTTATAAAATGGTAGACCTCACATTTCAGCCTTTAAACTATTTTTTAAAATTATAAGTCAAATTCTAAATCATTATATTTTAAATGATTAAAATATAACTCTTATCGTAATTGTTTTGATTTTTGGAATCAGCACATTAGCTTCTTTTCGATCCACAGGCTGAATAACATTGCAATTTCACTCTCTGACAGTAGGTGGAGCTTATGGAACAGCAGAAATATAGCGGTAACCCCTGTATATGCAGCTGCTTCATAAATGTGACGAATTTGCAGGTATGATATAAAACCAGAAGGTAAACAATGTAAATTCATCAACAGTAGATCAACAAGCAATCGCTTGTCATAAATGAGCGATATTCACTGATTGTGAATTGCTCTGAAAGCACAAGCCAGTAGAACGCACGACAGTGCCGCATTTAAAAGATTAACACAGTAAGCCATATCGCGATTCATGTTTTCTGTCACCAAATTTAAGACCTTAAAAGTAAATGATTACTTTTCTTTTACAGTTTAAGGTATTTATGACTTCTTATGGCATTAAATTTGAAACAACTGAATTTAAGACTTTAAGCACCCGCGAGGACCCTGATTAAATAAATGTTAATTTAATATTCTACCCAGATTAGGGGTTGAAAAGACCAGTCGAGTAGTCGCTGCCACGTGCAATTCACACGCAATCGCTCCCTCTCACACTAATGCATTTCAAAAAAAATTATGTTACTGTGTTACTTTATCTATACCTGATTTAGAATGAGCAGAAATCTGTGAGAAATATAATGACCCAAAGACAAAAGAACTGACAAAAATAAGCTGTTATGTAGGAGCGCTGTGTCATATGCCATAGCTGTGCACAAGGCAACCCGCGTTCGAGTCTCAGCTCGTGGTTCAGGTTTATTTGTTCATCAATGACGTCATCACCAACTATTCAACGTCGACTCGACTATCATCACATAAATGTTGACTTAAAAAAAATTCTGAAGTCGTTCAACCCCTAACCCAGATTATACACTTTTGCTGAGAAGAGCCCCTAAATCAAGATAATGTCATTTAAATGATTGTGGCAGACAGGAATATTGATTATCACTAACCCTATTAATAACACTATATTAATGTGTTCAATTGACATGCCTAGTTCATGTTTTTGAACACATACAGTAGTTTGTGTTTGTGCTGAACTTACATGGCCTCTTCAGACACACGTACTCTCTCGCAGCCCTCTGGAGGTTCTCTCTGGAACACGTATGTCTTGTTGGGACGAGGAGATGAGGATGGCGGCTCAGACATGCATGGAGGAGAGGAAGGCGGACAGAGCGGCCCGCACACAACCATATCTAAATACAACACACATAGACAGAGAAACAGAATCATCAGCCAAACACATATTACACAATTAACAATTTTACACAGACTTACTGTCATGTGTTGATAAAATATGAATGGCATCACTAAGAGCAAGTTTAGTTTGTGCTTTTTTTTTTATTGTTAGTCTATGAACGCATAGATCCTTGCTGTCTTTTCAATTTCAAATGGAACATTAAAATGGCAAAAACAGACCTATTTATATTGGATATAACATGTACTATATTACTACTGGACACGTCGCTTGTTGAATCAACCATTAAGAGTGACTGACCCGCATCTGTGATGGTGCAGGGAGAGTGTGATGGGGACAGCTGGGCGGGAGAAGGGTCACTCTGTGAAGCGCTGCTGTACCTCTGAGCCGGGACGGGGGCTCTGTGACCATCTGGTACGTCGAGGATCTAAAAACACAGTGGTTACAGATGATTTTGAGATAAAATTGTAGGTCAGAAATACAAGTACATACAAACACACACTGACTTTGTGCTGTTCCTTTGCTGTTTCAGACACAAAGACTCCTTCCAGCTCCAGGTTCAGTCCTTCCACACTGCGTCTCAGTCTGGGGGCCAATCGGCTCAGTGGAATGAGAGGCATCGTCTGCGCACACACACACACGACAATCAGAGAGACCAATGAACCAAAATGTCTACAAGTGACAAAGTTTACAGAAACTCTACAAATTTTAATATGTGTTGGGGTTCTGATGTGAAAGAAAAATGTCTGGTTTTATTTCAACCCAAAATTAATTGTGCGATTCATTTGTTCATTTTTTTAATCTCTTTTGGTTTTGTGGTTAAGCGTAACTTGAACACATGAGATTAACCTGCATGTACGTGTAATGCAAACAGATTTGTGCATATTCTCACCTCTATTTAAATATTCTACTGTACAAAGAGAGCCACTGCTACATAACATAACCAGCTGTGTGTGTGTGTGTGTGTGTGTGTGTGTGTGTGTGTGTGTGTGTGTGTGTGTGTGTGTGTGTGTGTGTTTTCACCATATCAATGGCTGTAGCTCACTGACACCATCTAAGTAAAGCTGCTCTGTTTTTAAATCTCTGTTGCTAGTGAGATGTGGGCCCATTTGAGAGGCTTAGCTCATAATCACAGCTCATAAACAAGCACAACCTTTATAAATGCCCTTAACTCTTTCATTGATGTCACTATTGTGAACGAGCTGTACTAGATACAGTACTGTGCAAAAGTCTTAGGCATGTTAATATATCAGATAAACAGAAAAAAATGAGACAGACTAAATCCAGAAGAACTGCGGGAACGTCTCCAAGATGCTTGAAGAAACCTTCCTGCAAAGCTACCTGAAAAACTATGCGCAAGTGTACCTGGACAAAAGCCGTTTTAAACGCAAAGGGTTGTTACACCATATATTGATTTGAATTAGTTAATATAAGTTAAATCATAAATAAATTCAATTTATGATTTTATTTTTGAAAGCATTCTCACTTTACAGCATTTTAACACAAGTGCCAGTACTTTTCACAGTACTGTAGCTTTGCCAGAAGGTTTCTTCAAGCATTTTGGAGACGTTCCCACAGTTCTTCTGGATTTAGTTTGTCTCCGTTTTTTCTGTTCCTTCATGTAATCACAGACGGACTCGATGATGGTGAGATCAGATCATCCTGGCTGTTGTCAGACTCCTTGTGCATACAGAAATCTCACTGGATTATTACAATTAATGGCAAAAAGAATGTTTGGAAATGTAAACTGATATTTCCTACTGACACACTACAGCAAAAGATAACTGACTTAAAACCATTTTTTATGGCGGGGGGGGGTATTATCATGCCTAAGACTTTTGCACAGTACTGTACATTGTGAAATGTTCAGGTTTATGTGTACATTCATGTTTACCTGTGTACTTCCAGGTGTGTGTGTTTGGCTGTTGTGTATGTGTTGGTGAGTGTGGTCACAGTCCATGGCAGGAGGTGCATGTCTGGAGCGTTTTTGTAAGGACTGTCGAAGTTTAGCAACCTGTGAGGAGAGAAACATGATGTATCAGATGTAAACGTATAACGTGCAGAAGAGAGGTGAAAGCTAACTGCTATGACTACTGCTGAAAATAAATAAATGCAGCCTTGGTGAGGATAAGAGACTTTTTACCAAAAACATTTCACAAAAATCTTACTTACCAAGTGTGTATTTAACTTTTTCACTAGTTCATTTTAAACGGTTTGTATATTATTTAATCATATCATAATGACAGTCTTTGGATAAATGGTACTTCATCTCTTTTAATTATTTTCCTTTTGTTTAATTTTTTTTACTGTATAAGGTTTTATTCAAATAATTTTATAGAGACTGGAAGGGCAAATTTAACAGTATATCCCAGCTACCAATCCTTGGAATTAATGGATTTCAACAATTATACTGGCTCCAATAAGAAAAAATAAAACAATGAAATTTGCATGCAGGCCAATGGACAGTTCTTCTTTCTTTTTGTCTCAAATACCAAACAACATTTTCCACCCATCATCAAGTACTTACCTCTCGAAGGTGTTCAGCGCTACCCCATGATGCCGAGCGCTTGTGACCACCGCCCCCTCTCCGCCCCCGTGTCTCCTCTATCCAGGAACTGGGAGTCTAAGAAAAGAAAGCACTCATTTGACTTTCAAAGTGTTTTAATTTTAAAGTTACTGATTTTCAAATAATCACGCCCACAATGGTTTCTCAGCGAGACATCAAAAAAAGCTTCAGCTCATTCAGGATAATCAAAACTGAACCTCCCTTCACTGAATACCCACTATCCTAAACACCCTGAGACTTTGCATAAAGTATTCCAGACCTTTCCACTGAACACAAGACAGCTTATAATAACACATCCTCTTTTAACAGAGACAAACACAATGCAAAGCGATTCTGTTCTTTCATGCACCAGTTCGAGCGAAAGCATCCGTTCCTGAGAGTGGAGGCGCACCATTCGCCAAGTGTTGACATGTTTTTCTGTTTGTCACAAATGGAACTGAAAGCTGCTTCCGCGCCTCACTAAGTGTATTTGAATACGGGACAGAATGTGTGACACACCTGGAACATACACATACGCCCAACACACAGCTGTGCGGAGACGTGCATGATAGAAACCACTGACTCTGCTGCACCACATTTCATAGATGTGGAAGAAAAAAACAAACGTGTTTGTACTCAAGTGCACTCATACAGACAGACACGTGCATACCGTCATGATATCCTGATGAAGTAAGAGCCAGCCAAGTGCACACTAGCACACTATATCGCCGAACACTGAACGATTTTTCTCCAAGTGACCCAATCACTTAGCTCCATCTCAGAGCCTAACGTAAACCAAAAAAGTGTCCTCCTCCCATGTCAGGTCCCTCTCTTCCTGTGTCTGTCAGAGGTCACGAATATATTGTGCGGTTGGGATGCGAATGTAACAACACGCAGTTGGAGTAACCCATACATATTAAAACATGTCATCACCTCCAGCCCCCAGGGTCCGAGATCAGAACTAAGCACGTCCGCTCAGTGGCTGGAGGTTTCACATGGCTGAGCGGGGGCAGGGATACGAGTCGATTTAAATTTAAATTCAGCCCTGATTCCTTTCTGCCTGGACACCCGCTTGTCTGCCCGCCCACACCAAGCTGCCGTGGGATTACGCCTATAAACGGACATTAAGTTCAAGGGTCTGTATGCACAGCACGCTAGATGCTGGCTAAAGTTTCAGAAGTCCCCGTCTGCACTCAAGTGGGCGTTCGGATCGGGGGTTGGGCAGAGTTGAGTGTCTTAAGACTGTACAATTGTTAACTGTTGCAAGTCCACTAAAAAGTGAGCTGCATTTGTTCGTTAATTAAACATAAAGTGAATATATAAAAGTAGGGTGTGCATGGGGTGTGCATCTGCTTGTGCATTGTGTGTGTGTGGCAGGGGTTGAGGGGGACGGTCACTATGAAGGTCATGTTAAACAAAACCTTTTTTTGGGTGACCGGTTATCAGTGCAAGCATAGCAGATCACCTGCTGAGAGACACAGCCAGACTGGATGCAGCATCTATGAAGGAAGCGACGACCATCCAAACAGACACTGTTCTCAAAAATCAGCAAAGCAATGAGGTGGTCTGATGCAAAGTGTTAGAAATAGCTCTAGTCTTAGAAAAACAAGTACATTTCTAAATCTTTGTAGGATGGTTGCCAGGGTGTTGCTATGCAGTTTCAAAAACAAATGACTCCTATGAGACCGTTTTTTTATTTGAAACAGTCCAAAAAGATGAGTTATCTGTCCTAATGATGAGTCTTCACTGTAGGGCTGCATGATAAATCGTATTTTAATCGTGATCGCGATTAATGCTTCTCACGATTAATTAATCATAATCGTCAAGATATTTGCACACTGGTTGTTCATCCTGAAAGTGTTTTTATCTTGCATTGGTAACAAGCCTCCACAAGCTTTCATGCTTGGGGTTGCCAGGTGTCAAGAGTTTAAATAACCCAATCTGAGCTTTTCTCTTAAATAGATCAATTTTCTGCCCATTGTTTTACTTAATCTTCCCAAACTGGCAACCATGTGTACGTGCTCTCTCTCCATTGAGAAAACACGTTGATGATCTGGAAACACCACCAAACATATACTGTATGTTGGTGTTTGATCTCTGTTGCAATATTCTGCTCAAACGAAAGTGTCAAACAGCCAGTTTGTGTTTGTTCACAAGGACGCTTTGCTGCGACTAAATCTGCGATCAAACATTCTCAGTGAGGAACTGTATTTGAAGTAATATACATTTTTTTAGTAGCTTCTTGTTTTATAATGTAGAGATTGTGTGAATTTTATTTGATTTATATAATTTGACTAAATATAATAAATCAGGAAATTAGAAGAGGTCAAATAAACCATGCATATGAATCTCTTGATTTGTGCTTACATGAAAGAGCAATAATTCTGATGAAATGTAAAAACAAATAACGATTATGCATATAAACTGAGAAAAATAATCCGTATGATCAGTTTAACCATTATCATGCAGCCCTATTTCACTGTATAATTTGCAGAATTTACAAATATATAATTTCTTTCATATGTAAGAAAAATAGATATTAAAATACACTAACATTAAAAGAGGTCTCATATGCTCACCAAGGCTGCATTTATTTGAACAAAACAGTAACCTGTAAAAACAGTAATATTGTGAAATATTATTTCAATTTAAAATAACTGTTTTCTATATAAATATATTTTAAAATGTAATCTATTCCTGTGATGGAATTTCAGCATCATTACTGTCACACAATCCTTCAGAAATCATTCTAATATCCTGATTTGATGCTCAAGAAACATTTTTTATTTAGTTGTGCTGCTTTCAAGATTCAATGATGAATGGGAAGTTAAAATAAACAGCTCTTAAAGTAACATAATAAAAGTTGTTATTGACACGAATAAAAGTATTCATTTCTTTAAAAAAATGTTACTGACCCCAAACTTTTGATCATTAGAGTATGTCCATATGAATCAAAATCTAAACAACTGAAATTGAATCGAATTAGAATCAAACCATAACCAAATAAAATCAAAATGAACAGCCCCAGCAGAGAGACTTTCAGCTTTTGTGTCTGACTGAATATGGCCGACCCCAGCAGGCATGTTGGAGCAGTGCTCCAGGAACCCATATGGAAACCATTTGGAAAAAAACAATATGGCTGCCGTTCCCAGTTGGGTTTTCCTAAACTCCTTCCATTACCAGCCAAACTCTTTCTCCCCAAAGCCAAGATCATTCACTAGCAACCGTGTGACTTCAACTTTCTTATACAAACAGGCCATGCCACGGCCATTTAAGAAATATAATTTGCAAACAACAAAAGTGTTACACATACAGAATTATGTAGTTGTTTTATCACATAGCGCAGATCTAACCAACGGTTTGTTTTACTCCCCACTGAGTAGTAAAGACTTCACTGCACATGGTCAGACAGGACCTCCTTTGTTTGCTATTAATATCACTGACTGGGTTAAAGGAATAGTCCTCCCAAACCAGAGGTTCTCACCTGTGTGGCCTTGTCATTGACACAGGTAACGGGCAGACACTCTGGTTCCCTAGGCCAACTGCCCTGTAGGTACGGTCCCACCAAAGTGTCCAGAGACAATGTGCGTCGCAAGGTTGGCTTCGGCGGACGTCCCTTCGTCTTGCACTCGGCTACACAGACAGGACAGGGGACACAGAATGAGAGAATGAAAACAGTGAGATGCGTTTCTTTTTTTAAATAAACAGAATTCAACAATATTTTTTTTTTTTAAAGCACATTGCATGAAATATTGTCTCCCACAATGCAGCTTGCTGAGACTGACTCTCCATTTGTAGTGTTAACAATAAGCTAGAAGTAAACTCCTTTTTGATTAATTTAATTGCACTGACAAAAGGTAAAGCATTTCAACAAAACAGAATAATTGTATTTTAAATGTATAAAAACTCCAAATATCTTATTTGCATTTCAGTACTATTTTTGCAATAAGGTAATGAAAATCAGGTCAGAAATGCGCTTAATTTGCATGAAAGCAAAAAGTCTGAAAATGTCACAAAAACAGTATGAATGAGATGGTCTACTCATTTCAAAATCAGTTGATTGGACTGACAAAAGGTATAACATTTTAACCGGAAAACTGAATCACTAAAAAAAGCCTGAATTTCCACAGATAGCCAGAAAGGAGGAGAATGAGATCAGCTAGCAGCTGTGCCACAGCTCTGACATTAAAAGTGTTTCTGATGATGCTTGTTTGCGTTTAATAATAATCCTTTCACATTTTCCCCATGAGTTGGCATTTGAGGCACTTGTAAATCACACTGAGACACATTCCCAGCATGAAAGACTCATTATAAATAGACGCTGTTGTTGTAACGGATGCTGAACATCCTGGTGCTTGCTTCATCATCACACTGTAGACAAGGTTGTTATTAGGCTCCGGCCCAAAATACTCCAGAGGATCATTTTCACATGTACACGGGATCGTTTTCTTCTGTGCATTGATCATGTCATAGAAACTAATAATGGTACACCTGATCTCCGACCTTGTCAGGTCCTTCCTTAATCCATTCACCTCTCCCAGCCCCTGGGGTCTTTGCAGTGGCTTCGGGAGACTTTTGATGGTGGAAGTTTACTCATGGGTGTTAAACAAGGCATACTTGTCTTGTACCGAGTGTATTTTGTCAGTTTGAGGGTGTGGAATAAAGCAGGTTGGGTGACTATGTGCAGATGATTGTGACATTGTAAGGTTTGAGATATATGTATGGTTAGTCTAATATTGAGCAAGAATATAAGTATAAGTGAATATCACGAGAATATACATTTGCATAAATAAAACGAAACCTCTTTTTTTGGCAAATTAAGACTTTTTGCATATTAAGCACATTTCCACTTGTTTCTTTATTACCGTAATGCAATAAATAGTAATGTCATACCTATATATACACATGTTTGATACATATACACACGTGTGTGTGTGTGTGTGTGTGTGTGTGTGTGTGTGTGTGTGTGTGTGTGTGTGTGTGTGTGTGTGTGTGTGTGTGTGTGTGTGTGTGTGTGTGTGTGTGTGTGTGTGTGTGTGTGTGTGTGTAGGTAACACTTGACAATAAGGTCTCATTTGTGAACATTAGTTAATATATTAACTAACATGAACTAACAATGAGCAATACATTTGTTACAGTACTTTTTAATCTTTGAAGTATTGTTCATTCTTAGTTCACTAAGATTAAGTCATGAAACCTTATTGTAAAGTGTCACACACACATACATACATATAAATAATAATAATAATATTCATATATTCATATATATATATATATATATATATATATATATATATATATAGTGACTTGTTTTCATTACAAAAAATAATTATAATTACCATAATCCACCTGGATTTAATGCATACAATTTTAAAATCAACAAATTAAAGGCAGTCCAGAAAAATTATACCGTAATGTATAAATATTTGGGGGGGATTTGGGTTTAAACATGACTTGGACATGTTCTTGTCTTGTTTCTTGCGTTTGTGGTTTCTCAATGAGGCTGCACACGGATGAACACGGCCAATGAGCTGCATAGTTTAAAATCATACCCTTCAAGCACAGTGGGCAGGATACAAAAATACACATACTGGCATATGGACTAAATTTACGCCGAACATCATAACACTATGAACACAACCTCTGGCATGCCATGATATTGTGCTAAATTCAATGATGGTTAAAGAAGCTTAATAACATATTTACTTTAATAAACAGATTACACATGAACAGACCAAGAAGAAAACAATCTGACTTTATTCCCCCCACATATTCAGCACTGATTTTTTGGGAAAAACACCTGGATTTTGCACAAAGGAACTTATACTCATATCGGTAGCTAAAAAAAAAAGCTAAACATTTAATGAACACGCAAGCTATGAGGAGGGAGTGTGTAGAACTTCTTGAATGACTGGTGTTCCAGTTCTGTGGAAATCAGTGGAGCTTTTTGCCTCGTACTGTGTGGGCTAGCGCACATGACTCAATAAACAAGAGCACAAATGCTAAGGGACCAGGGGGATTTGTTGTTTACCGCCTTGGTAACAATAAAACAAACGTTATTTTGGTCATTCTATCTCTGTCTGTAGATTGTTTTGTGGAAGACCTACTGCTCTCCACAATGCTTGTGCATTGTGAAGATCTGGTTGCACTCAGAATCAAAGACCCTTTGTGATTCACACATTGTCCTAAAACTAAAGACAAGACTTTCAAAGTATTCTCACCTAGTTGATGTAAAATACCTGAGACAGCCTGACACCTACGGAAAATGTCGCACTAAGACCAAAGTTTACTAAAAACATAGACCTTTTGTTCAATATAGCAGTTATGTCAATCATATAAGACCCATATCTTCAACACTGGTCTAACAATTGTTTCTAAACTACTTAACTAAAACTAATTTTGGTGATAAAAAAAAAACAAGTTAACTTCAACCAATCCTAAGGTTAAATGGCTATTTATCACATTAAAATCTAAACTCTATTTTAAATTTTTTAAAAACAATGTACAAGTATACACCTCTGTAAATTAAAGGTGGCTGGAGGCTATATTGTAAAACACGCATGTTATTATAGGCCAGGTTTAACATGCAACACTCAATTTTACACAAAATGTAACAGGGAGTCCTTGCTCCGTCTCTCTATCCACCAAGAGGGCCTGAAAAAGTTTGAAGACACTGATATATGATACTAAAGCTACAGTTAAACTGCATTAAGTCAAATGCTTGAGCAACACAAAACAATGCAAGAATCGTTTCCAAATTTGACATCCAGGTGTGTAACAGCAGATCACAGGAATGTGACAGTTGTAATTTGTTTTTCCTGATGCTGACTGCAGATATTTAAGGTGAAGAAAAACAGACCGGACACACACGGTTTATGCGCTGAACATGTCCAAAACAGTGATCAGAGTTTATAAAATATTGCAGGCAAACAATAACATCCAAGACAGACCTGCTTTGTTTATTCAAGCCCATGCCATGCTTTGTGACCATCTTGGCCACAAAACATGTAGGGAATAAGGTGGGGGGTCGTTCAGTGCACTGAGAAACTTCTTGAACATTGTTGCACTGAAGCCAAGAAAGAGCAACTAAACCACAAGACCTCTGCAGATTATCCATTCACATTATTATTGTTATCGTTATTTTTTATTATTATAGGCTACCTACCAAAGGAGCAGAGTTAGAGTGGATAGGACAGTTGGGAGTATTACTAAATAAACAGGGTAGATTTATAAAGCGCCTTTGAGTGTTTTTTTTTTTTTTTTACCTGTTTTGGTGTCTTTGCAGCAGCGGTTCGGTGCTGTCCGGTTCTGCAGCTGAAACGGGACCGTGGCTCGGAGGGGCTGCAGTCCTTGATTACCCACCCGGGCCACTCCACTCCGACACGACATTCCCACAGGCGCTTTAGTGCTTTAAAGTCTTTCAAAAGTTCACGAATCTCGCAAACCCCAGCGTTTACCTAAAGCTGATACTCCAGCAAAGGTTTTCGTCCAACTTAGCCGTCAAAATTTTTTGTTTTTATGGAAATATTTTAATTTAGCACACTCGCTAGCTAGTCAGCTAACGTTACTTTCTTTTGTGATGATAGTGAAGTTTTTCTAAACTAATTAACGTTACTTCAACAAAAGCCGTTATTTTTCAGTGTGAAAAAACACATAAACTTTTATGCACCGTCCTAAACGGTTTATTCCACTTGGCCTAATAAACTTATAGTTGAGGAGCAGAACTACATTGTATGGGCTGCTGCCAATTCTTCTTCAGTGCAAAATCTGACAACAGCCAACCTACACGCTCGTGTCGGGTTCAGAGCGCTGCACAGCGTCTAAACACATGTTTACACTCTGATTGGCTGCTGAAAAATACTACTCACACCTTATTGGTCGTTGGCAGCATCGATCTATTAGGGGTGGGTCTCAAAGTCGATTCTCCCCGCCCACTTCATTAAGATTCATATTTTTCAGAGTTCTACCTCCAGCAGTGAGAGGAGAGGCTGCTCACTGCAGAGCCAATGGGTGGAGCTTGACGTCAAGCTCCCCTCGCTGGGGGTAGTGGGTGGAGCTAGACGGTTAAACCACACCCCAATCCTACCATAATCCTATCGCTAAACATAACTCCACCCATTAGGTCCACGGAGGTGGAGATGGGCTAGGTCTAGCTCCACCCTTTAAGTCCAGAGAGGGGGATCTGGACGTAATTTGGGCTCTGCACAATGAGTGGCAATTCAGAAATTCAATGTGTAAATAAATTACTTATAGTGTTGGTAAAATAAATAAACAAACAAAAACAACGAGTAGTAGGTTAACACATCTCCTTGCTAACTGAAAGAAAATGGGTTTATTGAAGCAAAAAGGATTTTTTGATGAGACATAAGCCCCCGGTTTCACAGACGAGTTTTAAATCTAGTCTAGTCCCAGACTAAAATGCATGTTTGAGCTATTTTAACTGAAAGCAACTTGCACTGACAGATCTTAAAATATGTCAGTGCCATTGTTTTTTCTCAAGATGCACACCAGTAATGTTTTTTTTATTTCTAAGGCATGTTTAGAAAAGCTACTTAAATGTCCTAAATGAACTATCGCCTAATCCTGGCTTAATCTAAGCCCTGTCTGTGAAACCAGCTGGGGCCCGTTGCATAAACTGCTTAGACTAGTCTTAAAGGTTAGGCACAATTTTTTTTTTTTTTTTAAGACTGTTCATAACTGTTTTTAGTCAATTACATAACAATGAAGACTGGTGTAATTTGATACTAAAAAGTAAGACTGCCCCTGGCCTTGACTAACTGCTAGTTTGCCATACTGGTAAGACACAGTCTTAACATAATGGCTATGTTTATATGCAACTGGCCCCTGGCCTTAGGGTGTCGAAGTGTTGTTAATGGGAATGTATAGTATAAGAGTGATCGACCAATATAGTTTTTTTTTAAATGCTAGATAGATTATAGATGCTTCTGACTGATTTAGAGGTAAAAGCTGCCCATAACTGCTGGTCTTTATTTCCATAATAATATAATATGGATTTTTACAACTTGTTTAGAAGCGTTGAGCAATGTAGCCAATCACAAACATATCTGTTGATTTCTTGAACGCAATGGCCAATCAGAGGTGTTCAAGTTAGCACTGGACAATAGTGGATCGATAAACTAAGATGAGTGACAACTTTTTAGCAATTATGAAGGAAGCGCTCTCTGCATGCTTTCTGCCGTGCCAAATGTGTAGGTTGTACGGTGACACGTAACCTGAAATCGATTTAAATGTTTTTTAATGGGGAAATGCATCTACTTACTAAGTAGATGTACCATGTGTTTGTCTCCTGCTTTGCAAAGCCATTACAAGCAATTTCCACTAAATGTAGAGTTCTCCCGGGAAGTGCTGATATTGTTGTGCTATTTGCCCTGAAGCATTCTGGGATAAGAATTTGAGATTGATGTGCTTTTTGCAATATTCAGAGAAACAAGTCTGAGTTAAGATAACATAAGAATCATTTATTACAATTCAAAACTGCAGAGCACTGCCACCACCACATAACAAAATAGGCAATTATATATACAGAAACTGGAAAAGAAAAAACACACCAATAAGATAAATATGACAAAATATTTGAATTTAGCTGACAACACTTGAAATGCTTGCTGTCACATTGTATAACTGTCAAAGGCACAAATACAATGAGTAAGCCAAGGCATTTACAGCCTCAATAAAGCGCATTTCACATGCAGATGCAGGAAGCAGATTCTGCCTTCTCCCTCCCTTGGTCTCTCTCTTTTATTTCCTCATATCTTTTGTTTTTAGTTGATAAGCATAGGAAGGACGTAATATGTCTAAATAAGAGATTGACTGTGGTTAACATATGACCAGATGTGTTCATGTTAATTTTAAATGCATTTATGTATAATGAATAAGTCTTGAGTTTTGTGTATCACTTTGATTTGTTTATGCCTTTGGTGCTGAGACGCTGCTGTGCCCTTGGGCTCCTAATATCTGGCTCAGAAAATGTTACAGACATTCGAACATTCTGATGAAGACTTTACTGAAGGGTGGAAGATAAGAGTGAATAATAAATTGGAAAGTAAAGGTAGGAAAGTAAGAGGGTGCAGGAGGGTTCGTCATTCATGGATTCAATTCATGTCATTCACTTCACAAATACCAAATTCAGATTAAACACCTTCTTCACCCATAAAACAATCAATTCACTCTGTTTTGTTTCAGATCCTTGGGAACGTTGGAGGATGTTTGTTGCACAATTGTGATGTCTCTTAGGGAAAGTAAATTGAGACAGAGAGTGTCTTGTTGTGGACTTTGGCGCCCCCTAGCTGGGAGACAGGGCAGGACTTGGCTCTCTGCTGATGTTGACCAAATACTCACTGGACTTGAGACTTGCCAGAGACTTGCAGCTGGGTAGAGAAGCCAAAGAACCACAAAGACCGAGCATAGAGGGAGTGTTGTCTTTAGCTGAAGAGAAGAGAAGAGAAGAGAAGAGAAGAGAAGAGAAGAGAAGAGAAGAGAAGAGAAGAGAAGAGAAGAGAAGAGAAGAGAAGAGAAGAGAAGAGAAGAGAAACAAGATTAATTATTAATCAGTACTCAGACAGACTTGTAATATATGTTAATCTGTGTGGGGTTTTTACCTGCTGACCAGGCGTTGTCTCCATTCTGATTGCCGTCTTCCTTCTGAGAGTCAGAGTTCAAACTCACATCAGCTGAGAGGTCCAAACTGTGAAAACTTCTCCTAAACCCAAACACATGAATGCATGACTAGATTGACTAGACTGAGTGGTGCTCTCCTGTGCAAAACTTGATGCTACAGGTGACTTCCAGGATATTGCTATGCAGTTGTTGAGGTGTTCTGAGTGGTGATGGTCTTGACATTTTGACTCAGTGCTTACCGACGGAACAGCTTTACGTTTCCTTGGTTGTTGGCGGCTTGTGCAGTTGTCCATTGGTTAATGAGTGGTATAGATAAGCCTTTTACTAAATGAGAGGACTCACAAGGAATGATGCCAGTGCTGCAAAACATACCAGAATAAAGCTAAAAAGACTTCTTGTTGGCACAAATGCAGAATGTGTAATAGTGTGTGTGTGTGTGTGTGTGTGTGTGTGTGTGTGTGTGTGTGTGTGTGTGTGTGTGTGTGTGTGTGTGTGTGTGTGTGTGTGTGTGTGCATACAGTTGTGCTTGTAGTTCCAGGATAATGGCCTCCAGTTCTTTCTTCTCTTGTTGACTCTGGACCTGTAGATCCTCTAATTTAGCATCTAGCCTCTTGTTCTCCGTTTCAAAATTTTTCAGCTGGGACTCCCTCAAGCGCACCAATTCCTCTAAATAACCCTAAAATTACACATATTCATGGATTAGGATATGAATGCACTATTTCTATTTGAATGCACTATTTCTGTTAACACAAATGAAACCTTATTGTAAAGAGTTAGCATTTCATTTTAATCCACTGCTGACAGCTGTGTTTTGGAACATGGCAGCTGTTTTTATTTTAATTGATTAATTTCTACAGCTAAAAACTTAATTTGAACAAGGTCAACCAAATCACCCAGTGGCTGAAACAAAAAAAATTCCAGTACCTTTTGGGCATAGACAATCTTGAATCTTTGCTCCATCTTTCTGCACTTGTTGCTCCAGGTCTCTTCGTCCGTGACCAGAGGAATATAAGGATGCTCAGCTACACTCTCATCGCTGGCACTGCTGTCCACACTGCGGCGGTCTTCTTCATCACTCAAATAGTCGTAGCTGCAGGGCCACAGCAATAGCAGTAATGACATATTAAGGGGTACTATAAGGTTTAGGCTTTGTGTTTGGTCCGCAAATTTAATGTATTAAAACCTCCTACCTCTGGGTGAACTTAAGGTAAGGTGTGTAGTCAATCACTGCAGGTGTCTTTCCATCCAAAACCTCTCCTTTCAGGCAGAAACTAATGGTAGCAAAAAAAGAAACACAGTCAGTATTATCATATCACTCGTTGGTGCCGCTGGTGGCAAAGAAATTTCACATTGTCATTTATGCAAGTTGTTTTTACCTAAAGTCAATGGCACTGAGTCCAATTAGCATACCCGTCAGAACAGTAGCCTCTTCCCTTAGCATAATGGCGCCATCATCATAAAATCTCCTGCAGTGCAAATATACATTTACAAATGCTTTAAATTACTTCGAAATGATGAAGACAGCTGTAAAACACATTGTATAGACAAGTGCAGAATTGTGACCTGGTAGTCCGAGTGTCTCTTAATGCAGTGGCTACATATTCAGACAAACGCTTCTCCATCAAAGCTACACGTATCCAGGCTCGCCCCTGTATGACAACAAGAAAATTAACAGTTAAAGAAAAAGCTTTGCAACCTAGCTAGCCTATGTTCACACTGTCAGTTTTTGGGATTGACAATTGCATTTACTTATAGGTGTGAGTCTCGAAATGTCCCGTTCAAACAGCAACTTACAGTAGCATCTATTGAGCGTGCAATGGGAGTCAAGCCCATATTCTCTTATCAGTAATCACAGCAACAGTCCATCCATTTTCCTAGCGTTATTCCCGCTCATTTGCAGGGTCCGCTTCACACACACATTTGATTTGGCACAGGTTTTACGCCGGATGCCCTTCCTGACACAACTGAGAGTGCTGGGACACATTCACACTCACAATTTGGAATGTCCAATCCACTTTTGACTGTGGGGGAAACCGGAGCACCTGGAGGAAACCCACGCTGACAGGTGGAGAGCATGCAAACTCCACACAGAAAGGACTCCAGGCTCATCACTCAAGTAGTCAATCGAGCCGCGAGTTAATGCGTCAAACCTTCATTAACCGACAGCAGCTTTTATAATGAGAGGAGCATTTGAGTGTTGAACACAAAACTGTGGGCTCGAATTGGGGACCTTCTTGCTGTGAGGCGACAGTGCTATCCACAGAGCCACTGTGCCACCATGCCACCCTAACCACTTCAACACCCTAACCAGTGATATCATAGAAATATCATAGATGGCAAAGTCAATTCGAGCCACGAAAGAATGCATCAAACCTTCATTAAAGGAACACTCCACCGTTTTTTCATATTAAACGATGTTATTCCCTTAACTAAGACGAGTTGATACATACCTCTCTCGTCTCAGTGAGTGCAATCAATCGCTCTGCCGCGCGGTGACACTTTGATAGCACTTAGCTTAGCCCAGTTCATTCATTAGGATCCAAACAGAGATGAAGTTAGAAGCGACCAAACACCTCCACGTTTTCCCTATTTAAATACAGTTACACGAGTAGTTACACAACCAAGTAAGGAATAGCACTTGGGAGCACTTCGACTCGGCGCAGTAAAAAGTTACCTTTGGTTCTAATGACAGAAGTGAGAGGGAGAGGGGAAGAGGATTTTTCAGGAGTGATGATATTACTGCGCAGAGTCGAAGTGCTCCCAAGTGCTATTCCGCCATACATTATAGTAATCCTTTTTACCCGCTTAGAAAAGCGCCACGTTTTATTTTGTGTCACCATACTTGGTCGTGTAACTACTCGTGTAACTGTATTTAAATAGGGAAAATGTGGAGGTATTTGGTCGCTTCCAGCTTCATCTCTGTTTGGATCCTAATGAATGAACTGGGCTAAGCTAAGTGCTATCAAAGTGTCGCCGTGCGCCAGAGCGATTGAGTGCACGCACTGAGACGAGAGAGGTATGTATCAACTCGACTTAGTTAAGGGAATAACATAGTTTAATATGAAAAAACGGTGGAGTGTTCCTTTAACTGACAGCAGCTTTTATATCTGGGTGGAGAGAGGAGTATTTGAGTCACGTGTTGAACACAAAACTGTCTCCAGTGGAGAACAGTGACTGGATCTAAAACCTTCAGATGACACGCTGCACATTTCTCCGTCACTGTAAGTTACCGAAAGCAAAACAACATAGGAAAACCTGCAACACACGGTAGATATGCATTTGTGCAACGCTGCTCTCTCGTACTGTATGATGTGACAGTTAGATTAGTTGTCCAGTCCGATTCCGTTCACACAGTGAGGTTTTCCGAGAATGCGGTTGTGAGTCCTGAAAATTTACAGTTGTGAGTTCGGTTATAGAATATTGTTGTGTACAGGACTCACAGGGTGAAGATAGAGTGCTTGAAGCTGAAAGGTTGAAAGTGTCTTGCCTTTGCTCGTGACGTGCTAATGTTCTCAATGCTCTCAATGCTACTGATGCAGTTGTTGTGGACTTTACTGCAGGCCAGACGGATATAGTCCCAAAAACTCCTCTGGCCATCTGAACTGAACCAACCACCTGGACCTGATAAAAAAAGATTATTCATGAGTACTGACACACATTGGGCATTGACAGAAAAAGTTGTGTAAATGTATACCTTTGAAACGGTGACTGAGGATGTGCTCCAAAATTGCTGCAAAGTTGATGAACTCCTCCGATGAGTCATCAATAGGCTCAGCAGTGTACTTTTCCAACAACGTCTTCACAGAAAACCTGAGAGAGAGAAAGAGTAACAGAGAGAAATGCAGTAAAATTGAGTTACACTAGATATGCTACGTAACAGATCCGATTTGGAAACTCCAAATTCATCAAAAACACAGAGCCACACAGTGATGAAACACCACGCTTCGCTAACAGTATGATCAGCATCTCACAGATACAAAAACTAGCATTGGTGCAGGCCCCACTCAATGCAGCCATTCTGACTGATGTAAAGACGGGCGGTTTCGGGAGCGGTGCCATAGTGGACAGCTGAGGTCAATCCCAATTGTCCTGTGTGCTAGACAATGCCCTTTTGATGCCATGTTCACGTTATCACTCCTGCCATCACAATTGGAGTCCTTGTGCCCTGGCCAACAGCGTTATGCTACTTGTCGGCGTGGCGACTTTTGTCCTTTCGCCTGGGTTCCATTCAAACCTCTGCGGCTTTTGTTTTTTTAAAGGAACACTATAGTGAGCGAATCTCCCTCGTATACTAACACACTTATTTTCTCCACCCACCCACTTGCTGAAATGGTGGTGTGATCTATTTAGGGCTGTCCCGATACTGTGTACAGTTTTCTTCTAGCACAGTCAAACCTGCAAGGCGCTGGTATGCTAAGACTCTAGCCCACTCAAAGGGAAGAGGAAACAGAGAGAGAACTGAGAGTTCGAAGACCTGATGACCTACATGCCTTCATGGGGAACACCAGTATTACAGAAGGGAAGACTGCCCTGTCTGTAGGCGGCTCTTCAATAGCCCGGGGCAAGACTTCCATCACCATGGGCAAGTCCAACATCACCCGTGGGGTCACCACAACCTCTATGGGAGACTCTACCATAACCAGAGGCAAGACCACCATATCCCTGGGCACAGCCAGCTTCAGCCGAGGCAAAACTACAACCTCCTTCCGCAAGGCCCTCATGCCCAAGCGCCGGACCAAGTAGATGGAAAGGAGATCCGCAAACGCTGAAACAAAGACCAAGACTTCAACAGCAAGAAAGAGCACTGAGAAGGACAAGACAACAGATATACAGGAAGAGGACGACTCAAAAGCTTCAAAAGGAAAGGCTTTTCTTTTATTGAGAAAGACTTGCTTTACAAAAGGGAAAATCAAACTGATGAAAAGCAAGAAGGCCATGTCATGGGGGAAGACAGTTCTTTCGAGGAGCAAGACCAAACTGAGGAAGGGAGAGACTGCGTTTGTGGTGGGTACAACTACAATCACTCATGGAGAGACTACTAGTTCTTTGAGCAAGGCCACTTTAAGTCAAGGGGAGAAGTCTGTCACTGTAGTTAAGACTTCCCTCAAAAGAGGCAAGGAAACGCAATGGAATCTCTACTGGGATTTTCATCTGTGACATAAAGACACAAATATAACTGCAAACAGATTATGTACAGTATATGTGTATGTTACCATAAAGACTGACTTTGAAGTAGAGCGTTCAAGCAGGTTGGATGTCTTGTGAGATGCAAGTGTTTGCCAGCTTGCTCTAGAATTGCACAAATGCATTCTAGAGGCAAAATGAAGTGCAAGTGTACCTTAAATTAGCTTGGAACTGAGCATGACGTCTTTGTCCCTGAAAGAGAATAGAGATGATTTTAAGATAAAGATTTGTTTGAGAGAACATGTTCAGAGATCAGGCGCAAATCTGGTTTCCATGAAGAGAACATGCATGCATGCATGTGTGAGGGTGTGCACTTCCACAACCGGAATGGCTTTTATTGTTGTTCACATGCAGAAGGGTCTAAGTTGGATAATGATCAGGAATCCAGATCTGACATTGTTTTACAAGTGGAATTGTATCAGTTAATTAATACTAACCAAGTCATAGTAAAAAGTTTTAACTTCAATCATAGCCTTACAAATAAAATGTGCATTGTTAGTTCTTCGACTTCTTAATCTTACATTAATGTAGCATAAATCAACATTATTATAATGGATTAAATCAGAATTGTCAATAAATAGACCTTTAAAATGGTTAAAACATTGTTTTAATGTGTCTGTCTTTAAAATATTTCAGAGGGTTTATTTTAATTTACCTTAAGTTAGGCACACACTGTTGCTTGCCAGACTATACAATGTGATCACAATCATATCTTAGGTAAAATCCACCTTTCTTTTGTCAGACTGTACAGTTGTATTCAAGACTTTTGTCCCACTCGTCCCATTGACAGCTAGTAGTAAATGTTTTACAGTGCCATAACTTTGTTAGTGGCTTGGATTTATTTTAAAAAAGAGGCCAAAAATACAATGTGAACCTGGCTTTACCTTTTAGCAAGCATCTCAAAAACTGGCTATATGAAACAATGCTTCGGTAATAACTCATTTGAATGCACATTTAGGGGTTTGATATAACAAAATCATTAAAGTAGACCACACCGTTGAGTCTCAAAGTCTTGGGCTCAGTCAACACGACACCTTTTTCAGAAACCATGTACAGTATATGTCAAGACATTTCTAGCAGTTCTAGGGAGGCACAATGCCACGGAACTGAGTGATGTCACCCCCGATTGTGTTGCCCAACAATGTGTTCTTCAGTGCCTCGCTTTAGCGACGATACAATGTGGTCTACTGTCCACTCTGCCCCCATATAGAACTAAGGCCTCCTACGGCAGCCTCTGTCCATTCACGGCACACAGGGGAGGTATGTGGCCTTGCGAAGCCCACGTTATGCTGCTCAACAAGTGCTTTATGCTGTTGCATGGGGGTTGCTCTCACCACGCTTAGCATTCTTGTCCCATCCCGACACTAGCTGTTTGGACTGTCACACCCAGCCAGGCACTGTCTGTGTGCGTTGGGATGCGTTGCTGCCAGGACACGAGATGAGCCATCTTAACCTCATCCTGTAGAACCAGGAGAGCATTCCCAAGGGAAAGTAGAGAAAATTTAAACGTGAACGTGCTCCAGGTAAGATCGTCTAGGCTGGCTGCTGGAGGAGACTTCCTGGAGCTTCTCCACCACCACCTTTGGTTCCACCATGGGTAATACCAGTATCACAGAGGGCAAGACGGCCCTCAACCTGGGGAGCACATCAATCAAGAGAGACAAGACCAAGATCTTGATGGGAAACTCTTCTATCTCCCGCGGGAAGAGCACAACATCCCTGGGCTCCTCCACCATCACCAGTGGCAAGACAAAGATCTCCATGGGTGGCGCCTCTTTCAGCAGAGGCACCAAGTCTACGTCCTTCCGAAAAGCTTTAATGCCCAAGAGGAAAACTCTTTAATGGCGAGTAAGTCAAAATCTATGGGGAGGGTGCAGGGTGCTGGTAGTGGTATGGGGGGACAGTTTCACCAAGCTGGAAACAAAGAAAACATAAGCAAATATCACCAACAGCTGAGGAAACATCATCATCACAGCGTACCTTCTGTGGAGATAATTTATTGCATCTTGCAAAAAAAATTGCCATTCAAAAAAAAAATCCCTTTTGGACCAAGTCTCTTTTTTGTTTTCATTTCTCTGGAATACATCCCAGATACAGGTTAGTAACTAATGATCCAGCTCCAAAGGATGATGGTTATGCCATGGACTATTATTTGCAGGAATAATAGATTTACTTATTCAACACAGTAATTTCTTAAATGATTATAATTAATAACCTCACATTATGTAATATTGATATTTCAAGGTTCTACAAGGATCACTGATCTTACCAGCATGGATTTCAGTTTAGTCACCTGTAGTTGTTTGATCGTCGCTGTTTCATTGCTTCATTATTTGACCTGAGCAAAATTTGTCACTCTGTAATGACAGCTCAGTTATATTTGAATGCCCTAAACATCATAAACATTCTTGAGTCTAGATTTTCTTCTTGGCTCTATGGCTCACCCAAGAGGTGTTCCACAGAGGTGGTCCACAAGGGCAGGTAAATCCCACACTCCGAGAACAATGCTAATCATTGCAGTAGGACAACTCCCAACACCAGCCAACCAAATAATTGGATTGCACACTATGCCTGGTCACATTTGAAGATGTGCAGGTCTCTGAAGGTTCTCAGGGTGAGGGCTGAAGGGTGAGGGATGAAATGCTAATAGAGAAATGTGGCAGCAAGACTGTCTTGGTACGATTTGACACTGAAAAACAAACGTGCAGCCACTTAACAAATGGCTTTTGTGTTCTTGGTCTCACCCACTTTGGTAACAGGCCAAAAACCAGACCCTTCTAAGAAATATTACTTCATAGCACTCGCTCTTAAGATTGTTGTTAGTTTTTTCAAGGTACATTTGACTACACGCGGAATTACCTCTGAATTACCTCTAATTCTATCAGGGTTCTGGATTGTTCTCAGTTTTTAAAGCTTACAGGCTATGATTATAAGTCTAGATTTTCTTTGTACCTCCTACTTTCTTGTTATGCTTTGGTCCCTCTCTCCCATACCCTTTCTATCAATCATCCCTATTTCCATGTTCTGGCCCTCCTCTCCCAAGCTTGACCAGTCATTCTTTTGCTACGTCTCCCTCCCACTCTCAGTTTTGAACTTTTTAATATACTTCTTCACCCCCCTTCCCTCACCCTTATTGTAGGCAGTACCAGCACTGTCTGCTAATTCTCGATATGCAACCCCCCCCCCCCCCCCCCCCCCCCATATTTAAATGTGGCACATCTTACAGATAACAAAAAAAATTATAATTGCTTCTTAGAACTGGAGGATAGGATAGTTAAATGGTTTAGGTATGTGTAGACTGAGAAGATAAGTAAGTGAAACCGATTAATTGTGTAATTGTGCATTCAGCCTGATTGCTATAGTTATAAGTTTAAGTTTACCATGAAAGACCAGTCAGAGGTCGCTGAGCTGGTGCCAAGACATGTTTGGTAACAAATGTGATTTTGACATGTTCCTATGAAATCAGATAGTCAGGGAACTGCATTTCAAGGATGAAGATTGAACTAAAAATATGCCAATTGATACCCAATTCCCTCCCTTTTAAAAACATATCTGCATAATATTGATCTCCAAAACCTTTAAGGGAAATTTAAAAAAACATTTAAGTAGAAAATTAACACCATCAACAACATCCAAAACATTATCAAGAGAACTATGTTCCATTCGATACGTTCTAAATCCCATAAGCCATCATCCAGTGACTTCTTGTATATCATTCAGATGACAAGTCACACACAAAACTAAAGCTGTTGATTGTACTGATACAAAGACTGACACTGAATTCAAATGCTCATCCTTGCAGAGTTCTTGAATCATCGGAGTCCACAGCTTTACATTACTAGCTTCAACTGTCTGGAAAACTTTTTCAAGGAGAAAAGCAAAACGGGCCATTCCCTTTTATTGGAAATTCAAGACATGGGGACATCAACAAGAGCCATTCTTTGACCGCTGGAACTCTTACCTTTCGACTTTGACCTGGGAGGCAGTCATCATGCCTTATTTTACACTTCATAAACTTCATAAAATCCTCACAATGGTGATGTTACTGCCATACACTGTTACAAATCTTATGGTCTGAAGTAATGAGCAATTGCCATGTATATGATAACAATGTTTGGAAGGAACTTTTATCCAAAACAACTTACAGTGCATTCAATGTATTTCATTAGTAAAAACCAACCAACAAACATGTAAACGTATCATGAGTGCCCTTATAATGAAACCTTTATGTAGCCCCTCTGAAACTGACATTTGTTTAGTGTGAGTGTAAAAACTGAAAAAGTAGAAAACTGAAACTGTGTTACTGTCTATAGTTATGTCAGTGATCCAGACTGTATATGTGTAACCATTGTAAAATAGGCAGCAAAAATGCAACATCACTAATGCTTTTGATCTTAGCACAGAAGGAGCTCAGCTTTGAGATAAGTGGGTGGGTTATGGGGAGTGAAACTAATCATGTGTCTGTTGGTCAAAACTCTTCTCCACTATGTCAACAGCTCTCAGTTTCAGCAAAGATGCTTCAGATTAATTATTCATTTACCATGAAGACTAGTGATTTAGGGGCCAAAAGCAAACATTTCCAACCTGGATTTCAACCTGGTATAAAGTTAGCTAAAGTCTAAGCAACAAATTTCATAAATGGGCATTGCATTGTTCGACTGAGAGACACGACACTGGAGGTAAGGGTTTGATGATTGAGAGTGAAGGAAATGAAATGTCTCCTGATCTCAATGTACCAGAGAAATACAACACTCATGATAGAGACACGGTAGGTTTTAGCTACTCTGAGCTACGTGTCTCTAAGAGAATCAAGTAATCTGAGCTAATCACGATTCAATTTAATTAAGCACTGTTTGAGATTTTTTTGCTAGCAGCCATTAATTAAGATTCAAAAATCTTTTTTTCTTTTCTTGTCAAGTTCTTCGTCCTGTGTGTCTTGTTGTTCAATGTTACAAACAACTCTGGAGTGGCCATACGAGGGATGTGGGTAGCAGAGAAAGGCCTCTGCCCTTTTCAACAAAAGCGTCTTTGTGTTTATAATAATCTGTGAGGTCTGAAGTCCATTTTTGTAATTCTTTCTTGTTCGTTTTTTCACCATGCATTAGCATAGCATGTGTTTCATGTGTTTAACAGTTCCTACATTATGCCATTCAGATGGTAGAACCTTGGGAAGTTTGGTTCTAACCACAGTGCTGTATGCTTAATAAATATGAGCTGACATTAATGAAGATTGTTTTTCTTATAGATCTAGGTTTAGATTTAGGTTTAGGACTAGAACCTATATTCCTATTTCCTGCAGCCAAACAGATGGGGATGATGATGTCACAACAGCTTGCCACATCACAATCATCTCTTTGACTGCATTTACATTATGACAACACAATGGTGCTGCTGTCCCAACAGGAGTGACAGTGTTCTGTGTCTATTCAGCAACTGTACATGGCCTATGCCTGGGGCACCCCCAAACATGAATTATTCAACATCCACTTAATGTGTTGTACCAAGCGACCGGTGAAGTGCAGCTCTGGTGCAGTCCCACACAGCCCTGCAGAACAGAATGCAGTGGTGGAATTCTATGTGCCTTATAAGCTTCGGTCATGACTCACCAATGCATGTTGCACAGTGTGATGGGACAAAATGTGCACATACAGGGCTGAGACTCTCCAATCTATGGATGCAATGACTTATGTGCCATTAAGTCAAGACCTTTATGATGTGAATCTCCCGATCTCCCGGTTAAAACAGAATAACTTTTAATACCTGATTTGATAAAACATCTGTAAATGACTACTAATAACTAAGGTTCAAACAGCAATATTAATTTAGTAAACTGACTTATTCACTGGCATGATGAAGGAATTAGGCAATCAAAACAAAGTTGACATTGCATTAATTCTAATGAGATTTGGTGATCAATCAGATAATAGAGAAACATGTATATACTATTTGAAAAGTGTAACTCAATGTGAGATGCATTTGACATATTCATAAACAGTAAATGTAAGGGGATCAATTTAATATCTTTTTGGCTAACAGTAACACCATCATGACCTAAGTTACATCAGCAGAAAGTTGTTTCAGATAAAGAGATAAAGTTATTCGATTTTGATTATAGACTATGAATAACATTCTATGCACCAATTGTTCACAAAAACACCAGGAACATGCATTAAGAAATTAAATGAGATCAATTTTGATTTCATGTTGACTCTGATAGAAATATAAATAGTATAATGTACTGCTAATTTAAATTTATGATTTTATTTATTTTTGTAGCCCTTATTTAAGAAACCCTATCAACAACACGACCAAATTCATCTCTTTTACCAAACTCATTCTTGAATAAATATCACAGAATCATTTGAAACATCTTTGTGAAAGGCTCTGTGAGGGTGAAAGTCATAGTGTGGTTTAAGCATGTCGCGTCCACGGCAGGAAAATCGTCGGATGGATGTAATGACGTCATGGATGCTGGAATGAAATAAGGGACCAACGTCCTTAAGGGCCTCATCTAAAATATTAAGCGTTTACGCAAGAATGTAAATCAGAAAAGATGCAATGTTATATGACGTATGTCCTAGTTAATACAATATATAATAATAATAAAGGCTAATAGGTAGGCTAACGAGAGATTATCTAAATGAAAACACGATTGGTGTCGTGAAGAACAGTTCGATGTGTCATGCAATAAACTCGCTACCTGCAGACGGTGATGAGATTCTTGCGCTCCACGCCGACGTTTCTAGAAGACGATTTTTTCGACGTTAAACCCATAGCCATTGCGGTCTGGAGACAGCCTGACTTCATGAATCAGCGGAGGCTGCACCGAGCCTCAGTTTCCCGGCTGCGCGGCTCAAACCCCTCCCTAGCTTCTTCCGCCGAGCTGCTGCTGGATGGAGGTAGCCTATGCCCACTCCAGGGCTGGGGGACGACAAAAATACAACATCTTGCTCTTATAAACTTCCAGTTTTTCCTAAAAATGAGCGAAACAGATTAGAAATATTGAAAATAGGATGTGACTCATCTCATCTGGAATCTTCCCACTTTGAAAGGGTGGGATGGTTGAAAGTTGAGGATCGAGTGTCTCAGATGCAGCTGGGTATGGTACATAAAATTGTTTATGGAGATGTTCCCAAATATTTTAGAAATTATTTTAATAGAGTAAACGAAGTTCACAGGTACTCCAGTAGGGGTAGCTCAACCGATTTTGTACCTGCCAGATTTAACACTAATCTGGGCAAACAGTCTTTTCTTTATGCTGGAACTACTTTGGAATCGGTTACCTGGTAACTAAAGATAGTAAGAAGCATAGGCAGTTTTAAACAGGGTTTGAAAGTATGGCTTAGGTGCCAATCCTAGTCATTATTATATTATAGTATGTTTTTATTGTAAATTTTTCTGTATAATATGGAAGAATTTTTTTAAAGGGACCCTATTATGGATTTTTGAAAATGACCTTTCATGTAGTGTGTAACATAGCTCTAAGTGGATGAAAACATCCACTTAGTTTTAAAGTTTTTAAAGTTTTTAATCTGAAAGTGTACGTATATAAAGTTATTGTCTTTCAAAAGTAAGAGTTGACTCTGAGTCAATTAAATGAATTGTTTTGACGTCAAGACGAAACATTAGCATATTGCCCGCCCACTTATTGCACATAGACACCAGGGAAAACTTGAACCTCAAACCAGCAGCTGATTCCTGTGGATACTGCAGCATCATGTCGAGAAGACGGCGCTGTGCTCTACAATGTGAAGGTAAAGCCAGTTTTTTTTGTTTTTTTTCACTGCCCAAGGACGAGCATGTGAAGAATCAGTGGTTAAAATTAATCTTTACCACGATATCACAGCAGTATAATCCTAAACTTTTGCTGTGTTCCCTTTATTTTACTGACGACTGCTAAATGCAGCTTAATGCAGATTGTCTGTCATTCTCAATACTTTGAGGAAATATTTGTTTTGCCAACGTTTATGTTACATCAGATCATTCACTCTAGAGCTCAGCTAATGTACATTGCATACCTGCACTGTTATTGATACAGTTTCCACGTATTCACCGCAATATATTAGAAAAATACTCTGTAAATAAATTAGTAAGTAAAATAATTGTTTTGTTGATGGACATGCACTTGTTAATGCTGATGGTGAGGAATTACAGTTGCAACATCTCATAATGTACCTCGTACTGAGTAGTATATCACTGAGAAACACTGAGTCCTGCTCGAGTCGTCCTTGCGATGGAGGTTCGGGTTTAATGAATAGTTCTTCCAAATTTTTCATCATCGGACTCTTGCTCGCATTGATATGGTCCAATTTACGTCATTGTTCGTTACTGTGTTTAGTTTACAGCGTAGGGAAGCCTCAGGACAGCTGATGTTATGGCAATGGGCGTTTTTGTTTTCGACGTGTAGGCCAATCACAACAGACTGAGCTGTCTGGCCAATCAGAGCAGAGTAGCTTGCGGAAAGGAGGAATTTAGAGAGATTGATTCATCTCACGAGTCGTTTGAGAATCATTGAAAATGTGATGATGTGCAATGTATATTATGGGGAAATTAAACAATTTTTTTTTTACCTTTGATGCATGTAAACATGTTGTAGGAGACTCCACTCCACAACAACATTAGGAAACTTTAAAATAGCATAATAGGGGCCCTTTAATGTATGACAAATGATTGATGTGTGATTTGCTGCCACTTGTCCTCTCCCCCTGCCCTTAGGGACCACAATGGAAATAAGTCTTTGGGCTTTATTGTGTTATCCCTGACTATTTATGTATTTTTAATGTATGACACAGAGTTTCATATTTTTATATTTAAGTGGTCAAATAAAATCAATCAATATATAAATGTTAGCTAATAGAGATTGTGTAAATATTTATAAGATTGTGCCTGGCTCACATCATGAATGAAAGAGGGTCAGTGGGTCAATTAGGAATTCAATTCATAGAATAGCTGAAAGTATTATATAATTTTCAATGGCTGCATGATAATTTGCTAAAAAATAACTTCGGTCCCCAACGGTCATGAATGTGGAGAACAAAAGACATCAGACAACTTCCTACAATAGAATATTGTGCAACTGTTCAAATTAATCATATAAACAAATCATACCTATTAATAATACAAAGTACAACCCCATTTCCAGAAAAGTTGGGACATTTTGCAAAATGTTATAAAATCATGAATTTCTGTTTAACCTTTATTTAACTGACAAAAGTACAAAGAAAAGATTTTTAGTGGTTGTACTGACCAAATTAGGCTAATTGTATTTTAATTGTAAATATAAACTATTTTGATGGCTGCAACACACTCCAAAAAGTTGGGACAGAGGCACGTTTACCACTGTCACATCACTTTTCCTTTTAATTATGCTTTTTAATAATTTGGGAATTACTAATTGTAATTACTAGCCTAATTGGGGAAACTAATTATTATTATTATTATTATTTAATATTTTTATTTGTGAAAAAGTTTTGCGAGTGGATTTTTCGCCCAATCTCGCCTGATAGAAGACAGATGCTCAACAGTCCATGTCGTCGTCATTGGATTCTCCTTGATGGGCCATACATTTTCAATAAGAGACAGATCTGGGATCTCATTTATAAAACTTTACAGGATCCTTACTAAAAGTTTACCAGCTCCCGAAAGCCAAAAATGGTGTAGGCCTACGGCAAAAAATATTCAGACTTATAAAACCGTGCGTATGCCAGAACCTGCGCAGATTTCATAAAAAAATATTTTAATTTGTGTTCCGAAGATGAACGAAGGTCTTACGGGTTTGGAATTAATGACAATTTTATTTTTTGGGTTCTTTCTAATGTTAAATTTAAAAAAAAATTGTGTTGCTCTTTAACTTGCACCAAAACATGTTATTTATACCATCCAAGCAGCCTATGTAATATTAATAAAACAGCTCGTCTTCTTTAGTGATACAAGCTCAAAAACATTTAGAATCTGTTGATGTTTTTCATGTAGACTATATTGACTTGGTGCCATTATGGATATTTAAACTTTGTTTTTATTTTTTTAATTTTAAACAATATAGATGATTACTTTGTGGTAATGCAATATTTGTGAACACAACTGTGTATGTCATGCCATAAATCTCCAAAAACTATGCATGGGTGCTTGCTTTGGTGTTGCCACCCCTCATAGAACTCATGCCCCCCCTTTGCCACCCTATAAATAATTTTCTAGATCCGCCCCTGGAAGTGACATACTTTGTAAAACAATCACTTGCACAATCACTTGTTGTTTGTACATTCCATAACCTCTCATGACATAATCTTGGAATCTTTTCCAAGAAACGTTCATGTTTGTCCTAAAACCGGTAAAACTAAATAACCGACAAATGAGCAAGCAGTCACCATCCATTTATTTTAGTAAATTATATGAAAATGTAACTCGGATAAAAGTAATAACAAGTAATAAAAAAATAACAATAAAAGTACTTACACAACATTGATGGAGTAAGTCATACTAATATATATATATATATATATATATATATATATATATATAATGTAAAAATATAACATTTTCTTTATATATATATATATATATATATATATATAAAGAAAATGTTATATTTTTACATTTTATATATATATATATATATATATAATTATATAATTTTCTTTATATATTTTTTGTTTTATATTTTAGGATCTCTCCACCCACCTGAAGTGGGCAAGCCACCCTTTTCCGACTGAGAACCATGGCCTCGGATTTGGAGGTGCTGATTCTCATCCCAGCCGCTTCACATTCGGCTGCAAACCGTCCCAGCGCATGCTGAAGGTCCTGGTCTGATGGGGCCAGCACGACAACATCATCCACAAAAAGCAGAGACGAAATTGTGTGATCCCCAAACCTGACACTCTCCGGCCCCTGGCTGCACCTAGAAATTCTGTCCATAAAAATTATGAACAGATCCAGTGACAAACGGCAGCCCTGCCGGAGTCCAACATGCACCAGGAACAAGTCTGACTTACTGCCGGCAATGCGAACCAAGCTCCTGTTCCGGTCGTACAGGGACCGGACAGCCCTTAGCAAAGGGCCCCGGACCCCATACTCCCAGAGCACCCTCCACAGGACGCCGCGAGGGACACAGTTGAATGCCTTCTCCAAATCCACAAAGCACATGTGGATTGGTTGGTAAACTCCCATGAACCCTCCAGCACCCTGGAGAGGGTATAGAGCTGGTCCAGTGTTTCACAACCAGGAAGAAAACCACACTGTTCCTCCTGAATCTGGGGTTCTACTATCGGCCGTATTCTCCTCTCCAGTACCCTGGCATAGACTTTCCTGGGGAGGCTGAGAAGTGTGATCCCCCTGTAGTTAGAACACACCCTCCGGTCCCTCTTCTTATAAAGAGGGACCAACACCCCGGTCTGCCAGCCCAAAGGTACTGTCCCCAACCGCCATGCGATGCTGCAGAGGCTTGTCAGCCAAGACAGCCCCACAACATCCAGAAACTTGAGGTACTCAGGGCGGATCTCATCCACCCACGGTGCCTTGCCACCGAGGAGCTTCTTGACTACCTCTGTGACTTCAGCTTGGGTGATGGACGAGTCCACCTCCGAGCCCTCAGCCTCTGCTTCCTCAGTGGAAGACGTGTCGGTGGGATTGAGGAGGTCCTCGAAGTATTCCTTCCAACGTCAGACGACATCCCTAGTTGAGGTCAATAGCTGCCCACCTCCACTGCTTCCCCCTCCTGAGGCGCCGGACAGTTTGCCAGAATCTCTTCGAGGCCAACCGTAGTCTTTCTCCATGGCCTCACTGAACTCCTCCCAGGCCATTTTTTTTTGCCTCCACAACCACCTAGGCTGCAGTCCGCTTGGCCTGCCGGTACCCGTTAGCTGCCTCAGGAGTCCCACAGGCCAGTCAGGTTTGCATCTCTTCTCTTTATTCCAGAGCATTTGATGTTATTGTATTGATTATACTTGAACTGATTATGAAATTGGCATGATACATTTTCCTGACATAATAAATTGTTACATTTGATTATTCTAACTGACTTTGACATTATTTTCATTAAAGAGTTAAAAAGAATAGTCAAACATTCGCTCACATTTAATGATGCACAGATATCATTAAAACCTTTTCATTTATGGAGTCAGATGAAATAACGAGAAAATACATATGAGAAAATGTATTGCATTTAACCAAAAATACTTTGCCACGAGAAAAGACAGTAACACGTAAAGACCTTCGGCACTGGTCGGATGCCGGACTTTGGGCCGATTGAGTGCGAGTTTACACCTCTCAACCTCACGCACAATCTCAGGCTCCTTCCCCGCCAGCGAGGTGACGTTCCACGTCCCTAGAGCTAGTTTCTGTGTCCAGGGATCGGGTTGTCGAGGAACCCGCCTTCGACTGCCGCCCGATCCACTTTGCAGCGGCCCCTTACGGTCCCTCCTGCCGGTGGTGAGCCCACGGGAGGGCGGCCCCACGTCGCTCTTTCGGGCTGAGCCCGGCCGGGCCCCATGGGGGGAGGCCCGGCCACCAGGCGCTCGCATACGACGGCTGCGCCATGCGGGGCGACGTCACGGTCCTCGTTTTTATTTTCTTCATAAGGGGGTTTATAAATCAGTATATATATATGAAAAAAATAACAATAATTTTCTTTACATGTTTTTGTACTGTTTGTGACTCTTCTTTCATACATCCTCTTTTCCCCTAATAAACTCACTAGAAAAACTTTCATCTTTGAAACACAATATAAGTATGTTCTTTATGGTTAAATATACACTACTGTTCAAATGTGAATTAATACAATTGTTAGAATACTAAATTGATCAGAGGTGAAAGTAAAGACATTTATAATGCTGAAAATTCAGCTTTACCATCACAGAATTTTTTATTTTTTTTTAAGATATTAAACAGTTATTTTAAATAGTAATTATATTTCACAGTATTACTGTATATTTTTGATAAAATAAATTCTGCCTTGGTGAAGAAACCTTTTGAATGATAGTGTTAATAAATATGTATGTCTTTATGATTGATACCAGCACGGAGTTTGTAAAAAAAACATGCATGCAGTTGATTGTACATTTCATTACCTCTCACATACATACTTTTAATGCAATGACATCATCATCATCATCATCTCCAATGGCTTAAGGGAATGCTTTCCAGGAAACTTTCATGTTTGTCCTAAAACCGGTAAAACTAGATAACCGACATTTTGCACAACATTGATGGGGTAAGTCAGTATATATATATATGATTTTTTATATATATAATTTTCTTTATATGTTTTTGTACTGTTTGTGACTCTTCTTTCATACATTCTCTTTTCCCCTAATAAACTCACTAGAAAAACTTTCATCTTTGAAACACAATATAAGTATGTTCTTTATGGTTAAATATACACTACTGTTAAAATGTGAACTAATCAAATTGTTCAAATATTAAATTGATCAGAGGTGAAAGTAGAGACATTTATAATGCTGAAAATTCAGCTTTGCCATCACAGAATCAAATTGCATTTTAAAAGATATTAAACATTTATTTTAAATAATAATTGACAATATTACTGAATATTTTTGATCAAATAAATTCTGCCTGCATGGGTGAAAACTTTTTGAATGGTACTGTAAACTAGATGTACCGCATCGCGGTACAAAATATGACCGCCGCTCAGGCCTGCACTGGCTTTCCACAAAAATAAATGACGTAGAGTAATTTGGCTGTATTGCGTGTATGTATATACCTAAAAAAAGTAATAGTATGTGCATGTCTGTCTGTGTGTGTGTGTGTGTGTGTGTGTGTGTGTGTGTGTGTGTGTGTGTGTGTGTGTGTGTGTGTGTGTGTATGTGTGTGTGTTTGTGTATGTGTGTGTCTGTGTGTGTGTCTGTGCGTGTATGTATGTGTGCGTACATGTGTGCGCGTGTGTGTTTGTGTGTGTGTGTCTGTGCATGTGGATTTGTATGTGTGTGTATGGGTGTGTGTCTGTGCGTGTGGATGTCAGTGTGTGTGCATGCTTGCGTTTGTTTGTATTCCTGCATGTGTGTGTGTGACAGTATCATCCTAAACCAGCAACCCTTCGCTCAACAGCACCATCTACAGGCCGATGAGTGTACAGTCACTAAATGTGCACATAAATGAATTTATTTTATACCCCCCCATGGATGAAATTCTACAAAACTTAGCAGAGGATACCCCCAGAGGTTGTCAAGTTAATCATACACATGAAATATGGTGCAGTTCTGAACATCTCCACTGAAGATAGGGGCGATTAAAGCAGAATAATATTGCATTTTCATTTTTTATGGGAGGGGCGCAAATCACAAATGAGTGATTATGGGCTAGGTTGATGTGGGCCCTTAAGAGCAACATACCATAAAAATTTCTTCATCCTCGGTGCCACGGTTCAGGTAGTTATTTAGGAAAAACTGCATTTTTTTGGGTTTGGGGGGGCCCAGCGCGGGGGGGGAGTGGCCCCCGGGGACCAAACGAAATTTTTCCGTAGAAGTGAAGTGGGGCTACATGCCCACCAAATTTCATGTTCCCCGGTGCTTCGGTGTCCCTGGTATCGTTGACGAAAAATTTACGGGGGCCCCAGCGCGGGGGGGGAAGTGGCCCCCGGGGACCAAACGAAATTTTTCCGTAAAAGTCTAGTAGACCACCATACCATAAAAATTTCTTCATCCTCGGTGCCACGGTTCAGGTAGTTATTTAGGAAAAACTGCATTTTTTTGGTTTTGGGGGGGCCCAGCGTGGGGGGGGGAGTGGCCCCCGGGGACCAAACGAAATTTTTCCGTAGAAGTCTAGTGGGGCTACATGCCCACCAAATTTCATGTTCCCCGGTGCTTCGGTGTCCCTGGTATCGTTGACGAAAAATTTATGGGGGCCCCAGCGCGGGGGGGGGGGGGGGGGGGGGGGGGGGTGGCCCCCTGGGACCAAAGAAATTTTTCCGTAAAAGTCTAGTAGACGAACATACCATAAAAATTTCTTCATCCTCGGTGCCACGGTTCAGGTAGTTATTTAGGAAAAACTGCATTTTTTGGGGTTAAGGGGGGCCCAGCGCGGGGGGGGGGGAGTGGCCCCCGGGGACCAAACGAAATTTTTCCGTAGAAGTCTAGTGGGGCTACATGCCCACCAAATTTCATGTTCCCCGGTGTTTCGGTGTCCTTGGTATCGTTGACGAAAAATTCAGTAAGGTGACAAAAAAAAAAAAAAAAAAAAACTTTGACAATCCCTATATGACCGCTTTCGCTAGCTACGCTAGCGGCGGCCATAATAAATATGCATGTCTTTATGATTGATACCAGCACAAATTAATTTTAAAATGATGAATAAAATAATAAAAGGGGAGGAGATGAAGATTCTAGCAACATGCCAGCACATGATTTACATCTCATTAGAGAGCTGACAGTTGAGCAGAGCAGACAGCAGTCAGAACAAAGCAAGTATGAAGTTTAACACTGCTGTTGTCGGAACAGCTGTTATACTACCGCTGTTATACTTCTCAACATAGCAGGTAAGATCTTACTAAGTCCATAAGTGTAAGCTTAATAATGTTTAAATAGTTTAATAATGACAAGCCAATTGAATTCCTCTTGCTAAGGACCTTTGTAACTCTCCCACCCTGATACCTGAAATGGCTGTAGGCCTACTACAAACACACTTTTGTAACATTATACGCTACCGTTCAAAAGTTTGTGGTCAGTAATACATTTTTTTTTTGGAAAGAAATGAAAGAAATTAACACTTATATTTAGCAAGGATGCATTTAATTGAAGTGACAGTAAAGACATTTACGTAACAAAAGCTTTCTATGCGGTTCTTTTGAACTTTCTGTTCATTAAAGAATCCTGAAAAATGGCCACAACTGTTTTCAACATTGATAATAATGATATTTATTTGGGCAACAAATAAGCATATTAGACTGATGTCTGAAAGATCATGTGATACTGAAGACTGGAGTAATGATGATGAAAATTCAGCTTAGACATCACTGGAATAAATTGCTGGAATATATTCAAATAGAAAAGTTATTTTAAATTGTAAAAATTTGGATCAAATGAATGCAGCCTTGGTGAGCAGAAGAGACTTCTTTTAAAAACATTAAAAATCTTACTAATCTAAAACATTGGGGTTTTCAGGGGCATAGCCATTATTTCTGAAGTGAGGGAGACAGAAATGTCAAATGTAATGCCTACCAGTTTTTTCTGATCTTTGTCTAATTGACAGGTTTTATTTTTTCTTATCTGGCTAAGAAATCAAACACACTGCTGAACAATAACTAATTTGCACTTTTTTTTCCTGTATTGTCTTAATGAAATTTTTTTTAATCACAGAATCAGACTTTTTTATTTATAGTTTCTTGTATACTGTAAAAAAGACTCTGTAAATTAGCATTGAATTGTTTATATATACTTTATTGTTATGAAAATACCCCGAGATAGCTTGAAAAATATATTGTCGCAATCGTGTGTTTATTGTCTTCACGTTTCATCAGTCAAAACATTTCTGCTTTTTATTCAGCTACAGCGATAGCTGGATTGTCCATATAAGACAGGAAATTTCTTATATGTAAACTTTTTTTGTTGTTTTTTTTTTAAGTAGCCTAATGCAATAGTTACTTTCCCTGGTAATTAGTTACTTTTGTAATGATGTAATTCAGTTACTAACGCAGTTACTTTTTGTGAGAAGTAACTAGTAACTATAACTAATTACTTTTTTTAAGTAACTTGCCCAACATTGATTATGTAGAATATTTTTGTACTTCACTTTTATTTGTTCCCATGTTCTAGTGTGGTGACTCTGACATTACTATGAACAAAGTAATTATGCAATTATTAAAATACAAATATATAGGCTATTAAGTGATAAAAGACATCTAACATGGCCACATCTAACGGATTTAAATTGTCTGCTACTTTTTACCAGCCCTCTCTCCTGGCTTTTGCAGACTTTGAGGTGTTCCCTAGCGTTTTAATTAAACATTAAAATTCAGAATAAACTTCGACTATTAGTTCCTGCTCTGCTGAGGAGAAAAACTGAGCCCGCCCATTATGGAGAGAGAATTGTGTCTTTATTACATGCGAGAAAATAAATGATCTGAGAGAAAAAAAAAAGTTTGAGAGAAAAAGTTATCACACTGATAGCAAAAAAGCATTTCATGAGAGGAAAAAAGATAGTTTTACCAATAGCAAAAAATAATAATATTTGAGACTAAAAAAAGTTTTGAGAGAAAGTATTTTTTCATAGAACCTAAAAAATAATTTCTGAGAAAAAAAAAATCTCTCTCAAAATACTTTGAAAAAAACTCTCAAATATATATATTTTGCTATCAGTGTGAAAACATTTTCTCAAAAAAAAAAAAAGTGTTTCTCTCAAAACGCTTTTCTTTGCTCTCGATGCAATTTCTTGCTCTCGTGTCAGATTTTGCTTTCACTGTGAAAATTGTGTCATGGGCGGGGCCACGTTCCTATTGGCCAGTCGGGTGAGCATCGTCTTGTCTTGGGAGTCGAACTGAATCACTACACCATTGTTCGGTTCACCGGCATAGATGCCGCCTCTGCCTTAGTTGAGCACGGACACTCCAATGTTGTGACATCACGGACACACCTTGTGACATCATCGCATCATCGTGTCTGTCAATAGCTTAGTTTCACACGTGCCTCAGACACCGGGTTCAGCTCAGGGAACCGGGTCACATACGTAACAGACATTTTGTATTTATGTTGAAGTGTCAGATTTGGCAGAAGTTCTGCACTTTAAACGCATTGCAAATCAAACCACTTCATATCTGTCTGTGGTCTGCAATGTAACTGTTTGATTTTTATTTGAAATATGTGATCGCTCTGATGAACACTTCTTTTTTTTTTTTTTTTTACCCCTGAAGAGGATGAGGGCACATTAATAAAAAAAAAAAAATGAAGTGCACCAATAAATAATTTATAATAAATACTGACTTATTATATATATAAAAAAAATAAGTGTAAATTTTGATTTCATAGTGACTATATAACTGCATATTTTCAGATGTATAAATGTTGTGTTTATCAATGCAGGGAGACTCTGGAGGTCCATTAGTCAGTAAGAACGGCTCCCAGTGGATTCAGTGTGGCATTGTGAGTTTTGGTCAAGGATGTGCACAACCCAACTCTCCCGGTGTGTACACCAGAGTGTCTCAATACCAGGATTGGATCAACTCTTACATGGACAGCAACCAGACTGGATTTATTAAATTAAATTCCAGTGGATTCAGAAGCTCACCTGACCTGCTTTTATTTTCCATTTCTCTCACATTCTCCATTATTCCTTTCATATTCTCCCTATATCTCTCTTCAGAGATATTGTTTGAATGATTATTCTCAGGGTTTTTTTTTATTAAAAGGGCAATTGTGCTGTACAAGTTCTCAGAAACTCTCAGAAAGAGATATTGTCATTTATTCTTTACCTTTAAAAAATGTATTATTGTTGGAAAGCTACACTTATTGTGTTGTTACATAAAAAGATTGTGCACTAATGAAGTTCGGCAAACATGTGCCCTCAGAGTGTTTGAATAATGAGGGTGCGGTTTATGACATTTGGCCTAAATATGAAACATAATTCCTGAAATTATAATGCATATCTAATTATTTTCCTCACTTTGGGTCAGAACTGATATTTATTAGGGGCTATATGTAAGAACTGTCATGTATTAATTGTTTTTTTATTGTGTGAACAACTTGTAACGAAACGTAAACATTTTGTAAAAAAAAATTTCCCAGACTTCCTAAATTGTCTATGAAAGCCTAGACTGATTTTTATGTGACGGACTCGTGCCGGAATTCGCCAGAAAAATCTAAAGTGATACCTATAAGTGTAAATTATATTCCATTAAGTGTCAAATAAATACAACATTCAGGATAATTCTGAAAGAGCTGTTTTGTACTGTATTGTCAATGTCTCATGATGCAAAGGGATTAATTCAAACTATAGTCTCACATAGCCAATCTATAGTCTCAAATATACTTTATAATCAAACTATCATAAGTGTAATTTTAATTACCTCGTCTGTCGACATGATGCTGCTGAATTGCAGAGCTTGTGCAAACATATCAACATCTCTATGATCAGAAGCTTTAAAACTTTTTTTTCACCGCTGTCATTTTTGTTGTGTTTGTTTTGTTGTTGAGAGCAGGGCCGAATTTACCTAATATTGTGTGACATAGGAAAAATAAATTTTTGGGCCCCCCAAACCCTGCCCCCCTGCCTGCTGTCGGTCAGAAACCTTATATGACCAAAACTGCTCCTTTTTTTTGAGGAAATGGAAAAAACTTTTTATTTTTTTTTATTTTTATTTTTTATAGTTAAACACTGTGTCGGCAAAGATTACATAGGCTACTTGCATCATGTGTCAGACTCATTATTATTAAAATTTTACCAAAATGAAGCTCAATGGTTACCAGGATTTTGACCAGAAAATTTCAGGGAATAACGGACGTACGTGTTATGTCCGTCATTAGAACGGCTGCATCTGAGGCAGTAAATGGATCACAGTTATGTCCGTTTTTACCATAAACAAGCTGAAACATGGACTCATCTGACCACAGCACACATTTACACTAAGTTTTGGATCATCTGTTGCATTTCTTGATGCAGCGTCAGACTGTGTTAAGTGACAACGGTTTTCCAAAGTTCTCCCGAGCCCATGATGGTTTCTCATGCAGTTCCATCTGAGGGCTTGAAGGTGACACACATTCAACAGAGGTGTCCTGCCTTATACTGAGATTTCACTGGATTCCCTGAAATATTTCACAATATTATGTATGGTAGATTCTGAAAGACCTACAATTTTGTGAAATGTGAATTATGTGATTTTGAATTGTTTGTCAATTCTCTCATGAAATTTGGCACAGGGTTGTCTCACAGTTGTGATAATTGGATGTTATAAAAAAAAAAAAAAACTTTATTTTGTCTTTGTTGCTCTATTCTTAAAACTAAAGCTTATAAGCATTGTACCAACTAGTTCCACAAGAGATAGATTTTTTACTTATTTTTTAATCGGGCAACCAAGCCTGGTCTCCTATATAACAGATACAAACATGAATAATCTATAAAGCAAAGAATGTGTTATTAATTACTGATGAGATAAACAGCGTTGTATAGATTTTACATGAACATTAGATGATTCAGCTACTAAAATCAATCAGCTGCTTTTATTACTCTAGTCTAGTCTAGACTACTAGATTATAAAATGGCCACCAGGAGGCGCCATTTACTGTACTTCTCAGACCTCCACAGACGCTCCTGTACCAATCCCTCCTTCACAACATGAGAAGAGGAACGCCTGCTGAACTAGATTGATGTGGTACCCATGGAAAATGAGTAAACAATATGGTTGTATGAATATATCTATATATATATATATATATATATATATATATATATATATATATATATTTCCCTTCTATACCCTTTCATATGGACATTAATGAAGGAACTTTTTTAAAAAAAAATTTACATTTTGCACGGACACTTAGAACAGAGACTTTTATTTTGACACGGGATCGCGCTTACGGGCTATCTCTGCAGCCTCCGCTCATATCATACAGAGGAGCTGGCAGAGAACAGACGTGATTCCCGACTCTCTTCTTCCTTTCCTGTATTTTCAGGTAAATAGTACAAATTTTCGGGGTAAACTTGATCAAATAGGGTAACATCCATTTAATTGCAATGTACGGTGAGGGCTGGTTGTGAGAATTTGATAACTTAGTTACATGTGATTTCTAAACGTGTTGTGTGGGACATACTGTGGTAAAAACTGCTGTAAATACTTCTGTGAATGCAATATTTGAGTCTAACATGTTTATTCAGTGTCTCAGATCAAAATGTTCCATTGGGTTATGTGTAAAAGTTAATTGGTTTTGTTATATGTTGTGTGCAAAGCTCACTCTGAACTCGCGCTTGGCGCGCTTGATGGTCACGTGACCAGCTCATGCAGAAGTGTGTAATGGCCTGAATAGCTGTTAATACTTTGAAATGTTGATTTTTGACAAACTAACGGTGAAACAAATGTCACAAATGCTTTAAGAGTTGAAACAGACTTAAAATATGCACTTAGGTGAATAATCAAAGTAATAACTTGATAGATTTGACTGTTGACCCATGAGAAAGTATGAAAAAAGGGTTGTTGTATGTTCAAACAGGTTAAATGAGAAAAAGACAAACAATGAAAAGAGATTATAGGAGTTTATTTTGTGGTTTAAGAAACTGCTGAATGTTGGAGATTGATTTGTTGTCAATAAATATCATACAGAGGAGCTGGCAGAGAACAGACGCGATTCCCGACTCTCTTCTTCCTTTCCTGTATTTTCAGTAATTTGTCTGCTGGGTCTCCGGAGGCGGGGCCTGCAACAGATTCTTGGGGGCTCGTCCGGGATCCACTCCATGTGACGCTAGGAGGCGGATCCAAAGATTTCCAGGACCGTGGGACCAGGCGGCGTTGGGGCTAGAGGCCGGCGGCTTCTACATCCACGGACAACGAGGCGACAAGGCGTGTGCCAGGCGATCTGCTGGTGGCTGTCTTCATCCTGAGGTTGAGTCTACAACGGGAGTGCCGACAAAGCGACATAATGGCGGGTTGTGCAAGGAAACAGCCGGTGTGGGACGTAAAGAGAGATTTAATCACTTTACCTGCTGACGAACTGTTCCGCATTGCTAAGGGTATCGGGCCAGTACCTGGACACCACACAAGTGAACTGGATCTGGAGGATAATGAGGTTTGTTTCAAGTATATTGACGATTACATGTCCAGTGAACCTTTGCTTGAGGCTGAGGACCAAGGGATGAGCGAACTGTTGACATTGCAAGATACTGTAAAATCAGCAAAACAGATTGGCGCTGCTGTATCTACATCTGGTGTTGATTTAAACACTCACTTTGCACATGTGTTACATCCATCCACCACTGATGACACTTACATGACTCCACCCCATGTGGCATCCGACTCAGGGGGTGTTAAGGAGGCGGAATCTGAAACAACCACAAACATACATAAAATGCTTGCAGAATATGAAGATATAAGTAGAAAAATCCGCCAGTACATGACACTTACCCTGAACAGTGACTCGACTCACACTGTAGCGCAGGGGAACACCACTACAGCACATGTAAATCGTACTGAGCGACCCAAACATGTAGCTCATGATTTTACTTTTCCTACGGGGTTACAGTATATTCAGCCCCGTGAGTTTAAAATACACGGAGGTCAGATTGGGGACCACTCGTCAGACATAACGTACAACAACGTGTGCAGGCAAATAGACTGCCGTCTGAAAGAGAACTTCAGCAATGCCGACATTGTCAGAGGGGTGCTGCGAATTATCAAGCCAGGCATTTTTAAAGATATGCTGATGAACAAGGACGATATGACTGTAGCTGAGTTGAAAGGTTTCCTACAATCACACTTGGGGGACCGAAATAGCACAGAGCTGTTCCAAGAACTAATGTGCACCAAACAGAGTGAGCATGAAACCCCTCAGCAATTCCTGTACAGAGTAATGGGGCTGAAACAGAAGATACTTTTCGCAGCAAGACAAGCTGATTCAGAGAGAAAGTATAATGCAGCCACCGTGCAGGACGTGTTTTTACATACGGTGTACCAGGGCCTGAGTCACCGATGTAAAGACATTCGCAGCGAACTGAAGCCGCTGCTTGCTGACAGTAACGTGACTGATGATGCCATCCTCCGACATGTAATGAAAGTCACAAGCGACGAAAATGAGAGGCTGCGATGGTTGGGGCCACCAACCAGAACAAAACAGTCCACAGCGAGTAGTGCCCAAGTCCATAGTGAACCTGGCAGTGATGTGGGAGGAAGGACAGAGGCTGCTGTAAAGAAAAGCCAGAACGACCCAATCAAACAACTGACTGCGAGGATCGACGCTCTAACCAACATGGTCGATACACTACAACACTCCATGGCAGCACAGGTCGAGAGGGGCTGCCACTGCTACACCAGTCATCCAGTCTCCCACAGAGTGAGCCGGTCACGTTGCTGTCCACAGTGTACAAGAGAAGGGCGACAGGACTGTCCACATTGCTTCATTTGTGGTGAGGAAGGGCACCGGGCAGCTGGGTGTTTGAGACGACCTCAGCGGCAGGGAAACGAGAACCGGCCACTGTAGAGGGGCAACCAGTGACCGTGGAGCGAATGTCCCACACTTATGCAACCTGCTCAGAGCTGGGCTGGCCCGGACACAACAATCAAAGACAAAAAGACAAATCAACAGACACAAAAGTGGTGCATAGGAGCCCAGGAGCCAATGTTCTGGATCCCTGCCAGAAAAAGAATGACACAATAATTAAGCTAATTGGGAGCAAAGCATTAACCCAGTGCAACTTAAATGGACTCACTGTGAGGGCACTACTTGATACAGGTGCACAGGTCAGCATAGTGGATCGCATGTGGAAGGATAAATACCTACCCAATATTGAGGTGAGGCCACTGCGAGACTTACTGGGGTGTGAAAATGACCTGGAGGTCTATGCTGTGAATGGGAATCCAATTCCATTCGACGGATGGACAATCATTACAGTTAACTTGCTAGGAAATGAGGACCCCAACCTGTCCATCAATGTCCCATTCTTAGTGAGCAGGATGCCGATTGAGAGACCACTTCTGGGCTTCAATGTAGTAGAGGAACTGATTCAGGGACAGCCTGAACGACTCATGCCAACACTTACCATGCTAGCTGGAGCCATTAATGTTCCTAGCGAGAAGGCACAGACCCTAGTCGAGGTGATACGGACAGCAGATGAAGATGAGGAAGGGGGCCGTTTAAAGGTCGGCCATAGAGGAGTCATCATTCCGGCAGGACAGGTCGCCTGGGTTCAATGTCGAGTTTCACCAAAGTAAGCGCAGATGGACTCTGTAGTCTTGTTTGAACCACAAGAGGATAGTGCCCGCTTAAGACATTTGGATATTGGGGAGGGACTCTTGGAGGTACCAAAACAATGTAATTCATGCGTCTCCATACCCATAGGGAATAACACAGGATGTGACGTAACTCTAGAGCAGGGTACACTCCTCGGAACACTGCAGCGGGTAGAGGAAATAGTTGATTCTGGACGAACAAGTGGAGCAAGGCAGATGGCGAGTGTCCAGACTGCAGCGACACAGAGGGAGGGATGAACACAGCTGTGTGGTATCCTCCTGTTGACTTAGGACATCTGAGTGAGAGCCAACGTGAAGTCGTACAGAAGATGTTATATGAGGAGTCCGGCGCCTTCAGTAAGGGCGACGACGACATTGGACGTATCCCCAGTCTGCAGATATCAATAATCCTTCAGGATGACATCCCTGTTCAGAGGGCGTATTCGGCAGTACCAAAACCCCTGTTCAGTGAAGTAAAAAGCTATATACAAGATCTCCTGGCTAAAGGATGGATTGTCAAGTCCAAGTCGCCATACGCAGCTCCAGTGGTTTGTGTTAGGAAAAAGGACGGCAAACTCCGGCTTTGCGCGGACTACCGTCTCCTGAATAAGAAGACTATACCTGACCGACACCCGTTACCCAGGATACAGGAGTTAATTGACACACTGGGGGGATATTCCTGATTCAGCATCTTAGACCAGGGTAAGGCATACCACCAGGGCTTTATCGCTGAAGGTTGCAGACATATGACAGCATTCACTACACCTTGGGGGCTGTATGAGTGGGTCCGTATCCCTTTCGGCCTGTCAAACGCACCTGCTGCTTTTCAATGTAGTATGGAGGAGATGCTTGACTCATTAAGGGATGAGTGCTGCATACCATACCCAGATGATGTCTTATGTTATGCAAAGTCCTTTGAGGAACATGTCGAGAGCCTAAGGAGAGTATTAAAAGCCCTTCAGCGCCACGGGGTCAAGTTAAAACCTGAAAAATGTGAGCTGTTCCGTAAAGAGGTCAGGTACGTGGGGCGTCTGGTGTCGGCTGAAGGGGTGCGGGTAGATCCAAAGGACCTGGAAGCTGTCCGGTCTCTCACACGCAGGATTCCTCAGACGGTGGGGGATATACGAAGGTTATTGGGGTTTCTCAGCTACTATCGGACATTCATCCAACCCATAACCCCTGTATGAATTGCTGCAGAGGAAGCCAGGGACTGAGCAGGATGTACACAGCCGAAGAAAAACTAAAGGGCCGCAAGTTCCCTCAAAGACTCCAGTGGAATGGAATCGAGACCATCAGCAGACTCTAGAGAGACTAATTAATATGCTTGAGGAACCACCAGTTCTGGCATATCCAGACTTCAATCAACCATTTACACTCCATACCGACGCATCGGAAGAGGGTTTGGGGGCTATCCTGTACCAGAGACAGGAGGGAAAGTTGAGGGTCATCGGGTATGGGTCCAGGACACTGACGATAACTGAGAAGAACTATCGATTACACAGCGGAAAACTCGAGTTCCTGGCGTTGAAGTGGGCGGTATGTGAGAAATTCCGGGACTACCTATTCTACGCCTCACACTTCACAGTGTATACTGACAACAACCCACTGACGTACGTGATGGGCACAGCGAAGCTATCCGACTTCCGGTTTGACATCAAATACCGGCCAGGCAGGGTTAACATCGATGCAGACACTCTGTCTCGTCTCCCCCTAGACATTGAAGCATTTGAGTCAGAGTGTACAAAACAGTTGCCTACCAGTGTAGTACGAGCAGCCTGGGAGGGTAGTCGCGTATCAGTAGATAAGGATGTGGCCTGGATCGCTGCATTGTACCTGTCTACGGGGGGAGAGGAACTACAGCCATTTACCACTTGGTTGCCGACAATTGGACTGGAAGAGCTGGTTACCGCCCAAAAAGAGGACCCAGTGATTTCACAAGTAAGACAGTGGAAAGTCGATGGGGTCATACCAACTGAGGAAATGAGACGAAGCATGACAGGGACCAGCAGAAAGCTCATGTACGAGTGGAAAAATCTGTATCTGGAACGGGGACTTCTCTACCGAAGGGCAAGGGAAAGAACGCAACTAGTTCTACCAAACATGTATAATAAGTTGGCCCTCGAGCACCTCCACGACCGGATGGGACATGTGGGTACGGAGAGAGTACTCAGCTTGGCAAGGGATCGATTCTACTGGCCGTACATGAAGAATGAGATAGAGGGGTACGTGACCAGGAGGTGCCCATGCATAAAACAGAAGAAACCCACCGCACACGTCCGAGCGCCTATGGGCAGTATCACAACGCACTCACCTATGGAGCTGGTGTGTATAGACTACCTCCACTTGGAGCCGAGCCGAGGAGGATATGAGTATATCCTAGTGGTCATGGACCATTTCACCAGGTTAGCCCAAGCCTACCCAACAAAAAACAAGTCAGGGCGGACTGCAGCAGAACGCTTGTTCCAGGACTACATCCCACGTTTTGGATACCCGGCCAAATTGCATCACGATCAAGGCGTGTATAGTAGTCGCCTACAATACAAGTCCATTAAGCCTCTTTGGAGTATTACTTACTGGAAAAATAGACCATTTCAACATTTTCGTCGGTTTAAGGAAATTATGTCTTTCCTTGGACTTTTCCGGTTAGTTGTCGAGCGCATTCAAAACAATGGCGGGATAAGCTTGATGATATGAGGTGATGACAGATAATGTCTAGTGATGATCTCAATTCAAGGGACAGTGTTAAAGTGTTATTACAAAATATTCAAAAACTTCACTGTAATTCTCTGTAGGCTATTGTTGCCAAGTTCAGATCACACATCACTGCTGCCCTGCTGGATATATAACAACACTTTGTTTTGGATAAATGTAATACAATTTTATAATTGTACTGTACAGTTGTTAAAGTGGGATTTGGCAGGTGGGGCCGTGGGGGAACCCTCAAATTCTGTGTAGGTGCAACAGGGAAAAATGACTCACGTGGGACAACATATTAAGTATTGTGTAGCAATACTTTTTGGGACAAGAGTGTCACTGTGGCACCAAGTATCACAATACGTATTCACTTGATATTTTAATGGTTTTATTTTTGTCCATCTACTACATCTACACTGATATGATGACGATACTATGTTCAAATTGCTGAGCACCTCAATATGGAACACAACCTTGTTTTTCACAATATAAATTCAAACATAAAAATGGCTGAAGACAACTATTACTGAAATAAATCACAACCACAATTATGTAAATTTGACATTAGCCTAGCCTACTTCCCCTTTGACTTTTAACTCCACTGCAACATCCACTTGCTCTGGCTAGAACAGCAACTGTCAGGGGCGGACTGGGACAAAAATTCAGCCCTGGCACTGTAGCCACACCAGCCCACATTACCAACAAACACAGAACGTTGGCACAACGTACCCAACCTTCTACGATTTGGCCAAAAGGTTGCTATAACGTTGAGTGGTGAAGGTTGTTACACTGTTGTCACAATGTTGACATTAAACCGCCGTTCAGGGCCATTGCTTTAGGTTGTGCCTAGGGTGTCTGGACAACCACTGGACAACATATGTACTCGTCACTGCCCCGAAGCGCGAAAATCAGCCTTTTAAATTTCAACTGATCGTTGAGCTGTCTCATTCTTCATCAAGCAAGGATATGTGAGAATTGCATTTAATTTACCTCAGCTAAATAAGATACATAATTATTCAAACACAACCTTCAACTTCCTTGTCTAATGCGACATTTATTTGAACATCTTCTGGTCATATGACAAATATTTAACTTTATGCCAAAAGTATGTATGGAGCCAAAATGACTTTAATGATGAGTAGCCTAATTGATTTCATCACTCAATGAATAGGCAGTGACGCGTTGCCTACTTGTTGCAAGTTAATGTTTTTTTTTAAACTTTTTTTTGGAAACGCACAGAGAGAAATTTTTTTTCGTAACTGCTCGCACACCTGTTTATTTTTTCCTTTGATTTGTCGTCTCATTCGTTTCTTTGCCAGATTTAGTCCACGTACTGTTTAACGTTAGTCCACTCCCTGTAGGCTCTAATATGTTTTTTCACAAATGTATGACTTTTGGAAGTGCAATTTGATTGCCATGCAGTTTTAATAAAGTTGAATTAGCTAAACTTCTTTGTCATTTTTACTCTTCAAAGTGTACACTTGCAGGTGTTGATTATAATAAATTTACTGTTAGGCCCATAAATAATAATAATAAACAATATTTAAAAAATATATATAGAGAAGTAGATGGAGAACCGTGACTGAGAACATAACGTCGGGAAGCGTGTTTGTGAAGGCGTTTGTGATATTAGGCTACGTTTTGATTTGATGTGGAAGGACTCCTTCAGAAGGAGCACCAGGCTGGCTGCAGTTTGACGGTGCACGCGACTTTTTTTTTTTTTAACAAGCCTACCATCGCGCTATCATTGATATTAATTAATCTATTTTTCTTAATTTATCTGCGTTCCGGTCCGTTCCGGCCCACATAACCCCTGTGGGTTATCTTTATTTTCGATATCAAGAATTAAATTGTCACTAGTTGAAATGTCTATTCTTGATATAAAAAATGTAATTGCTAGTAACAATGTTATTTTTTCATATCAATAATTCGATGTTCATAATTCGAGACGTTGGTGTCCATGCCGAAGATGATAGTGTCCGTGCCGGTGTCTGTTCCGAAGAAGTTGGTGTCCATTCCGGAGACGTTGGTGTCCGTGCCTGAGACTTGGAGACCAAAGATTTGAATTTTGGTGCAATTGTTTCTCTTTAGTGTTGATATGGCATAGTACATACACTAAGTTTCGTCATGCTAGCACGTGTGGAAGTATTTAAAACAAGGGTGTTACAACTAGCCCCGCGTTAGGTTGTGCCCCACTCTCCCCTATCCCTGGGGGTACACGAGGTGACAGAAAGGAGTACGTGAAAAATGAGTTCATTGCGTTCATTTATTTCTACCCCACCTTAAAATAACATTAAAACTGAGCATGTATTATCTAGCAGGTAAAATGCTGTAAATACATGACATTCAATCAAATGACATCTTTTGCAGTCAAAACTGACTGCATTCACTCAACAATGCTGCCTTGGCTAATCGCGCTATAGCCTACTGCCGTTCTCGACCATGTAGCCTACCTTTGTAAAATTGGGGATTTAGCACTTACTAGCATGACGAACAAATATAGACACAGACCGTGCATAGAGATCGATTTAAGATTCAAACTCTCTTCGATACAAAAACATACCCTGTGTGAGTTCCTGGCTTTAATGTTGATAACATTAATCGAATATCCACACGATTGCAAATGTGAAATTGATTTTATACAACAGTTCATGTTAATTTGAAACACAGTATTGTGAGTATTTTTTTCCTCAAAATAATAGCTCCATGAAAGCCACAGCAGAACAGCAGTACACAGCAGTGTTTGTGAATGAATCTGCGGCTTTGAACAAATCTTGAGAGTCAATGCTTCAATGATTCATTCATAATTAAAGCCACTTGCTTCGTTACTAAATTAATGAATGACTCGATGACTCACTCATAAAGACCCCTTGCCATCTAGTGGTAGTTTTAATTTAATATTTAAAAGCATCACTTCATTCCCTTTCCAGGGAAACTCGCAATGCATCGAGTCATTAATGAATGACTCGATGACTCACTCATAAAGACCCCTTGCCATCTAGTGGTAGTTTTAATTTAATATTTAAAAGCATCACTTCATTCCCTTTCCAGGGAAACTCGCAATGCGTCAATGAAACTTTGGGAACGTCTCTGTGTGATTACGTCTGAAGCACGTATGTCAACTAGTCCAATGGAAAGAATGAGCGTCACGGGCGGGTGACGTCATGACCATATTCACGATTCACTTACAAATGATCAGAGAATAAATAGTTATACGTATTTGGTGTGCTGTCCGGGGGGAGGGCTCCGAGCTCGGAAATTGGGCCCGAACCCAGAGTACTCCCCCCGTATCTCTTGGTTAGGAAGATAACCAGCCAAGTGTGAGGAGATGGGGTGGTGGAGGGATGCTGAAAACTGTCGAGGAATATGGGTGAGTCGACTGTGTGTATTTATAGGCCTTTAATCATGCTGATTGAGTGGACCTGTTGATTACTGATTGCTGACAGCTGGTTGGAATGACTTGATTGTTTGATCATTAGAACGTGTTCCTCCCGAACCTTAATAAAATATAATTTCACGAGTTCACACTTAACAAATGATCAGAGAACAGTTATACGTATTTGGCGTGCTGTCCGGGGGAGGGCTCCGACCTCGGAAATTGGGCCCGAACCAAGAATACTCCCCCAAAAAGCTAAGTGAGCAAAGGACAGCCGCCAGCTTAAAGGGGAAATGAAACGTCCATGTTTTGGCACTGGTAGTAGCTACATATATTAGAAAAATCACCTTGGCAAAACATTTATTTTAAAAAGTTGTTAAAACCACAGATATGACAAAATTATTTTCGTAATTTCTAGCTAGCGAGTCGCCATTTTGGAGTGACGTCACAGCCTACGTAACGGGGTTGGTTGGTTCCGCTGGTGAGTGAAGAGAGTGAAGCGTTACTGGACCGGACTGAATACGCAATTGATTTGAAATGGAGGAAGACGAACTTGAAAGACCTGTTGAGCCCGTGTGTCCCATTGCTTATGCATTTGAGTCGATACGGCGTGGGAACCGAGCAGTGGTACGTCGCTATGTCGAACAGCCGGTGATACATGGCCGTAGCCAGCTATGAGGTCACCGAGGTCCGGACCATTCAAAAATAAAATTTCAAGCTCTCTGAATGATTAATTAGCCGTTTAAACCACCTCATATGAGTGTTTGCAATTCATTTTGCTGCGAGAATCTAGCGCAGTGAACGGGGTTTGAGAGTGCGTTGTGAGGGCGCGGGTGCGATCCAGTGTTGCCAGATCCATATAATGGAAAGGTGGCAGTAGTCTTCTGGACTTGTTTTTCTGATTTAATGTCACACTTTAGGAAGTTATTAAAGTGGAAAGTTGCATGTTAGGGTTCGTGATATATTAATCTTATTTCCAAAACACAAGCTTTGAACTTATTTCGGATTATTATAAAAAATAAAATAAAATAAAAAATGTTGCTTGTTTTTCGTAGCAATATCTGGCAACATTTTACTGTCGGCATTAATAAAAAAAAAGCTTATAGAAAAACTAATTGCTGACAGGAAGATACCACATTCGGTAAGACAAACGCAATGATCATCGTTATTATCTGTAAGAAATGTATAACACTATCAAAAACAATAGCATAATACAGATCTGTATGTTACAGAATCAAAAACAATAGCATAATACAGATCTGTATGTTACAGAATCAAAAACAATAGCATAATACAGATATCTGTATGTTACAGAATGAAGCAGGAAGACGGCTTCTTTATTTTGTCATTTCAGTGAGCCAAGGATTGTCCACACACACACACACACACACACACACACAAGCTATAACGTTAGCAAATAGCCTGTAAATAGTTTGCAACATGTCTGTAAAATGTAAAACATTATATTGAATAAAACAATTTTTCACAAACATGTACAGTGTGCATGTGCAGTTTGTTAACATAACGTTAGACGTCGTCTTTTTGTCTGGTACTAATAAACTTCACTAGCTAAACACTAAGTTAGCGTTATTTAGCTAGTTCATCCTTACAGCTGTAAGCTAACAATGACTGTACCTAACGTTAGTTGTTCGCTGGTTCGACCAGCACATGCAACTTGTTAACGAGCCAGTGTGATGCAAACATGTATGAGAGGTTTGACATGATAATATGATAGCAGATGAATGCTTTTTATGCGTAGTTTAATGTTAAGTTTTATGTCTTTCACTGCGTTTTACTGAACTCAGCCCAGAGCCTTTAAAGCCAACCAACCCTGTGACGTCACATGTTAGAATACTGCACAATGGTGGCGCCCTGGCCGCGAAAGATATAACGGTTTTTCTTTTTTCTTTTATATGTTTACATTTGTCATGTTTCTTATATAATTGTTGATTATAGTGGAAATCCATTTTGTAAATCATGTAAACTTGATTGACTGCTTAATTTCCCCTTTAAACACGGGGCATACAGGACGGGCATGAGCACAGCCGCAGAAGCTGCATATGTGCAAGTACCGACAACGCCACCTGGTGCACTTGCTGATGTTAAAGTTGTTGCAAGGCTATTTGTTGTCAGTAGATGCTCTGGAGCTGAAATTAGCATTGTGGGGATTGACAGTTGCCGGTCTTGGCACGTAGCTGGTGGATTTAACTGGTGCTGTGTCCGGGCAGGGTGGAATGGAGGGGTTAATTTGTGGGCACGATAAAGTAGAATGTGCCACTGACCTGCAGACTGCGCAAGAAATGTTCCTGCAGCCAAGGAATACTCTGCTGTGTAGGTCGGTGTCGAGTGCTCCCCAGTAAGGGCACTGGTTCCACTGGGAAACCCTAACAGCGCACTTTGCTGAGAAGAGTTTGTGATAAGTGTAAAAGAGCCCTCCCCGTAGGACAACGCAAGCTCGGCTATGAGCGCTAAATAGTCGTTCAGTTTGCGCCGCCTATGAGGGAAGGCTGAACAAATGACTTCTGTGACGTGGCTGAAGGCGATAGAAAATTCGGAAAAAGAAAGTAAACGTGACTAATGTGTGTTTTGGTTTTTCAACGTGACTGAAAAATCCCCGCAGTCTAACTGACGGTTAGAATCAGAAGCGGGAAGCAGAGAAAGTAAAAGTGAAAGGTCTATGTCCGCACCTGCCAGGATCTGTGCTCGGATGTTGTGAGCCACAGGGGGCGGTTCCAAGGCGACAGCGTTTGATGGGACGGGCAATGGTGTAGCTGTAAAAAGAGAATAATGTGATTTTATATTTAAGAGAGAGCTGTAGGGGAGATAAGCCGGGGCTGTGACTATTGGCGGAGGCAGCCTCACGCTTAAGTCTGCCTGTGGGGCTTGAGGAGGGAAATTGAGAGAAGCATAAGGGGGAAGAGAAGGGCAGAAATGAGAAGCGTGAGCCTGTGTTGCAAACGGAGGCAGACTCGTGCTTGCTTGTGCTGCAGGCCACTGAAAAGGGGAGGGGTTAACGGTAGTTGCAGGAAGATGATGTAATATCTGGGCTTGCGCCGCTAACGGAGGCAGCTTCACGCTAGCGTCTGCTACGGGAGCTGGAGGCCACTGCAGAGGAAAGAGGTTAGAAACTTCAGGAAGAAGGTGCTGGGAGGTTAAGCTGGGGCCGGTGGGCCCATCTGTGTATGGCGCTACGGCAGGACGAGCCGCGCTGAGCTGAGCTGAAACTGGAGGCGAATGAAGTCTCGCAGCTGTGGAATCCGGGGCGCGGCCTAGGCTTGCCGAAGGCCTGGTGCTGTGGCCCGCTGCACGCCGAAAACCAGATCTTGTACGAGAGGTTGGTGGCGGAGTCGGGCGAGGCGAATCCGGGGCCTCCTGAGTTTTGCCTTGCCTGCTTGCCTTGGAAGCTGGGGTGGACTTAGGAGAGAGGTTTACTGATTGCAAGGTAACATACAGTTTGTATAGTTGTGCCTTGTTCATCCTGCGTGAGGGCTGAACATCAGAATTTATCAGCGCTTGCCTCAAACTTAATACTGTCCACTTTCCAATAGGCGGAATCGTAGGCACGGCTGAACAATAGGAGGATGCCGGGGATGAAGCTGGAGTCCTCGCCGGTGGAGGTGAGGGTAGGCCTCAGCGTCTTGCCGTGCGGTTGCTTGGGCGGACCGGCGTCCACGAGATGAAGCCTGGGGCTCAGTGGCAATATCAGGCGGAGAAGGAGTGGTCCTGGGGCCGGCTGATGGCGATGGAGGAACCGGAGTACAGTCGAACTCGTCGTCGGACGGAGGTAGTTGGACTTGGGACATCGTAGCAGTATGGTAAACCAAATGCTGAAAACTGTCTAGGAATATGGGTGAGTTGACTGTGTGTATTTATAGGCCTTTAATCATGCTGATTGAGTGGACCTGTTGATTACTGATTGCTGACAGCTGGTTGGAATGACTTGATTGTTTGATCATTAGAACGTGTTCCTCCCGAACCTTGTTAATAAAACATCATAAAGGATAAAAGCACATTCGGTGCAACCAGTGCTAGCTTTTGTGCCTCAGCGAAGTGCTCTGTGTCAAACTGTCTGTATATTTATTGTTTGTCTGTCACTGATATCTATATTATGGCAAAACAACTATTCAAGTCGTGTGCTTCTCCCTGCCCTCGTTTCCTTACGGGTGGGCATAGACACGATCTTTGTGTAGTTTGTTTGGGAGTGGAGCATGCTATGTCAGCGTTCGAGGGGGCTGACTGTCAGCATTGTGAGCGTCTCCCGCTCCGCATGCTCTGCTCTCGCCTGTCCATGTTCAATGAGAGTGGTCAGGCTCGCGAACCTCTGGGTGCAGGACCTGCTGTTGCCGAGGCAGCACGGAGAATGCATTCCTGGGGTTCGCAAATAGATCTCTCGGCGGGGTTGGAGATGGGCTCTACATTACATGTAGAGACAGTACATCCCAAGTACTCTACATTACTCTACAGTACATCCCGAGCAGGCTCTGGTAATGGAGCAAGAAGTAGAGTCTCTATTAGCAAAGGGAGCTATAGAGCAGGTGTTCTTGCCTGACAGAGAATCAGGGTTTTACAGCCGCTACTTTATTGTTCCAAAAAAGGATGGGGGGTTGCGTCCCATTTTAGATCTTCGTCTGTTGAATCGTGCAGTCATGAAACTCAAGTTCAAGATGCTCACACTCAAACAGATCGTGACCCAATCAGATCCGAGGACTGGTTTGTCACGATAGATTTAAAAGACGCTTACCGTATTTTCCGGACTATAAGTCGCACTTTTTTTCATAGTTTGGCTGGTCCTGCGACTTATATTCAGGTGCGACTTATATATCAAAATTAATTCAGACTGAGATGAACCAAGAGAAAACATTACCGTCTACAGCCGCGAGAGGGCGCTCTAGTTGGCGGAGTTGTTCAAAAGCGACACCAAGGATGAAGAAAATGATGTGGAATGAGATCGCGGGAGCTTGGTGAACTTGTTTACTGGTAACTTGCTTGTTGGACTCGCTGGCTTATGTTAATTTAGCCTATTCAGCCTCCCAGGTATGTTCTTTATGCTATTGTGTAGCTGAATAACTGTTAATGTGTTGCGTTAACATACCGGACACCTATTCAGCCTGTTGTTCTGTGTAGTTGAATAACTTTCCTTTCAAGATTAAATGTCTGTTCTTGGTCTTGAATTTTGTGAAATAAATGTCTAAATATATGCCACTTATAGTCCAGTGCGACTTATATATGTTTTTTTCCTCTTCATGACGCATTTTTTGACTGATGCGACTTATACTCCGAAGCGACTTATAGTCCGGAAAATACGGTACTTCCATGTCTCCATCCTCCCTCAACACAGGAAGTTCCTGAGGTTTTCTTTCGTATGTAGTGTAGTTGTCCTTCATGGTCAATATTTTCACATATTTTAAGAGTCACATGTGCTGATATAGCCACCTGACATGGCAACACAGTATGTCTCCACCACTTACAAACTTTGTCCTTACATGACATTCACTTTTATGGTGTTCTCCCCCCTCCAAATTCAACATTGAATTCAACCAAAAGTAATGTAGAAAGTCATTGTTGATGTGAACACTTTTATTTGTATTATCTTTCTGATGGTTCATAGAATACCACTGGGATTATACATAAAAGTTGTAATTAATTCCTTGTGGATAGAGTAATATTTCAATATCACCTCTTTATTATTTTGTTGTTGTTGATCCTCTCTGAGGAAAGTTGTTCTTAGATTATCATAAACCCTTTAACTGACTGTTTTGTCAAGTACTTTTTACTTTACTATTATTTAATTTTATTGAAGTGACGATAAAATAAAAATTTAAGTAAAACAAATTTGTGTGTTTCAATGAAAATATTTTTTTCAGTTCAGTTTTTTCAGGTGTTTTCAGTCAGGACTACTTTGGGTAAACAAACATATTTAAGCAATTTAAAGCTTCAATAATTTTTTGAGCAAGTACATAACCAGCCAGTGTTCAAAACAATCTGCTTGACTTAGCTCGATTCAAAATGGTAAGCTTGTAATAATGTTTTTAATTCCAGTGGTACTGGTGGATTTCCACGGGAAATTCGAGCATGTCTTTGCGTCATTACGTCACATCTGTACACATAAAGAAGGTGTCTCGGCTAGTAGGCTATTGCGTGTGAGGATGTTGGTGGTGGAGTGACAACTGGAGATTCGCGTTGTATAACGCAAAAGACTTCGGACTTGGGAGCAAAAAAGAGACTGCAACCGGGCCCATGTGAAAACAAGGACAAATATCAGAAGGGCATTAAATGTAGTCATGCAATGCTGATGTTGCTAACATTAACAATTTGAGAATAAAGTATAATTTGCACGGTTTGACGTGATATGATAAGCGATCGTTAGATTTAATCGGCGCGATTTACTGCAATGCTTTTTTCCCCTTAGTTGGGCAGAACAAAAGTGGATGTTACTTACTTGTTCAGACGACATTTTCCGGTGAAAATTCTTGTGTTGGTCATACTTACAAAAAGTAGAATCTGTGATTCCGAATGACAGTATCCACAGCTCCAGCGCGGTGATTGATAGCCGTACATTCTCCTCAAAACATTGGATTCATCCGCGCTGTGCCATGCCGAGGCGCAACGCATGTAAAGTTGATAATTCCGCAAATAACTGCAATTGCAGATTTCGAACAGAGATGGCGACAAGAGGAAAAACTGCGGACTGTAGCTACAATTACAATTATTTAATTATTGTATTATTTTATACAATTATTTACTATTACAATTATTTAATATTTATTCATTGCATAATGTAATTGGTTAACACGCATAACTGTTAGTGGTTTATTAAATATTAGTCCTTGTCATTTTTACCGATGTAAATAGTGCAAAAGATTGTACCATGCTTGCTGCATTGGACTATCACCAGACAAGCTACCTGGAAAAGATGCCCAATGGTTGTGCTCACTGTAGTTGGAGCCAAACGCCACTTTTAAGGCACTCATTGAAATATTTGGAAATTCAAAATTTTAACCTCAGAAAGCTAATGGACATTTAAACAAAAAAAAATGTTCTCAATTTTTTTCATCTTTGCATTGCAAATCAAGGTCAATGAAGTTACCATATATGAGCACTTGCCTGTCTAGGGTAAAATAAATTACCGATTTATTTAATTTATTTAAAATTAATTAATTTAAAAAAAATATGACACAAACACACACAAACTGCAAGGAACATTTATTTATTATAGGCACAAACTGCAAGGAATATTTATTTAGAGACATCTTTGTCTTGAGGTACTGATACTGGCATCTTGTGGAGGGTGCTCTGGGAGTATGGGTCCGGTCCCTGTAGGAGCAGGAGCTTGGTTCGCATTGCCGGCAGTAAGTCAGAATTGTTCCCGGTGCATGTTGGACTCCGGCAGGGTTGCCCTTTGTCGCTGGTTCTGTTCCTAATTTTCCTAAGGGTTTCAGAAAAGTTAGTTCATGCATTCATGACCTCGAGACTGGATTACTGTAATGCCTTATTAGCTGGTTGTCCTGCATCCTCAATAAACAAGCTACAGTTAGTCCAAAATGCCGCCGCTAGAGTTCTTACGAGATCAAGAAAATATGATCATATAACACCGATTTTATCATCACTGCATTGGTTACCTATAAAGTTCCGTATTAATTACAAGGTATTGCTACTGACTTATAAAGCCCTAAACGGCTTAGCTCCAGTCTATTTAACGGATCTTCTATCGCCCTATAATCCATCGCGCTCTTTAAGATCACTAAATTCAAGGCTTTTGGTCATACCTAGGATATTCAGAACCACCAAAGGAGGGAGAGCATTTTCACATTTGGCTCCAAAACTCTGGAATAGTCTTCCTGATACTGGTACTAATAAACTTCACTAGCTAAACACTAAGTTAGCGTTATTTAGCTAGTTCATCCTTACAGCTGTAAGCTAACAATGACTGTACCTAACGTTAGTTGTTCGCTGGTTCGACCAGCACATGCAACTTGTTAACGAGCCAGTGTGATGCAAACATGTATGAGAGGTTTGACATGATAATATGATAGCAGATGAATGCTTTTTATGCGTAGTTTAATGTTAAGTTTTATGTCTTTCACTGCGTTTTACTGAACTCAGCCCAGAGCCTTTAAAGCCAACCAACCCTGTGACGTCACATGTTAGAATACTGCACAATGGTGGCGCCCTGGCCGCGAAAGATATAACGGTTTTTCTTTTTTCTTTTATATGTTTACATTTGTCATGTTTCTTATATAATTGTTGATTATAGTGGAAATCCATTTTGTAAATCATGTAAACTTGATTGACTGCTTAATTTCCCCTTTAAACACGGGGCATACAGGACGGGCATGAGCACAGCCGCAGAAGCTGCATATGTGCAAGTACCGACAACGCCACCTGGTGCACTTGCTGATGTTAAAGTTGTTGCAAGGCTATTTGTTGTCAGTAGATGCTCTGGAGCTGAAATTAGCATTGTGGGGATTGACAGTTGCCGGTCTTGGCACGTAGCTGGTGGATTTAACTGGTGCTGTGTCCGGGCAGGGTGGAATGGAGGGGTTAATTTGTGGGCACGATAAAGTAGAATGTGCCACTGACCTGCAGACTGCGCAAGAAATGTTCCTGCAGCCAAGGAATACTCTGCTGTGTAGGTCGGTGTCGAGTGCTCCCCAGTAAGGGCACTGGTTCCACTGGGAAACCCTAACAGCGCACTTTGCTGAGAAGAGTTTGTGATAAGTGTAAAAGAGCCCTCCCCGTAGGACAACGCAAGCTCGGCTATGAGCGCTAAATAGTCGTTCAGTTTGCGCCGCCTATGAGGGAAGGCTGAACAAATGACTTCTGTGACGTGGCTGAAGGCGATAGAAAATTCGGAAAAAGAAAGTAAACGTGACTAATGTGTGTTTTGGTTTTTCAACGTGACTGAAAAATCCCCGCAGTCTAACTGACGGTTAGAATCAGAAGCGGGAAGCAGAGAAAGTAAAAGTGAAAGGTCTATGTCCGCACCTGCCAGGATCTGTGCTCGGATGTTGTGAGCCACAGGGGGCGGTTCCAAGGCGACAGCGTTTGATGGGACGGGCAATGGTGTAGCTGTAAAAAGAGAATAATGTGATTTTATATTTAAGAGAGAGCTGTAGGGGAGATAAGCCGGGGCTGTGACTATTGGCGGAGGCAGCCTCACGCTTAAGTCTGCCTGTGGGGCTTGAGGAGGGAAATTGAGAGAAGCATAAGGGGGAAGAGAAGGGCAGAAATGAGAAGCGTGAGCCTGTGTTGCAAACGGAGGCAGACTCGTGCTTGCTTGTGCTGCAGGCCACTGAAAAGGGGAGGGGTTAACGGTAGTTGCAGGAAGATGATGTAATATCTGGGCTTGCGCCGCTAACGGAGGCAGCTTCACGCTAGCGTCTGCTACGGGAGCTGGAGGCCACTGCAGAGGAAAGAGGTTAGAAACTTCAGGAAGAAGGTGCTGGGAGGTTAAGCTGGGGCCGGTGGGCCCATCTGTGTATGGCGCTACGGCAGGACGAGCCGCGCTGAGCTGAGCTGAAACTGGAGGCGAATGAATTCTCGCAGCTGTGGAATCCGGGGCGCGGCCTAGGCTTGCCGAAGGCCTGGTGCTGTGGCCCGCTGCACGCCGAAAACCAGATCTTGTACGAGAGGTTGGTGGCGGAGTCGGGCGAGGCGAATCCGGGGCCTCCTGAGTTTTGCCTTGCCTGCTTGCCTTGGAAGCTGGGGTGGACTTAGGAGAGAGGTTTACTGATTGCAAGGTAACATACAGTTTGTATAGTTGTGCCTTGTTCATCCTGCGTGAGGGCTGAACATCAGAATTTATCAGCGCTTGCCTCAAACTTAATACTGTCCACTTTCCAATAGGCGGAATCGTAGGCACGGCTGAACAATAGGAGGATGCCGGGGATGAAGCTGGAGTCCTCGCCGGTGGAGGTGAGGGTAGGCCTCAGCGTCTTGCCGTGCGGTTGCTTGGGCGGACCGGCGTCCACGAGATGAAGCCTGGGGCTCAGTGGCAATATCAGGCGGAGAAGGAGTGGTCCTGGGGCCGGCTGATGGCGATGGAGGAACCGGAGTACAGTCGAACTCGTCGTCGGACGGAGGTAGTTGGACTTGGGACATCGTAGCAGTATGGTAAACCAAATGCTGAAAACTGTCTAGGAATATGGGTGAGTTGACTGTGTGTATTTATAGGCCTTTAATCATGCTGATTGAGTGGACCTGTTGATTACTGATTGCTGACAGCTGGTTGGAATGACTTGATTGTTTGATCATTAGAACGTGTTCCTCCCGAACCTTGTTAATAAAACATCATAAAGGATAAAAGCACATTCGGTGCAACCAGTGCTAGCTTTTGTGCCTCAGCGAAGTGCTCTGTGTCAAACTGTCTGTATATTTATTGTTTGTCTGTCACTGATATCTATATTATGGCAAAACAACTATTCAAGTCGTGTGCTTCTCCCTGCCCTCGTTTCCTTACGGGTGGGCATAGACACGATCTTTGTGTAGTTTGTTTGGGAGTGGAGCATGCTATGTCAGCGTTCGAGGGGGCTGACTGTCAGCATTGTGAGCGTCTCCCGCTCCGCATGCTCTGCTCTCGCCTGTCCATGTTCAATGAGAGTGGTCAGGCTCGCGAACCTCTGGGTGCAGGACCTGCTGTTGCCGAGGCAGCACGGAGAATGCATTCCTGGGGTTCGCAAATAGATCTCTCGGCGGGGTTGGAGATGGGCTCTACATTACATGTAGAGACAGTACATCCCAAGTACTCTACATTACTCTACAGTACATCCCGAGCAGGCTCTGGTAATGGAGCAAGAAGTAGAGTCTCTATTAGCAAAGGGAGCTATAGAGCAGGTGTTCTTGCCTGACAGAGAATCAGGGTTTTACAGCCGCTACTTTATTGTTCCAAAAAAGGATGGGGGGTTGCGTCCCATTTTAGATCTTCGTCTGTTGAATCGTGCAGTCATGAAACTCAAGTTCAAGATGCTCACACTCAAACAGATCGTGACCCAATCAGATCCGAGGACTGGTTTGTCACGATAGATTTAAAAGACGCTTACCGTATTTTCCGGACTATAAGTCGCACTTTTTTTCATAGTTTGGCTGGTCCTGCGACTTATATTCAGGTGCGACTTATATATCAAAATTAATTCAGACTGAGATGAACCAAGAGAAAACATTACCGTCTACAGCCGCGAGAGGGCGCTCTAGTTGGCGGAGTTGTTCAAAAGCGACACCAAGGATGAAGAAAATGATGTGGAATGAGATCGCGGGAGCTTGGTGAACTTGTTTACTGGTAACTTGCTTGTTGGACTCGCTGGCTTATGTTAATTTAGCCTATTCAGCCTCCCAGGTATGTTCTTTATGCTATTGTGTAGCTGAATAACTGTTAATGTGTTGCGTTAACATACCGGACACCTATTCAGCCTGTTGTTCTGTGTAGTTGAATAACTTTCCTTTCAAGATTAAATGTCTGTTCTTGGTCTTGAATTTTGTGAAATAAATGTCTAAATATATGCCACTTATAGTCCAGTGCGACTTATATATGTTTTTTTCCTCTTCATGACGCATTTTTTGACTGATGCGACTTATACTCCGAAGCGACTTATAGTCCGGAAAATACGGTACTTCCATGTCTCCATCCTCCCTCAACACAGGAAGTTCCTGAGGTTTTCTTTCGTATGTAGTGTAGTTGTCCTTCATGGTCAATATTTTCACATATTTTAAGAGTCACATGTGCTGATATAGCCACCTGACATGGCAACACAGTATGTCTCCACCACTTACAAACTTTGTCCTTACATGACATTCACTTTTATGGTGTTCTCCCCCCTCCAAATTCAACATTGAATTCAACCAAAAGTAATGTAGAAAGTCATTGTTGATGTGAACACTTTTATTTGTATTATCTTTCTGATGGTTCATAGAATACCACTGGGATTATACATAAAAGTTGTAATTAATTCCTTGTGGATAGAGTAATATTTCAATATCACCTCTTTATTATTTTGTTGTTGTTGATCCTCTCTGAGGAAAGTTGTTCTTAGATTATCATAAACCCTTTAACTGACTGTTTTGTCAAGTACTTTTTACTTTACTATTATTTAATTTTATTGAAGTGACGATAAAATAAAAATTTAAGTAAAACAAATTTGTGTGTTTCAATGAAAATATTTTTTTCAGTTCAGTTTTTTCAGGTGTTTTCAGTCAGGACTACTTTGGGTAAACAAACATATTTAAGCAATTTAAAGCTTCAATAATTTTTTGAGCAAGTACATAACCAGCCAGTGTTCAAAACAATCTGCTTGACTTAGCTCGATTCAAAATGGTAAGCTTGTAATAATGTTTTTAATTCCAGTGGTACTGGTGGATTTCCACGGGAAATTCGAGCATGTCTTTGCGTCATTACGTCACATCTGTACACATAAAGAAGGTGTCTCGGCTAGTAGGCTATTGCGTGTGAGGATGTTGGTGGTGGAGTGACAACTGGAGATTCGCGTTGTATAACGCAAAAGACTTCGGACTTGGGAGCAAAAAAGAGACTGCAACCGGGCCCATGTGAAAACAAGGACAAATATCAGAAGGGCATTAAATGTAGTCATGCAATGCTGATGTTGCTAACATTAACAATTTGAGAATAAAGTATAATTTGCACGGTTTGACGTGATATGATAAGCGATCGTTAGATTTAATCGGCGCGATTTACTGCAATGCTTTTTTCCCCTTAGTTGGGCAGAACAAAAGTGGATGTTACTTACTTGTTCAGACGACATTTTCCGGTGAAAATTCTTGTGTTGGTCATACTTACAAAAAGTAGAATCTGTGATTCCGAATGACAGTATCCACAGCTCCAGCGCGGTGATTGATAGCCGTACATTCTCCTCAAAACATTGGATTCATCCGCGCTGTGCCATGCCGAGGCGCAACGCATGTAAAGTTGATAATTCCGCAAATAACTGCAATTGCAGATTTCGAACAGAGATGGCGACAAGAGGAAAAACTGCGGACTGTAGCTACAATTACAATTATTTAATTATTGTATTATTTTATACAATTATTTACTATTACAATTATTTAATATTTATTCATTGCATAATGTAATTGGTTAACACGCATAACTGTTAGTGGTTTATTAAATATTAGTCCTTGTCATTTTTACCGATGTAAATAGTGCAAAAGATTGTACCATGCTTGCTGCATTGGACTATCACCAGACAAGCTACCTGGAAAAGATGCCCAATGGTTGTGCTCACTGTAGTTGGAGCCAAACGCCACTTTTAAGGCACTCATTGAAATATTTGGAAATTCAAAATTTTAACCTCAGAAAGCTAATGGACATTTAAACAAAAAAAAATGTTCTCAATTTTTTTCATCTTTGCATTGCAAATCAAGGTCAATGAAGTTACCATATATGAGCACTTGCCTGTCTAGGGTAAAATAAATTACCGATTTATTTAATTTATTTAAAATTAATTAATTTAAAAAAAATATGACACAAACACACACAAACTGCAAGGAACATTTATTTATTATAGGCACAAACTGCAAGGAATATTTATTTAGAGACATCTTTGTCTTGAGGTACTGATACTGGCATCTTGTGGAGGGTGCTCTGGGAGTATGGGTCCGGTCCCTGTAGGAGCAGGAGCTTGGTTCGCATTGCCGGCAGTAAGTCAGAATTGTTCCCGGTGCATGTTGGACTCCGGCAGGGTTGCCCTTTGTCGCTGGTTCTGTTCCTAATTTTCCTAAGGGTTTCAGAAAAGTTAGTTCATGCATTCATGACCTCGAGACTGGATTACTGTAATGCCTTATTAGCTGGTTGTCCTGCATCCTCAATAAACAAGCTACAGTTAGTCCAAAATGCCGCCGCTAGAGTTCTTACGAGATCAAGAAAATATGATCATATAACACCGATTTTATCATCACTGCATTGGTTACCTATAAAGTTCCGTATTAATTACAAGGTATTGCTACTGACTTATAAAGCCCTAAACGGCTTAGCTCCAGTCTATTTAACGGATCTTCTATCGCCCTATAATCCATCGCGCTCTTTAAGATCACTAAATTCAAGGCTTTTGGTCATACCTAGGATATCCAGAACCACCAAAGGAGGGAGAGCATTTTCACATTTGGCTCCAAAACTCTGGAATAGTCTTCCTGATACTGTTCGTTGCTCAGACTCGCTCTCCCAGTTTAAAACTAGATTAAAGTCGCATCTCTTCAGCCAGGCATTCATATAATCCCACAGTTCAAACTACAATCCGGCCTCTAGCTCATAAATGCCAGAGGAGAACTGGCCCCCGACTGAGCCTGGGTTCTCCCAAGGTTTTTTTTTTTCTCCATTAGGTCACCTGATGGAGTTTTAGGACACCATTAGGTCACTTGATGGAGTTTTTCGGTTCCATGCCACTGTTGCCTTTGGCTTGCTCAGTTGGGGATATTTTGGGGATATTTAATTAAATTTTATCAATCAATAAATTCCTCTTGAAACAAACTTTGTTGTATTATTTAAATTTAATACTGTGAAGCTGCTTTGATACAATCTGTATTGTGAAAAGCGCTATACAAATAAACTTGACTTGACTTGACTTGACTTTCAGGTTTGGGGACCACACGATTTCATCTCTGCTCTTTGCGGATGATGTTGTCGTGCTGGCCCCATCAGACCAGGACCTTCAGCATGCACTGGGACGGTTTTCAGCCGAGTGTGAAGCGGCTGGGATGGGAATCAGCACCTCCAAATCCGAGGCCATGGTTCTCAGTCGGAAAAGGGTGGCTTGCTCACTTCAGGTTGGTGGAGAGTTCCTGCCTCAAGTGGAGGAGTTCAAGTATCTTGGGGTCTTGTTCACGAGTGAGGGAAGGCTAGAACGGGAGATTGAAGACGGATTGGTGCAGCTTCTGCAGTAATGCGGTTGATGTACCGGTCTGTCGTGGTGAAGAAGGAGCTGCCAGGTGAAGCTCTCGATTTTACGGTCGATTTTACGTTCCTACTCTCACCTATGGTCATGAGCTTATATTTGCTCATAATTGTGTTTTATCACAAAACAATATTCAGTAAATAAAATCAATTCACACAGTACTAGGCCTCACACGAACAATAAGCACCTGTGTATGCCATTTAACTATAATAAAAAAAAAAAACATACATTCATAAGGTATATGTCTAAAAATGGACACTTGCTAGTCTTAGGTAAAAGGGGCATATGATCAAATATGGTGCATTTAGTTTTCAGCCAATCATTAAGCTAATTTTTACAAATGCTATGCAAATAACAACAATCTTAATCTTTAACACAACTATTCAACTAAATAATTTGTGAGTTACATCAACTTGCCATGTTTAGTTATGATGTTATTATTATAGCTGTGGGAGAAGCCAGGTTCAAAAAAGCAATATTTTTGATTTCTGCAAGATGGCTGTGTTTGAGGTGCTCCAGGCCACTGCTGATTGGTCAGATACCCTAATGTCTATAGGTGTGTTCGACATCGGCTGCGGCTGGATGTAACCGATCGGCGAGAGTAGCCGCGTGCAGGCGGGGAGGAGCTGCAAACGGAGACGTGAAGTCGGACACTTTCTGGTTCCCGTAGTGACCGCTCACGTGGTGTTTGCATACTTTACCACAGCTGAAGTGAAATAAATGCAATATTTGCCAAATAATACACAGATGTTTCAGAGACATTTTCATTCAATACTTTATGTACTGCTTCATACAGCGTCTGTTTGAACAAGAATAAAGTTCAACATAAGCTACTATCAATGAAGTGGAGTCTACGTTTTTTAAGCAGTTTTAATTTGATAAACATGACACAATATAACATGACAACGACATGAAAAGAGTGTTCACTGTTATAATAAACTGATTTGAGAGCTTAGAGGAACTAAAGGTGTTCGGATAAACGCGAAACACACGTGATCGTTGTCATGCGGTGAATCCGGCCAATCGTGGAACAGCTGTGTCGTCATCAGCCCTCCTGCAGCCCAGTGCAGCCGCTCTTGAGAAGCTGCGCTGGCTGAGTTCTCCGGCTACTCTCGAATTGCTCTCGCGGTACTTTGATGGCATACGTCACAGTCACGTGGCGTCGGCGCTGTATCAAGTCGGACAAAATTTCTAACCGGCATGCACTGCTTTAAGTCAGCCACCGATCGGTCTGCACAGAGCTGCATGAAGTCGAACAAGCCTAATATCTGTCAGATAGCTTGATCTCCCCTGATTGGCTGAGAGCAAACCACATGACTCTAGAACTCCAAATGGAATGTGAATGTGTGCGGAAGTGACTAAATATGGTTACTTGCCCCATAAAGTTAAGAATACTTGATAAGTTGGCTAAACTTTGCTGCAAATCTGCAGAAACTTCTGCTTTATTGTCCTTGTTGCAATATAGATTACTAGCCTGACTACATCAGACTTCGTACTTCCGCTCAATTTCAGTTCGCTTCTGTACTCAGTCTGAGATGGCGACCTATCTCTCAGTTTTCCTCCGGCCTCAAAACAGCCGGCCAATCAACGAAAAGAGGGCGGGCTGAGAGCCGTGACGTAGACGCTGATTGTACCGTGGATGCGTAGATTTACTTCACATAATCTGCAAAAGTCGTTCACAGCCATGTTCACTCCGATATTTCGCTCGATGGTTTTGTTTTCGCATCATACATGTGTTTACAGTGGAAGTTAGATGCGGCTGAGCCAGCGCATAACACACGTCATAACCAAACGTTATGTGATTGGCTTACGGATAACCAATGATTTTAAACTTCAGACAAGCGCCCAGGCTAATAGACTACCACTGTATATCTGTATTTTGGGACTTTGGGACAGTTAAAGTCCCAAGGACCAGATATGATTAATTAAGACCATCATTGATTGAATTGCAATCAATTTAAGACAAGAGTCAGAATTATAATAAATTAAAGAAAATTTTCCTGAAGATAGTGTAAGGCCCGATATATTGGTCCAACGCCGGTTCGCCAATACACGGGGAAGATTATCACGTGTTCTGTCCTCACTCATGCAAAGTATTGGTTGGTTAAATTTGTAATACATTAATCATATGTATTTACTCGTTACTTCATCTGACTCCATAAATTAAAGGTTTTAATAACATCTGTGCCTCACTAAAGGTGAGCGAATGTATGACTATTCCTTTTAACCATTAAATGAACAATGTCAAAATCAGTTAGAATAATCACATGTAACAATTTAATATTTCAGATATCAGAGATCAATTCCACAATCAATTCAAATATCTAGAGCATGGTTATACATTGGTTACACCAAATAATCTTACCCAGCTTGCACCAGAGAGAGAGAGAGAGAGAGAGAGAGAGAGCGAGCGAGCGAGCACCTATTCCATTCGTGTCCAGCAAAGAAGAGACCAGAGAGAGGGCGAACACCTTCCTTTATCCTGTTTGACCAGGTGACATGGGGGATGGGGGAGACCACACTCAAATGGCTTCTATCCAACAGAAGGGGGTTTGCCTTATCTGGCCGTATCTCTGAACCAGTTTTCTCTAAACTTCTATAAACCTTATTTCCTTTTATTTCATCTATCTGGATATGAGATATCTGTACCACTCACTTTGAGACATTTCAAATGACACCAAAAACATAACAGTCAATGATAAACATTCACATTAAACCATGTTCTTGTGTGAGTTCTTGGTTGTTTCTGAGAGGAAGTGAGGTTGTATGGGGGAGGTCAAATGTTAATTAGCCAGCAGGGCCCTTTTGTCTCATAAATCAGGCCTCAACCCGTATTTTCAGTCTTACAATAGTTTACAGTTTCATCGGGCAGAAGTCAGCTTCAAGACTCACAAAGAGTTTTTAGGCCGCCCTGCTTACAGTTACAAAGACCATCGCAATTATACCCTTCACCAAGGTCTAAGCTAGGTCCTTGCTTCAGGTTGAATGATTCTGACTGGCTAATAAATAGATAAACAAATATTTTCCACACATAAACACATAGACTGAAGCATATCTCCATCGATTATACAGCTGACACTCAGACCCTGAATTTTGGGTTCTTTATGGTTAACACTAGAACTCCCAAGGGTGGTAATTTTGACCGTTTTTTTATTTTTTATTTTACAGTGTAATAACTTTGTTAAAATAAAATAAATGTGGCTATAGGACTCTGACTTTTCCTAAATATGTGTATATTTTACTCTGACACTGTTATTTTATTAAAATCACAAAACACAAAACAGTTCTGACTATTTCTACCTAGAATGACCATGACGGTTATTTTGACCGCACGCATTATAGATATCATAAGTCCGTTACATTGCAAGTTTCGCGGAGGGACTTCATCACGCGACTGGCGAGCGAACTTCGCTCCGACCACATGGAATCAAAAGCCATTCAACTGGAGGAACTGCAAACAAAATAGAACCAAGGAGACAAGTGCCAAATGTCACACAGTGGTGTGTGGGAGCTGCACACGAAAGGCGGTGTTTACCTGTGTGGAAAGTGCGTAAGCGTCAATAATGTGGGGTGTTTGCGCCGTTCAAATGGGCATTTAACCTGATTTTGTTCGTTAATATTTTTTGTTCACTGAAACTTAATCGTTCAAAAGCAGTTTGTTTTCTTGTTTAGCTAATGTTCATGTTTTTTCTTAGCCTGTGTGTGTAGCTACTGTATTGTGCTGCATACGTGTCCGTGAAAGTTTTTACAATGTATTCAAATGTATCAGTGTTTTTGTTATTGTATAGGCTATATGTTATAAGTTATTGTATCATAAGATTTGTTTTTATTCTACAAAGAAAAAAAGAAAATATTTATCAATTAGGCTGGAAAATACATTTTCACATTCATTTGAATTAACATTTTGTGTCCTGTTTATTACCTATCATAACATTGTAGATCCATTTCTTTTTAGATTTTTTTATTGATTATTGACCTTATTTACAAACAGGGCTGTACTAAACGGTATCAAGCTTTGACGTTTCCTAACTTTTGTGCATGTCTATTCACGTGGTGAGTGCGGTGAAAAAAATATAATTTTGAGCAAAACATTCCTCACATAGAGGCAGCACCTGTCGGGGCAATCTTTCTTTTGTGCTTGTTTTAAGGGCTATGACGACAGGAATTAAAAGCTTCATTGGAAAAGAGAAGGTTAACATGTACAATAGATATGACATGACGAAAATGACGTTCAGTACGGCCATTTGAATGTCAAAGTATGAACGGTCAGAATGACCGCTATGGTCGTTCTAGTAGTTATGGAATTCCGGTAGTTCTAGTGTTAAAGGGATAGTTCACCCAAAAATGAAATTAGCCCAAAGTTTACTCAATATTTTTCTTACACAAAGGCATCGCTTCGCTTCAGAAGGCCTTTATTAACCCCCCGGAGCCGTGTGAAACACTTTTATCATGGATGGATGCACTTTGATGGACTTCAAAACAGAAACAGCAATTCACTGCCATTATAAAATTTGGAAGAGCCAGGACACCTATATGGCTTGAGGGTGAGTAAATCATGGGCTAATTTTCATTTTTGGGTGAAAAATCCCTTTAAATATACACTACTGTTCAAATGTGAATTAAAGGGACATGATTTAGATTTTCTCCCATCTAGCGGTGAAATTGTATTTTGCATTCAAACGAATAGTGCTCTCCAGCGCCTCGCTTTTTCAAATGCGTGTTGCATCTACGGTAGCCGTTATGTACCAAAAAGCTATGACAGGATGTCTTATAATAGCACTTCATCGAGATTTCCTTCGGGTGAACTGGTTTGTTATTTCAAACAAACTGCAACTTGACACAACGAACAAACGAATGTTACAGTTTTGAGCAAACAAAACTTACAACCTTGTTTTTAGGGCCTTCTCTACTTTACTCAATAGCTGCTTTTCATCAAAGAGCCTGTTTAACTTTTAACTATAAATGTTCTACTGTCTATATAATAAAGTACACAACCAAGCAATGAAAAAAAGCTTGTAATTAAGACCGTAACATTGACTTACCCGTCGAGAAGAAAGCAGGCAACTTCAGCGTCTCTTTTGAAAGCTTTCTCCTGCATTAGCTATCCCGACATTAACCCTTGTTTTTTGTAATCTCTGGTCACGTTTCCTTTTACGGTCTTTTTTGGACTTTTTCGACGACGAGGACTCCTTATCCTGTGACTCAGCATTTGTATGGTCCGTGCAGTGCGCCTCCGTTTCTGCTGGTTTCAGTCACGTGGCGCTGGCTCTGAACGAAAACGCGTTGTGGAAACGCGTTGGCCTAGTACTTTTTGTCCCTCTCTGCTATTATAGTTTTTCAAGATGGCGGAACTACATGGAAGCCTCCGTGGACCTACCCATCCCATGTATATAAAGATAATAAATTCTTCGTTTACGAGGATAAGTCAGATCATTGGCAGAGGTATTTGTACACCATTGAGGACATATTTATGAATAAAAATATTGATTTTAGATAATAAAATACCTAAAAAACTACACATTGTCCCTTTAAAGGAATAGTTCACTTCAAAATGAAAATTCTGTCATCATTTACTCACCCTCAAGTTGTTTCAAATCTGTATTCATTTATTTCTTCTGTTGAACACAAGGGAAGATATTTTGAAGAAGGTTGGTAACCAAACAGTTGATGGGCCCAACCACAGTATTTTTTTTTTCCAACTATGGAAGTCAATGGGGCCCATCAACTGTTTGAATGATAGTGTAAATAAATATGTATGTCTTTATGATTGATACCAGCACGGAGTTTTGGAAAAAAATCACATGCATGTAGTTAATAATAATAATAATAAGTTTAATTTATATAGCGCCTTTCCCAAGCTCAAGGACGCTTCACAATGACAGTAAATAACAAGCAGTTTACAAATAAACGGACAATGGACATTTGCCCAGTCCAAGTAATGGGCGATTGCAGTTGCAAATCGCATTACATTTGCAATACAAACATAAAACAGAGGCAACAAACATTAATCACAGACAGCATGGTGGGCAGTTGGAGTAAAGATGCAATAGATTATTGGTACCTAGGTTAACATTGTGACTGTGTTATGTCAAATTAACATTTTCATGACTGATAATACTGATTAAACAAATGGGTTTTGAGTTTATGCTTAAATTCATGCAACGTGGTTGTTGTCCTGAGAGCCAACGGAAGAGAGTTCCATAGCTTAGGGGCTATAACAGAGAAAGACCTGCCACCCATAGACGACAGACGAAATCTCCGCTCACAGAGGAGTTCACAGCCAGAAGATCGGAGAGTTCGAGGGGGAATATAAGGAGAAAGTAAGTCAGAGAGATAGGCTGGAGCAAGACCATTGAGTGACTTAAAGGTAAGCAGAAGAATTTTATAAGTGATTCGGGATGACACGGGTAGCCAGTGCAGTTTAAACAGAATTGGAGTGATATGGGCAGATTTATATAGTTGATTGTACATTTCATTACCTCTCACATAGGCTACTTTTAATGCCATGACATCATCATCATCTCCTATGGCTCAAGGGCATGGTTTCCAAGAAACGTTCGTGTTTGTCCTAAAACCGGTAAAACTAGATAATCAACAAAGATAAGTAAGGGATAATGTATTGCGAGGCGGTTGTTATAGCGAATACAACGCCGACAGGCTGATCAGGAACCCGACGCGAAGCGGAGGGGTCTTGAATCAGCCTGAAGGGTTTGTATTCGCTATAACAACTGCCTCGCTCTACATTATCCCGCTTATCACATGGCTACCTACCAAATAAATCAATAATTTGACACAAAATATTGATTTAAAAAGGAGTTTATTGATTTAAAAACGATTGTATTGTTTCCGCTAAAGAAAATAGTCCGTTCCGTCTCTACGGTTAGAATCCAGCGTCCTGTTTTCTGTTAATCCTGTTTTTCATGGCAACAGTGTGTTATACTTAGCAGCGGTCTGTTATCAAGAAATAACAGGCCGCATTCTACATTAGAATTCAACCAAGCCATGTAATAACTAACAATAAAAGTACTCATTTTACACAACATTGAAGTCAGTATATGAAATATTTTTTAAATAATTTTATTTACATGTTTTTGTACTGTTTGTGACTCTTCTTTCATACATCCTCTTTCCCCCTAAAAAACGCGCTAGAAACTAACTTTCATCTTTGAAACACAAGGGCGGGGGGGGGGGGGGTCTGAGAGCTAAATAAATATGACAGCACCTGATTTACATCTCATTAGAGAGCTGACAGTTGAGCAGACAACAATTAGAACACGCAACAGAGCAAGTATGAAGTTTAACACCGCTGTTGTTGGAACCATACTTCTCAACATAGCAGGTAAGATCTTACTAAAGTCCATAAGTGTAAGCTTATAGCCTAATAATGTTTAAATGGTTTAATAATGACAAGCCAATTGAATTCCTCTTGCTAAGGACCTTTGTAACTCTCCCACCCTGATACCTGAAATGGCTGTAGGCCTACTACAAACACACTTTTGTAACATTATACGCTACCATTCAAAAGTTTGTGGTCAGTAATAAATTTTGTTTTTGGAAAGAAATGAAAGAAATTATCACTTATATTCAGCAAGGATGCATTTAATTGAAGTGACAGTAAAGACATGTAGCAAAAGCTTTCTATTTCAGATAAATGCGTTTCTTATGAACTTTCTATTCTTTAAAGAATCCTGAAAAATGGCCACAACTGTTTTCAACATTGATAATAATGATATTTATTTGGGCAGCAAATCAGCATATTAGACTGAAGAGTTGGGGTACTCGAAATCGAGTCCAATTTTGAATGAACTCGGACTTGTCACGCACTCGGGTGAATTTGAACTCGGACTTGACACGGACTCGGACATTTTAGACTCGGAAAATTTGCAGAGTACAGTCGAGTCACAGGACACAATATTTTATTATTCAAAAACGAAACAAAACTAATTACATTGTGTTGTTTCAGCGCTGAGCATTGTAGCCAATCACAGACATGTATATTACACGCATGAACGCAGTGGCAAATCAGAAGCGTTTTAGTACGGAGCCCGATAAGTCACCTGTGGGAGATGGATTGTGAAAGCGTGGGCACGGTTTATGAATTTGTGGGTACAGATTGCAAAAACTGAAGGCACGGTTTACAAATCTGAGAGCGCGGATTAGTAACTCGTGGGTACGGTTTATTAATCCGTGGGCACGATTTGTTAAACTGAGCGGACGAATTGCAAAATCGTCGCCACGGATTTTTTTTTTTTTTTTTTTTTTTTTTTCACAGGTGACTTCCCGGGCTCCGTATTTTAGAGTCACCATGCGGAGAATTCACTCAAAATGTATGTTCAGAATCAGCGCGAGCTGATGGCTTAAAGGGAGCGCTATTGACAATCTAAATAATAGGGTTTTTTTTCATGCTTCTAGAGGACCAGTGGTTACGTTCACACTGTAAAATTTAATAAGTGATAACTGCATTTAATGTGGGAGTGAATCCGCTAAATTATAGTCCTGTGAGTCATGAAATTGCGATGATTTGACATAGTATAACCATATAGCTTTTGTTACAATTACACTTTAGTCATAAGTTTACATACACCTTGCAGAACTTCGAAAATGTTATTTTTATTTATTCTTTAATAATAAGGATCATAAAAACTTCTTTTTTTTACTGCCCTGAAAAAGCTTTTTCACATTACAGATGTTTAAGTATAGCCTAGTCCCCAAGACAAAATACAAACACAAAATACAAGACAAATTACATAAGCTTGATTTTTAATATTGTGTGTCATTACCTGAATGATCTACAACTGTTTGTTTTTTTGTTTTTTTGTTTTTTTTAATGGTTGTTCATTAGTCCCTTGTTTGTCCCGACCAGTTAAACTGCTCGATGGTCTTTAGAAAAATCCTCCAGCTCCTGCACATTCTTTGCTTTTCCAGCATCTTCTGCATATTTGACTTTTTACTAGCAGTGATTGTATGATTTTGAGATCCATCTTTTCACACTGGTGACAACTGAAAGACTCATACACAACTATTACAAACACTGCAAACATTCAGTGATGCTCAAGAGGGAAACATCCATTTAGAGCCAGGGCGTGTAAATTGGTGTAAATTGTTCTTATTTTGTTTAGAAATTCATTAATTAATTTAGTACTGCCCTTCAGAGGCTAAATAAGATATGAACATTTAAAAGAAAATAAGAAAAATTTACACATCACCATCTTCTTGCTCAAACGTTTACCCCTGGCTCTTAATGCATCGTGTTGCATTCTTGAGCATTACCTTGCAGATTCTAAAAGCTGTGACCAATCATAATGCAGATATCCTCCATTTTTGTCTGACAAACAAACCAAACCAAAACCAAAAGGTGTGTACTGACATCTTTTTGAAGTTCTAATGTTCATTCATGTTTATTTCGTGCTATAACTAAAATAGATGATCAGTTCACATGTTGCTTGAACTAAGGCGCTATACATTAAAGCGCCACAAAATGGTATTTGGGGAAATGACGTGACGTGTCATTTTTTGTCAAAAGGCCTTAATAATAATAATAATAAAACAAATTTATAACATCCAAAGTATGTAAGGTAGTACAACTTGATCTCTTTTACTGAATCCAAAAGGTTTTAATTATATTTGACTACATATAAAGGTATTTTAAAGATTTTGAAGTGTCAAAAGGTCATTCGGTTTAAAGCCACACTAAGTAGAAATTGTGTTTTTGTCAAACAGCGACCCCTAGAGTCGCTGTGGAATACTTGCACTGTCGTAAATTATATTATAACATTTTTACATGATTGCAGCAAAATCACAAGTAAATAGTCTATAATCTAGGCCTACTGTATCATTTAATTTGTGTTGTTTTTATTGGAATGTAAACATTACAAAATGCCAGATAACATCAATTAAGTTAAATGTACGTCGCATTATTTCATAACATTGGCCGTTATGATGTCATTAGACATGATTATTGCAATTTATCATAATAGTTTGCAAATTGTGCTCGTTTACACTATTTACAACCTCTACGTTAGGCTTATTTATGATAATTATGTGAGATATTGAAAGCTGTTCTCATGATAATCGCAGGAATCAACGTGATAAATACACCTCACAACACCTGAGTTCAGCTGGCAAACTAATTCGTGAGGCATAGCTATCTGATTTATCAAAACGATTCCATTTACACCTGGTCACATAAATGTATTTTTGCGAAACGGATTTAAATTCGATCTTCAATTCTCGCGCTATATGCAGATTTAATGGAGTGCACGTCACCGAGATATGAGCTGCATTTTATAGATCATCAGCTAAAATTTCAAAATCAAAGACCGCAATAAGAGAGAGCAGTAACAGCCCTGGTAAGATCATTTCGTTTCTTTACTTTTAATGATGAAGATTGTGTGTTAAGCGTCTGCGACTTACTTTCACTTTGATTTGCGATAGTTTGCACGTTGGCTTGATGCAGTTGCTCATCTGCGGTGATGCGTGTTCCAGCGCGTCGTCATATCTGGATATAACATAATAGCCTATACAACGCTCTCACACGTTTTTTTTTTTTTTTTTAGCATTTTTGGGAGGAGTACAATTTACATATGTGGTTTCAACAACCATATGCATTTACACTTGTCCAGTTTCGTCTGGAATGCGTCTCAGATCTCCTCCTTAAGTGGTTTGAGGGATCGGATTCAAATACGTCTCAAATGCGTTTCGGAGGGCATTTAAACCTGGACTTTTCACGATCGGATAGCTATCCGATCTGAGAAAATGCATGAAGTGGCCAGGTGTAAACAACCCCCATGACAAAAACATACGCACGAAAGCCGAAAACAAACGCTGGTTGGCCTCTCACGTCCAAATTTGACGAAGTGGTGGGGGAAGTGACGTATGCCGTAAAGCAGTCGAATTTTGTAGTTCTTTTTGTGCTCTTGTTACTACCCGAACACCGAAGTTACATAGTGCCAGTAAAAGCGATACAGACCCTGTCAGGCTATGGCAGACGTGTCATTCAACCTATTGTAAGTCGATGTACCATCACAAGGATCTTGGAAATATATTATGAAGGTTGAAAAGTTACATAGTGTCGCTTTAACCGTCCGAAGGCCAATACAGCAATTTCATTTGTGATTAAAATATCTTAAAATTTTATAAATTTATATATTTTTTATTCTGGCATGATTTTATAACATTATATATCAGCATAGTGCAAAATGGTATTAAAATTCTGTGTAGCCCTGTTGAAATTATCTATATTACTTTCTTCAAAATATATCTTTGTTGTTTTGTTTATTTGATTTATATCTGTATTTCTCACGTGTATTGAAAACGATTTTATATTGTTAGAAGTGTATAAAGTTTGTTTAATGCTCTAATTGGGTATTTCACATGTCAGTTTGGTTTGGAGAGCATTGTGATAGGCCAGAGGGGGCGGGAGGAGAGAGTGAGAAGAAAGGGGATGAAGAAGAGGAGATAGAAGGAAAAAATAACCACGGCCCTGTCCCAAATGGCGCACTTCATGCGGACTTTCGGTCTCGTGGACTTGAATTGCGCGTGCTCGCTGAGTCTACGAGTCCGTAGGCCGTCCCATTCAGCATTTTACCGCTCTGAAGTGTAGCGCCCCCTTTGTACCCTTGAAGCGGTCTTCCACGAAGCCCGCATAGAAGCAGGCTCCACGCACTTTAACTACCCAGGAATCCTTGCGAAAGGCCAATCAGACAACAGATGGGAGGAGATTTCACTCACGGATAATTGTTGACATGGCTGAGAAGAAAATATTACGGTTTTTATGACCTAAATGTACATTTTTCCAGTTGTTAACTACAGTTTATACAAACATTATGGTCATCGAGCAGTGGTTGATGTCTCAAACATAATAATAGCGTGTTTAATAATACGATCGCATTATGATTCATTAAATAAATAGAACCGAATGGCAGGGCTTTATGTAAACATATGTAAACATAGTATGAATATTGAAACCTGTAAATTGAAAAAATTATGTTTAAATGATGTTTTAAAATTGTAATCTTATTTCAAATGGAACATTATGTATTATTATGTACAACTGTATACATCATTTAAATAAGCATGATTTATCTATTGTCTAATGCCCAGGTGATATGCACAATATCAAAATATAGAACTGTAAAATTAGGCTGTGTAGTTGACATGGAGATAAGACGTCGGAGCGCAAAAATGTGATTGCTCCTTTCCAACAACAACCAGAACGTTATTTCCGGCATGCCGATCGAGTCTGTCCCAAAAATACCTCTCAATGCGCCCTCGTGGACTCGCGCCAAGGGCCCTACAGGTCTGCACTACATGACGTCACCAAAGTGTGGACTCTGAGGAAGTCCACAAGTCCGGAGTGTGCCATTTGGGACAGGGCCCACGTCGACACATGCCCTGTCCCAAATGGAACCCTAAGCACTCGCGGTCTTCTTCTGAGTCCGCACTTTCGTGACGTAATGCCGCTTTGACTGTCGGGAAGAAGTCTGCTGCGGAGTCCGCATCAGCGCGGGCTCGGCAAAAGTGCGCATCAAGGGCGCAAATCGACCACATGGGGGCGCTCGCGAGCACCCTTCTGAGACCTAAAAATTAGAAATGGGACACCCTACGGTCTCACGGACTTAACGGACAATCGCACGCGGCGGCCATTGTAAGTCCACAAGACCGAGGGTGCTTCTCAATATCCATCCTCGTCTCCTCTCTCCTCCGTCCTCCATCCTATGACCCGGAAACCGATCGAGCACAGCCATCTTGAAGGACATCTCAATTCTCTAATTGCACCGCGAGGAGTCGAGGATCGAGGAGTTAGGAGGCTTCCAGAGGAGTCATGAGCGAGGATACACAGGTGTATCCTATGCGGAAGAGTTTTATCAACTTAAACGTGACGCACGTCTAAATTCTCCTCCCCCTTCACATCGGTCACAATAATTTTGATTTATACTTTACTTTTGCAGTTTCTATAAACCACACACCTCACATATTTCAACAGGGTATCTTTCTTTATTATTATTTATTATGAATTTCTTAAATAAACAAATTTCAACAACATAAGGGCAGATCCTCTGAGCGCTGCTGATGACGCGATGAAGTGACGCTCGAGTGATCAAGGATTCCAATGTATAAAAAAAGCTTTCATTCGATTCCTCCGTCCTCGCGTCTTTTCCTTGCAGCCTTCCCTCGCATCCTACAGGGGGCGGAGCTGAGACGCGAGGAAAGGAAGCGAGGAGAGGAAACGAGGATACACAAATAAGAATTGAGAAGCACCCCGAAAGTGCACATGAAGTGTGCCATTTCCAGAGTGTGACGCAGTTACAATTTGAGTATTATTTTGTTCTACTAATAGTAGTGAGTCTATATAATTTCGTACAGAAGTTAAAGTGTTGATCTCCTACTTTAGTTCATCATGAGTGCATGTAGTACACACTCGCGAATGTGACGCACTTGTTATTCACGAGTGATTTGGATGAACCGGAGACTGAGCTCCTCCGGCTACGTTGGATTTCATCACCAGGTAGCGCTTCAGGTACCCGGGATTGCCTGTAAGTTCCCCTGGCCTCGTTGGATTCCCTGATCTGGACCGCACGGCGAGTGTTGAACGTTTTGCTCGGTGCAGCAGTCTTTCTCTCCTTCCTGACGCTCTCTATGTTGCTCCATTGGTTGTGGGACTATGATGATGTGAGCAGGACGATCGTGAGTAGTAACGTTATTTTACATTATTGTTGGCTCTATCGAGTGAAGTGGCGATTTGCATTTTTTTCCGCCCCACCGCACACGAGCGTCGTTCAGGCCTGCAACTCATCTTATTTGTTTACATTATTGGGACTATTTTTGTCAGTTTTTTTTTTTTTTTTTTTTTTAAACTCTGGGCCCAGTGAAAATTAATAACTGTCTGAAAAGAAATGTAAAGTGATGTGAAAGTGTTGAATATAGCCTTCTCCATCCATTTCATTTTGAATAATGTAAAGTTATTATTTACTGTGTTTGATAACTGGTTTTGGAGATTCATTTCACAACTTTAGTTAATCTTCAAGTAAAAGGGAAACAATTTAGTATTTCAAATTTAGTATTTATTCATGTTTTCTTATTACATTTACATTCTGTGATTTTGAAAGCTTTTATTCACTTTCCCTACAGTATACTACAAATACTTCAGTAACGAACCCAGAGCACTCTAGCTATTGGAACATAACCTATAGAACAGGGGTCGGCAAGTAACTTTGGCCGCGGGCCAATATTTTTTTTAGCCAGTAGATGGCGGGCCAGCTACACGGAGTAGGCCTATGGATACAAATTAAAAACTCTTATATAGGCCTATAATTGTGGAATATGATGTGTCCGTCACCGTCCGTGGATCATTCATTCAATCTTTTTTTTTCAAATTAAAACCAAAAATAAAAAGATGAAAAATGACTTGTTTTTCCATTATTTATTTCCTGAACTGAAATGAAAAAAACCAATAAGGACGGGTTTTCTGATTTTCTGATTGTGCTCAGATCAAAAATAGAAAAAATGAATTACTGGATTAGACAAATTTTAATTTTGATTTTTAATTTTTAATTTAACACCATATGCATATATCAAGGAAATCATTTTAAACAGATCAAGTACTATTGTGGTAACAGATTACAGCCATTTTAATAAAGGTGTGAATAGCAATCATGCCTCATTCCGTACTAGGGCTGTAGCTATCGAATATTTTAGTAATCGAGTATTCTACCGAAAATTCCATCGATTAATCGAGTAATCGGATCAAATGTAATTTTGCTTAATTAATGAGCAATAGTAAATATACAAAAGAAAATAAGACGGGTCTCTTAAAATGAACAACTAATAGGTATCCTTTTATAGAAAAATCAAGTTTTATTTTTTAAATGCATAGTATGTGTATGCATACAACAATATTTGAGTTATTACCCATTGTTTCTCTGTCTGTACTTGTACTGTGAACAATGACAAAGTTGAGTTTAATTGAATGCATTTAGGTGCCATACATTCTGGGTTTTAAAGAAAGCATTTTCTGAGATGCAAAAACAAATAAAAAGAAATTACTTTCAAATTACTCTTTTTTTTTTTTTTTTTTTTATCAAAACTAAAGCATACATTACAATAAATAATAATAATACAAAAACACTGCCTTTAAATCGTGCAACTTAACTTTCAGAACAAAAAGTTTCAAAATGTACAGCTCAGGCATAACATAAGCCTTTACGGTCTTCTTCTTGGGATGCTTTGTGGCATTCAGAAGGCAAAAACACATGGACAGGAACAAGAGTCCATGCATGCATAGTTTCACACTTTTCACTATTTTTTTTCTGAGTGCTTTAAGCCAATACATTCATGAGAATAGGCTAAACCTCTTTAAATCTCTCTCTCTATGATTGTTTGTGAAAGTCTTTAAAGGAGCACGTGATTGCAATGAAGAAAGGTAAGCATATCAACATGCTCAGAACTGAGGCTTGCCCTGCGCTTTGAAGCAATGTTTCCTGCTGCTGAAAACAGACGCTCTGATGGCGTGGATGTGGCCGGAATACACAGCAAGGTCTTTGCCAGCTTTGCCAGTGTTGGATAGCGTGCTGCATTCATTTTCCACCATGACAGTGGATTCTCCTTCTTGGACAGGGGATGTTCTCCGAAATACATCAAGATCTGTGGAATAGTTGTGACAACGAAATAATTAAAAATGCATTTTTTTGTTGTTTTTTTTCTTTTGCCAGTCATTTTCTGTTTCTGTATTACATTTTTTTCTATTATGTGTAAAGCGTTATTGTGGAAATTTTTAAAAAGGACAAAATTTTTTTTTTGCCTACCTCCCTCTGCACAGCTTGGTTTAGCTGCTGCTCCTCATCTTCTTCTTCTTCACTGGTGCTGGAGTCTGATCCCAGTATGTCAAGGAACGATGTGACCCTCTTGACATGCGCTTTTGGGGAGTTGTGTGCTGTGCTGGATGCTCTATCTTCACTTGCAGTGGGCTGCCTCGCTTGCTTTTTGGCAGCAACAGCAAGTGCCATGGTTTGTACTGTGCTTTGGACCTTGAATACTTGGTCAGCAGGCAAGAACTTCAGTTTTCGAAACCTGGGATCCAGAGCAGCAGCAAGCAGGGTGATGTTTGTAGATTCAGGTGTAAACTCCGTCAGTCCTTGCCATCTTGCTGTGATCTGTTCTGTCGCATGAGCCTGGAATGACCTCCCTGGTGCAGTCTCAAGATCTGGACTCTGTATGTTGTTCTTAAGTTTTTGCACTAGCTGTGGAAGTGCAGAGAGTGTAACATATTGCTGTCCACTCAGAAACACTGTAGCTGCTTCAAAGGGCTCAAGGACCTGGCTCAGCTCCTCAATCAGAATCCACTGTTAAGGCTTGAGATCAAGGTAGTGTTTCCCTCTCTGTGTCACTGCTGGGTCAGAGAGTGTAGCAGTCACCGGCCATCTTTGTTCTAGCAGCCTGGACAACATCTGATAGGTGCTGTTCCAGCGTGTACATACATCTTGCACCAACATGTTTGTCTCGGTGCCCATTTGCTTCTGCTTCTCCTTCAACTTGGTGCATGCCAGTTCACTCTTCTTAAAATGTTCAACAAGGCATCTCACAGCAGCCACACACTTGGAGATAGCTTGGTGGATTTTTAGAGAACTTTGTACAACCAAGTTGAGGGTGTGCCCTGCACATCGCACTGATGCCCATCCATGCCTTTCTCGCAAAATCTTTGCTGCTGCTACGACATTAGCACCGTTGTCATGAACAACAGCATTTATTTTCTCTGGTGGAATGTCAAATTTGACAATAACATCCTCAATCCACTCTGCAATATTTGCAGCGGTGTGTCTCTCTTCAAGGGGCATCGTTGTCAGGCAGTGGGACAACATTTCCCAATCCTCCCCAAGATAGTTGACACGTCACCCCTAGATAAGCCTCTGTTGCAACACTCGTCCAAATATCAGTTGTGAGTGCAATGCTGTCAGTCTCCTGCAGGGCTTTCTTCAACTTGCCTTTGATGCCTTCATACTTTTTCTCCATCTTTTTCATGAAGAAGGGTCTTGAAGGAAGCTCGTACTTGGGATTGAAAGTGGAAATCATCGCTTTAAAGCCTTCATCCTCCACCATGGACAGTGGGCGCATGTCTGTGACAATCATGTTTAAAATGCTGTCTGAAAACTCAGCTGCTTGCTCAGTGGAACATGATGTAGCTGTCCGCACATATCTGTCCATACGAAGTTGTGATGATTTACTAAGAGGTAAAAAAAAATTATTGATGATATTACTAAGGCAAAATATCATTAACATACATTAAGTTCATGGCTGTGCATTTATAAATCCTATTCATTGCAATCAAACTAAAATTAACACACCTGCTTTGTTGGAGCACATAAGGCTCCAACATAGGGATATGATTGCAATAATGTAAGTTATTCAACATTCAGTATTCAAACGAATGTATCAACCGTATTCATCCAAGCCATGGTATAAAGTAAGTATCTAGTTTCATCGTAAAAGCCATTCACAACTATTTTTGACAGTAAATTAATTCCTTTAGTAAGTAGACGTTTTATAAGCTGTAAAATAATGTAAGTTACATTAATTATGTAAGGGATAAACCACGACGGACCAGTGCAATTCTATGAAAAATGTACCGCACCTCCGCTGCGCATCGGGACCGCGTCACACGTCGTGCTGTATATTTTCATTGAAATGTACTGGCCGTCGTGGTTTATCACTTTCAAAATGAACGTACATTATTTAACAGCCTTCCTCTCGACTAGCAATCACATTGATTTAACGCTACACTGAATTTACCTTGTTTCGGGTGACGGTCCTCCGGTCTCTGAGTAGAGTGGATGTTTTCTGTTGAGATGCTGCAGCATGGACGACGTGCTGTTGTGGTATGCTAGCTCGATCTTGCAATGGACACACACCACGGCGTTCTCTTTACTTTTCAATTTGAAATGATCCCAAACCTTGGACATTTTCTGTCGTTTTCTCTTGTTTGTTTCTTCTCTTTGCTCATTGCCATTGTTACCGCTCCCTTCTTCCATTTTGCAGCTCGCATGCGCCCGCGCCTTCAAATCAAAACACAGCTAACTTTTTTTTTTCTTTTTTTTTTGTCACAGCTAACTCCTTGCGTCTCCTTCCGATTTGTGGGTGACGTAAGCGCGTTGTCACACTAAAAATAATAATTGAGAAATAACGTGACGTGAACTTTAAAATTATTTAAAAGAGGCTTCGAGGCAGAGGAATTTGCCTCGAAAATTTTTCGTAATCGAGTTACTCGAGTTATTCGAGGAATCGTTTCAGCCCTATTCCGTACAGTCCGACTTTTGAACTTTATTCCTTTTTTATTATTATTATTTATTCGGGGACACACACATACACACCTAAGGTTTAAGGAGGTCTGCGCGGGACTGTTTTTTTCCCTGTCCCGCTCCCACAAGGTTCTATTCAGCAACCGCTTAAAATATACTCGGTGTTCACCCGCTTTATTTCCCGACCTGACGGGTCCACAAAATTTTGATCTCGTTTCCATAATCTCACATTCAAATGTCTCTAACGGAAAGAAGGAGATTAAGTAGCCTATAATAATTATAAATGCTATACAAAAATTGTGTTCGTGTCAATATAAATATTAGGCTATTTTAACATTGTACTGTCAGCAGAGAAAAAAAATGCCACAGAAAAAAAGAAAGAAATATAAATAACATAAATTAAATAGGACAAAGCCTATCACTCAAATTTCTAAGCAACATAAACGAAAATCATATTGCCCTACTGACGAAATGAAGTAGGCTATTTTCTGCCGAACTATTTCAAACATCCTTGCAAATAAAGAATGTTGTTGACTGACAATGGTTTCAGTACCAAACAGCTCCTCAGAGCTAGGTGTACAGGCGGTCAGAATTAAATAAAGGGCTCCATTTTGGAGCAAGTCATGTGGTCAATATTATGTGACATCATTCAGACACCTGCAAAGGACCGCATGGTTGTGATGAAGCATAGTAAGTAACTCTCTCTTAACTATTAGAAAAATGCATGTTTTCACTTGCTCATACACATGTCCCCAAATATCAGGTAATTCGGTACAACCGCTATAAACATGGATAATGTTGTAATATTTTAAAAACTTTTACTAAATATAAAATGTTTGATTGTCCTTTTGGTAGCTAGCTAGCTAACTAACAAGCTAGGCAGCTAGATATCAGCCTGTTAGCACTGAGTGAAGATTTTGTCATTCGTTATTGTAACGGTCACCAGCTGGAGTGCCCTTGAGAGCCACCAGAGGGCACTCCACATCAGACACTCACGTTCACTCTCAGACTACATTTCCCATACTCACTGCCCGGACTCATCATCTCTGATCACTCATCACAGTCACCTGTACCTCATTATCACTGATTGCATTCACCTGTGTCCCATCACCCTGTTAGTCTCAGTCTATTTATACCATGTTCATTCATTCACTCACCGCGAAGTCTTGTTTAAGTGTTACACTGCAATTCCGAGCGTTTTCCCTGGTTTCTTGTCTTTTGGTTTATTTAGATTTCTTGCCCTGTTCCCTGGTTTACTCTTTTGCCTCTGGTCCCTGCCTGTTTTGTTTGTTCCTTTGTTGGTTTGTTTGGACTGCCTACCTGTGTTTTGACCTCTTGCCTGTACCTTGGATTACGCCTCTGGATTGCCCTCAAATAAAGCTGCACTTGGATCTAAACCTTCGTGTCTCGGAGCAGTCCGTAACAGTTATAACCAAAAGAGGCATTCGGTTCAACCGAAATTTTGGTTATAACGAATGACTTACTGGTTGTATCGAATGACAGCAATGCATGTTGGTCATATTTGTACATATCTGGAATAAATAAATACAACATTTTATTAATAGAAAATGTGCAGAGTATATTATTATATAATTTTGACTGAATTTTACCTTTGCAGATGCCTTTATCAAATAAGGAAAAAGCCGCTCACTTCTGGGCAAGGATCAATTTTACTAATTTTACTCAGGCAACCAATCAGTCTCTCAGGATCATTGTGAAGCTATCAAGCCACACCCTAGCAACGCCCTAGCAACCATTAAGAGCACCCTAGCAACCCAAACACAGAGGGATATCTTCATTCTTCAATTAAATGGTTCAATGTTTTAAGGACTTTTTATATAATTAATATAATAATAATAATAATACGATTTGTATGTAATGTTTGTTCCAATAACAATGAGATGTCTTAATGTTTGACGTTATTTTTCATGAATTTATAGCCTAGCAGCTCATCGTTTAACAATTTAAACACTTGTTCCAAGACCAATTAAATGCTTCAATGTTTTAATTAATATCATTTGCGATACGAGTTATATGTTCATTCCAATATCAAAATATTTTAATGTTTGAAGTACTTTTTACATTAATAGCCTATTATATTAACAATAAAATGTGCTTTTGAAGCTATTTGTGTCTGTTTATTGTCTTAAATATTCATAATGTCAAGGGCAGCAGACATGGTAATTCGGTATAACCGGCCTTGGTCATTCGGTAAAAATGATATAGTAAAAAAAAAATCACGAAAATCACCTTCCTGTTCTTATAAAATTTAGGTTACTGAAATAGTAACAAATTGTAAGCTTTGTAGCTTTAGAGCGTAACGCTTCAGGGACTTTGAAGTGTTGAGCAAACAGAAGCAATCAGGGATATTCATTCGATTCACATGACGTCACTGTAGCTTTGCGCCGCCATCTTTGCGACCGCCGGTCTCAGTAATGCCTGCAATATGTTGTGCAGTTGGCTGCAACAACAGCCGAAAGAGGAACCCTGAACTGGTATTTTATTCTATACCAAAAGAAGAGAGAAGAGAGAATCATTTATTTAAAAGACTTGAAGTCTCATGTTGGTTTGTGGTTAATTATATTTCCATTATACTCTCAGTGGCCAACATTATACAGACAGATATCGACAGATAATGTTTTGTCTTCATTTTATTGTTGGATCTGTTTAAATGCACTTTATCATGGTAAGTTAGTAAGATTTGGGGTTGTTTTGAATATAACTGTCTGTCTGTTAGTTAATAACGTTACCTACCTAAATCTAATAAATATTTTTCTGAAGTTCATAAAGATATTGTCTTCGTCACATGTGCTTTAGATGTTATTTTGTGTAAGTAACGTTAACGTTAGCTCTGCAGACGATGCATAATCTCAGCCTTGAAATGCATATTAAAGGACTAGTTCTTCCAAAAATGATAATTCTGCCGTCATTTACTCACCTTCATGTGCAAACCCTTAAGTTTACTTTCCGTGGAAGACAAAGGGACATTTTTGAATATGTAGCTTAATGGAGACTCTTCTTGTCGATGTAATGAAAGTGAATGAGTAACGTTAGCCTACTGGGGGCTGTCACGCAAAAAATAATAATAATAAAAGACAAAAAAAAACATCACAAAAGTATCATAAAAGTGATCTAATACGACTCCTCCGTTATATTAATATCGTTATTTATTCATATGATAGCTTTATGTGACGAACAAACTGCAATTTAAGTCGTTATATTATAATCACTGATGAGCTTTACCTCTTGATAGCTTTTAATCGCAGCCGAATCATTCAAAAAGATTCGACTCGAAAGATTCTTTCATTTCGATATTTCTGTGTATTAAACCTTCTCTATAATTGAACATCTGTTCTTTCGGGCAGATATGGCAGTCTTTTATGATATTTGACTGATATGTCTCTGGCTGTGCTGCTGTTCGGATTAGATAGATTCATTCATGCCAGCCGAACAGCTGCTGATTCATAGATTCATTCATGACATCGCCTCGACTCTCATGAACGCGCGCCATGAAGCTCTATGACTTAAGTATTTCTATATCATGAAAGGCCAATTGGGGCAAGCCTGGGGCAGATAATAATGGACTAAAGAAAACTGGGGGTAACAAATAAGGATCGGAGCCTAAAATAGATTTTTTTCTCCAGGTATCTCTGTCTCTCTCTCTCATTCAAATGGGCAGTTTGGGCGGCCATACCGGGCGAGTCGGTCGCAAATATGGCGGCGTTCTATTTGTAGTGACGTAGGTGGCATCTATGAATATGGTTTAAATAAATGAAACTACAAATACAGAATATTACAATTCACACGAGTATGCAATACACAGAATACGAACACATAAACAAAACAAGAAAACGGATAACGGCTGAGAGAGAGAGAGAGAGAGAGAGAGAGAGAGAGAGAGAGAGAGAGAGAGAGAGAGAGAGAGAGAGAGAGAATGATCATAGAATAATCACAGTTATAGCAAGTTTCCAAAACAACTAACTCTGAGAGACACCAAGATTAGAATACCCAAAAGGGGAGTAACACAGCCTTAGATTTCAAATGAAGGTGATACTTGTATTAAAGTCTTGGTGTGACTGTGAAAGCAGCGTGCGTGTGTCCTTTTTGGAGTTCTTTTGAAGCTCGCAAAGCCAGGAGAAGATCCTGTGTCGTGTTGTCTGTTAACACTCAAGGTGCCATAAAAGTTGTCACCAAGACCATCTATTGCAGACAGGCTGGAACCTAACGCATGATTTGCATTCATGAGTTCAGAGGCTAAAAGCTTTGGATTTCAGAAGGAATGTGCATTATTTGCTATAACGAACAAATCATGATTTCTTAGTCCATAGTCAATACACTATAAGTCCCCCTTTTTGTCAGATGATGCCCCTGTGTGGACATCATCGGACGGCAATCACAATGATCGGATGGCAGGTGGATCATGATAGTCGTTTAGCAGGTGTTTCCTACTTGTCCTCAGCCTTGAGTTCCTGGGGCTGAGGGTCCATCTCGATGAGGTCTGACACGATCTCTGCCTTGGTACCTTTGTTCCGCAGTTTCCGTTTGAAACCTTGAGAAAAAGTGTCCCGGGGCTTAGTCATAACCGCTTGCGTTTCGTTGATCTTTTTAAACAGGAAGAGGGCTACTCCCAATGTTGGGGTGTAGCCTACTACTGTAGAGAGGCAAAGTGCCGTGTCGGCGGCAGTCAGGTGTGATGGTCACTGTGGCAAAATGACCGATGGCGGAGTCAGGGAAGATGCAAGTTTTCTAGAAAGCCTCTTGTTTATTTTTTTCTTTATATTTTCAAAACGTGCAAATATTTACAGTGTCAGGATAGTAAAAAAAAATGCAAAACAAAAACTGTTCATAAAGAAAATAAATAGGCATTAAGTTGCCAGGCTACGTCTCTCAAGACCCTGCACACTTTACCAACCAGCATTACTATGCCACAGATATTTCTCTCTGCACAGCCCTTCTGCCACTGAGGCCATGGGGCCTAATACAGCCTTAAACTAGCCGTAGCCCCACCCACTAGATTGCCCCAATTAGGGCTGTGACGGTATGGGATTTTTTCTTACCGCCGTAAAGAAGCAACAAATCTCGCGGTTTGGCGGTTAACCGACAAAATGACATACAAACATCTTTTCCTATTCTATTTTGCCAGGAAACGCTTCCAACAGGCTTGCGTGAAAAATAGGCGTCGGTTCTATTTCTAGCATGCACGCGTTTCCCGCGCGGCTCGTGCCGCAACTGAGACGCGCGTCTCACGCAGGCAGTGTGCAAGCTCTAACCTGTTCAAATGGGAGCTGAAATAAAAACGGACACGCCACGCAGCCAGTGTGTTGCCGACCTAAGGTAGGTGTGCTGCACTTAAGTCCAGCAAACGCCACAGGATTGTTCATTTTTCTAAGATGTGGTCTTAAGTTAGTGGTATTTCCTCGCGAGACGGATACTTTTGTGCGACAAATACGGCATATTGCCGTGTCCAAATTCACCGGCTTCCCCTTAATTGTCACCTGCCTCAAAGGCGACACAGTATTTGGCTTAGACACTAGATTCGTGGCTATTTTTTTAATAATGTCATTCGGCTAGCGCCGTCAACTGTTATTGCCTATACCACATAAGAGAGATCGCTACTTGCAATTAAAATCTAACTCCAACTGTTTACGTTATGCTTGTCTTTTATGCCTGTGTTTGTTTGTATTTAATTGAACATTATCTGTAAACATCACAATTACTGAAACCTAGCAGTTAATTAACAATAATCAGACACACACAAAAAAATAAATCCCCCATATGTTTAACGGACTGTCCCTTGCGCAGGAAGCATTTTTTTTCTTCTCCAGAAGCCCTTGAACATGGGACTCGCAGAATACAGTAAATTATAAGCAAATATGAATGTGTTTATAGTTCATATCACACACCATATGCACTCCTGGAACTTTAAGCAAAAAAAAAAGAAAAAAGTGCAGTGATGACCTCACACCACGGTAGGCATCTCATTAACGCGATATTGCGGTGATGCGGTTATCGTCACACCCCTAGCCCCATTGCTAACAAAACAATCATCCATGTAGTCACATTAAAATATTTAAATAATAAATCAAACAAGCAAACAACAAATAAACAAACACATACCAAACGTTTCTCCCCACCAAAATCACATTTGTAGAGAAAAACCCATACAAGTAATAAACACAAAAACACCCCTGCAATAATGGTTTCTCCCAACCATCACCCGCGAAACCCCTCTATTTCAACCCAGTGGCACATCCCCTCGGCTTCCCCCCGCGAAACCAGGAAGTTGAACCGGAGATCGGAAATGGGTTAAGTGTGTACAGTGTTGTAATTACAAAGCTTTAACTAAATAAGTAAGAAGTTTGACAGCCAGTGTGTATATTTTCATTACTTGATACCAAAAGACGTTAATTCAGATGGCGATAAAATGACAATGTATAGTTCGTGTAATATATGCTTGGGATCATGCACAAACATTTGCTATTTAAGAATGCCGGTAGGCCTTTCCCTGCACCTTAAACAACATTGCATGCTAGCTGGCATTTATGGCAAACTGTGGTAAAATGACATTGTAAATAGTGCACCAGTAATAGAACAGCAAACGGCAATGACAGTGATATGACACGGAGAATAGCAGCAAGACAGCTTGAATGTTAGCGCCGGCGTTTGGCTGGCTGCCCGCTTCGTGAGCACGTCACGGCTCAGTTCGTGACAGTCACCTTTTCCAATTGGTTGAGCATGTGCTCGATGTCGGCTTCAACATGAGTGAGGGAGTCCTCTGTCCATCGGGCACCTGCCCAGCTGTATTGGGCTACTGCGCTGGGGTAGTGTGCTCGGTAGATGTTGCAAGGATCAGTGGTGGAATGTAACGAAGTACAAATACTTCGTTACTTTACTTAAGTAAATTTTTCACGTATCTGTACTTTACTTAAGTAGAATCAATAGTGCATACTTTTGACTTTTACTTTGTTACTTTTTGCAGCAATTATTATACTTTCTACTCCACTAAGTTTCTACAACGTTTCGTTACATTTTCGGATCAGTTTTTCCCCCTGCCAAAACAGGGATTGAAAAAAAATCTCCATGTTTTCGGTGCTGACGCGTTCATGGTGGCGCTGCCAATAAAGCACCTAAAAGCTGTCACAAAGAACCAGCAAAAGTAATGAATATGTCAAATATAGCAAGGAGACATTTTAATTGTTTATTAATAAACAAGTGTTTTCTGTGTCGGCTGCAAAGATGAGGTTGACGATAGGCCTACAGATACGCGATCTTCGCAGTAGCCTAGTGAACGCGCCAGAGAGAAATGCGCATTTCATACGGATAATAAGCAGAGAGCAGTCGGTTTTCTTTCGTTTTGAATTGTTCTGTTTAAAAGTACACATTTAAAGCTGTCTAAAGATATATTTATCAGGTCTGTTAGGCAAGTAGGATACCTTATACGCTGAGTTTCAGTTAATTTATGAGACGCGCTTCAGTTCACTCGCCGGCGCCTACGTGTCGTGATTATCTATTTTCTACTATATTTAATTATTTATTAAATCCTGGCAATTGTTTGATGAAACATTGATTAAAATTAAGATACAATTAATACAAAACGAAATTCACTTTAAAAAAGGCTTTGTGCTTTCTGTTTGAGGTCTCTATGAAAGTTTTAAAGCAGTCTTTTAGTGCCTTTCAGAGCGGTCACGTCTGTAACATTGTTTTTTCCTCATAAATGGGAACACGAAAAATAAAATAAAAATGAATATTTTATGTTCTGTGGAGAGCCAACCCTTCATCCGGTGGGTAGCCTATTACTTTTTTGTTTTGCGCAGTGTAATTCACATATTTTTCTACAAAAATATTTTTCTACCTAAAAGTTAAAGATTTTTTGTGTCCCGTAACGCATGTGTAGCCTAGGCTATTTCCCATTAAATATAAAACGCATACTGATATTTTTCAATATGTATTAAATGCATTTTCTGAGAATTTATATTTCAAGTAATTTATCCTCAACTAGTTTTGTGGTGTAGGTCTACTAGCCTAATGTTAACTTCAAAAAAGTGGTGTGTCGCGATTCTGCCTTCTCACACCGCGACACAGGTTCGTAGATCTGAGTGTAGCGATTTCAGATTCATATTGTTACAGGCACAGCCCTAATTATTAGAATATAGACATTAAGAGAATAAATTGTTATGCAAGTACTTTTACTTTTAATACTTAAAGTACATTTAAAATCAAGTACTTTTTACTTAAGTAGGGTTTTCATTGTGGTACTTCTACTTTTACTAAAGTAAATATGTCTCTGGTTATTTTTACTTTTACTTAAGTACTGAGATTCAGTACTTCCTCCACCACTGGCGAGGATCGAGTCGAACGTACACTTTCTGAGTGTGGGTCTGGCAATTGGTGATTAGGAGTCCTGGTTGTTCCCTCAGGACGATGCCGGATGGTGGGCCTGGTGAGATGAAGTCTGTTTGCAGATGCACTCCGGTTGACTGGAGGCACAGGATGGTGAACCACAGCAGCATCCTGGTAAAGGCAAGAGGGAGCGAGAGAGAGAAATGGAACGGGGGAGAGAGAGAGCAGGCTAGCAAGGTGTGTCCTTGGTTGGACAGGACAGTCTTTTCGCTTCGAGGACGGCAATTAAGTTTAGCTTGCATTGGCTCATATTCTGCCACATCTTGCTGCATGCCGGGCCGGCATGTTGCTTGCTTCAGTGTCTCATCAGTGGCTCTGGTGCTGCGGTGTGCAGCACATGATGTGTCATGGGCATATATTGGCATTACTCCCCTTTTGCGCCGTGGCACCACAAGCCTTGGCGCTGTGATGTCAGACGGTGCACAACCCAGAATGTTGTTCTGTGCACGCAGCATGTGCTTGGTGTCATGCAGTGGTCTGAGGCACTGGTTGTCAGTGAGTTTAGACGGCGTGCGAGGGTGGTTGGAGGGGTTTGAGAGGTGGTTAAGCAAAATGTTTATGGAGGTGTCAGAAGCCTGCATGTCCGCTATGTTGGTCTTTGCAAACAGCGGAGCCAGCGTAAGCGGCTCTGAGGTAGGCAGTGTAGCTGGTAAATTTCTTATGCTGTGTGTAATCACTGCAACCTTGAGGGCGGGTGGGTGGGTTGGATGTGACCACAGCTTGCCGTTTAGTGCGCCAGGCTTGGCGAGGGCATAAGTTTGGTCATGTAGCTGCAGGTCAGTCATGACCTTGGGGCAGCAGGTGTCAAAGTCTTTGGTGAGCTGGAAGGTGCAGGGTAGCGAAGTCGAACCTTGACCTGGTGCTGAGTCTGTGTCCCCATGGCTGGCTGTGGGAGTTCTGGGAACCTCTGTGACCTGGCCGTCTGACCCTGCGGGAGTTCCCGTGACCCTTGTGATCTGACAGTCTGGGTCGGGTGAACTGCGTGATTGTAGGGAGAGCGGTTCACACACTTGAGCCCAAATTTTCAGCTGTCTGAAGTCCATTAAAGGCTCGAAGCGGTCTAGCAGGTCTTTGCCGAGGAGGAGGGGGCAAGTGTCTATTTGTGAGATGTACACGGGGTGGACTAGACTCATAGGACCAATCGTCAGGTGAATGGGAGCTACCTGTTCGAGCCGGATGTAATTTTGGCTGTATGACTGCACGTTCAGCTCACAAGTTTGAGGTGTAAGAGTTCGATCTTGTCTCTTGGCTTTAAGTCTGAGTTTTTCAAAAAGTTGAGCTGATACCACAGTGAGGTCTGCTCCTGTGTCTATCAGGGCTTCAAGTATCACCTCCTTTTCCAAAGTGAGGGCTAGGTAGAGTTTCCGGGCCACCCCCTTTTCGATCAGGTTCCCCAGCTTGTGTGGTGATCGAGAGGCGGTTAGGGCCGGTCTCGTGTGGCTCGCTGCGGAGGCAGATAGCCAAAACAGCATTTTCTGGTCCTTTGGGATTTTGGTCCCAGGTGTGGGAAATTGTGCTGTCTTGTTCTGGATGTGCAGCTGTCAGTTTTGGTGATTGGGCGGGGCTGTCACTTTGTGATGTGACAGTTAGCTCTGTAGCCTGTGGCTGACGAGCAGTGTTCTGGGTGCTTGGTTCAGATCTTATGCTTAGACATAAGATGTCAGGCTCGTCCTTCTTGTCTCTCTTGTGAAGAAGCCATTTCAGCACCCTCAGGATCTCTGCTGTCTCAGACGTGGCTGCACTGTTTCTCTCTGAGGTGGAATCAGTGTCTGGTTTCTGGGCTTGGTGTCCTGGGCGATGGAGATCGGCTTTTTCTAGGTCGCCGGCTGGCTTCCCATGTGGATCCATCCTTTGGGTGGTTGGATGGGTGTTGCCGGTCCCAGAATCTTTCAGAGCGCTCGCTCTGGTGCTTTGGACGAGCACCACCACGATTGTGCTGCCCTCTGCTGGCTTGGAACGGTCTTGACTCTCTGTAAAAAGGTCTGTGACTGTGGTGTTGTTGGGCGCCCTCTAGAGTCAGCTTTGAACAGGAAGTTCAAAACAAAAAAATAAACACAAATGTGATGTCTATCTAATTTTTTTTTGTTGATTTATTAGTATTGTTGAATTCGATCATCGAAGGTCATCAGCAATGACATTGGTTAATTGGATTAAATATATTTGTGTTATTATTTTATTGCAGGAAGAGCTATAATAACCATCTACAATAACCTAGAACTACAATAACCATCATGTTTACACAGCACACACAACACAACTGCCCCTTACTCACGATTTCTCTCAACATGAGGACAGGAGATGTGTCAGTCAACAAATGGGAAAACAAAGTAAACTGTGTTACTTATTTGAAAAAGTAACTCAGATATTTTGTTGTCAATTTTAAAATAATGTGTTACTTTACTAGTTAGTTGAAAAAAAGTAATCTGATTACCTGTAATGCTTTATACCCAACACTGATTTAATAGCTATCAATTTTGATTTCATAGTGACTATATAACTGTATATTTTCAGATGTATAAATGTTGTGTTTATCAATGCAGGGAGACTCTGGAGGTCCATTAGTCAGTAAGAACGGCTCCCAGTGGATTCAGTGTGGCATTGTGAGTTTTGGTCAAGGATGTGCACAACCCAACTCTCCCGGTGTGTACACCAGAGTGTCTCAATACCAGGATTGGATCAAATCTTACATGAGCAGCAACCAGCCTGGATTTATTCAATTAAGTTCCAGTGGATTCAGAAGCTCACCTGACCTGCTTTTATTTTCCATTTCTCTCTCATTCTCCATTATTCCTTTTATATGCTCCCTATATCTCTCTTCAGAGAAATTGTTTGAATGATTATTCTCAGGGTTTTTTTATTAAAAGGGCAATTGGGCAATCGGAAACTCTCAGAAATAGATATTTGTCATTTATTCTTTACCTTTAAAATTGTTATTATTGTTGGAAAGCTACACTTATTGTGTTGTTACAAAAGATTGTGCACTAATGAAGTTCGGCAAACATGTGCCCTCAGAGTGTTTGAATAATGAGGGTGCGGTTTATGACATTTGGCCTAAATATGAAACATAAATAATGCCTGAAATTATAATGCATATCTAATTATTTTCCTCAGTTTTGGTCAGAACTGATATTTATTAGGGGCTATATGTAAGAACTGTCATCTATTAATTGTTTTTTTTTTATTGTGTGAACAGCTTGTAATGAAACTTAAAAAATTAATAAAATAATAATTCCTCGACTTCCTAAATTGTCTATGAAAGCCTAGACTGATTTTTATGTGACGGACTCGTGCCGGAATTCGCCAGTAAAATCTAAAGTGATGCCTATAAGCGTGAATTATATTCCATTAAGTGTCAAATGAATACAATATTCAGGATAATTCTGAAAGAGCTGTTTTGTACTGTATTGTCAATGTCTCATGATGCAAAGGGATTAATTCAAACTATAGTCTCACATAACCAATCTATAGTCTCAAATATACTTTATAATCCCTACAATTTTGTGTAGGTGCAACAGGGAAAAATGACTCACCGTGGGACAACATATTAAGTATTGTGTAGCAATACTTTTTGGGACAAGAGTGTCACTGTGGCACCAAGTACCACAATACTTATTAACTTGATATTTTAATGGTTTTATTTTTGTCCATCTACTACATCTACACTGATATTATGACAATACTATGTTCAAATTGCTGAGCACCACAATATGGAACACAACCTTGTTTTTCACAATGTAAATTCAAACATAAAAATGGCTGAAGACAACTATTACAGAAATAAATCACAACCACAATTATGTAAATTTGACATTAGTTTAGCCTACTTCCCCTTTGACTTTTAACTCCACTGCAACATCCACTTGCTCTGGCTAGAACAGCAACTGTCAGGGGCGGACTGGGACAAAAATTCAGCCCTGGCACTGTAGCCACACCAGCCCACATTACCAACAAACACAGAACGTTGGCACAACGTACCCAAACTTCTAACAACGATTTAACAACATGGCCGAAAGGTTGCTATAACGTTGAGAGGTGAAGGTTGTTACACCGTTGTCACAATGTTGACATTAAACCGCCGTTCAGGGCCATTGCTTTAGGTTGTGCCTAGGGTGTCTGGACAACCACTGGACAACATATGTACTCGTCACTGCCCCGAAGCGCGAAAATCAGCCTTTTAAATTTCAACTGATCGTTGAGCCGTCTCATTCTTCATCAAGCAAGGACACGTGAGAATTGCGTTTAATTTACCTCAGCTAAATAAGATACATAATTATTCAAACACAACCTTCAACTTCCTTGTCTAATGTGACATTTATTTGAACATCTTCTGGTCAGGTATGACAAATATTTAACTTTATGCCAAAAGTATGTATGGAGCCAAAATGACTTTAATGATGAGTAGCCTAATTGATTTCAGCACTCAATGAATAGGCAGTGTTGAATAGCACAACTTGAATGAACAAGTTGCCTACTTGTTGCAAGTTAATGTTTTTTTTTACTTTTTGGGGGGAAACGCACAGAGAGAAAAAAATGTTTGTAACTGCTTGCACACCTGTTTATTTTTTCCTTTGATTTGTCGTCTCATTCGTTTCTTTGCCAGATTTAGTCTGTTTAACTGTTTAACGGTAGTCCACTCCCTGTAGGCTCTAATATGTTTTAATTTTTTTTTTTTTTTTTACAAATATATGACTTTTGGAAGTGCAATTTGATTACCATGCAGTTTTAATAAAGTTGAATTAGCTAAACTTCTATGTCATTTTTACTCTTCAAAGTGTACACTTGCAGGTGTTGATTATAATAAATTTACTGTTAGGCCCATAAATAACAATAAGAATAAACAATATTTAAAAAGTATATAGAGAAGTATATGGAGAACCGTGAACATAACGTCGGGAAGCGTGTTTGTGAAGGTGTTTGTGATATTAGGCTACGTTTTGATCTGATGTGGAAGGACTCCTTCAGAAGGAGCACCAGGCTGGCTGCAGTTTGACGGTGCACGCGACATTTTTTTTTTTTAACAATAGCCTACCATTGCGCTATCATTGATATTAATTTATCTATTTTTCTTAATTTATCTGAGGCAACCTCCTCATTTTGTATTTTTTTCATAAAATAGGCGTTTTTCCAGTTATTACTTTGTTTTTTATCAACACCGTCAGACACAATAAAAAGCAAATAATATATATTTTTTTGGTCTAATATGTATTTAGAGTTTTTAAATCATTATCTGGCATTCTTAGTACACATATTTGCTGTTAAGTGTTAAATATTCACTTTTGTTCATGTTTTATACTGTTTCACGTGTACTCCTTTAAAAGATCTATCATCATACAACGTTTACTTTAAGCCTAAATAGAAAAAGTTATGTTTTTTTATTTAACAAACATATTTTTGTATTAAAAGATACCATTACTTTAATAACTCAACAGCACTGAAGAAACTAATTGTAAGCATATTCATTTAAAACAAATAAAACTCCCTCTGACGGTGGTGACTTCAGAACTGAGGGTGGTGACACTAATCTGACGGTGGTGACAGTGGCCTCATTACAACATACAATTAATGAATAATACATAAAACAGGTTAATGAAACATTACAGGTCATATGGGTATTTATTGTGATCAACAATTATATTCTAGCCTTCGTTGAGGACCATTTGGAGGTTTTTGTCACCACCGTCAGACAGAAAACCTGACAGTGGTGACGTATGACGGTGGTGACATAAACCTACTCTTTCACATGATATGCATGAATTGTTCACATTAGCCATCTTGTTTCCCCTCTGTTGCTAGCTACTTCAGACCTCTTCTTAAAAAGTATACATTTATGTCATAATCTAATCTAATATTTTTTATACAAAAGAGACGGTGTTGACATGTTATGGTTGTGACAGTAGCAGTGTCCAAAAATATGAACAAGTCTAAGAGAAATTAGCACACTTACAGGAGCTTGAGTGATCTTGAAGCATGCAGAAGAGCTGAAGGTTTGAAACTGGGGTCCCCAGGAATTAAGTTGACCTTGTATTTGCCTGATTTTATTGCTTTTTATAAATATCTGACGGTGGTGACGAATATGTGGGACACATTTTGAGCAAACACAAAATAATTGTAATATGTATTAAAAACTACAAACAGTGAGTTTTGAACAATATTTACTATGTACTTTTTCATGTGGTAAAGATATTATTCAATTTAATTATTACGTTTTGTTTTTTTAATCAAGTTGAAATGATTATCTCCTATCCGAGGACAACTGATTTTGTAGGCAATGGGCCAGCATATAATCATTAAATTAATACAAATTAAAAATAAACCTATAAAATAACCTAACATATGTGCAAAGGACCCTCTGATTATAACCTTGATTCTTTTTATTCATGAAAATGTTATTAATTTCCAACAGAATTAGCACTTTTCTTAGTGGGACATGTTTTATCCAAATTCCCAAGAATCAGTGCTCTACAGTACATCCCGAGCAGGCTCTGATAATGGAGCAAGAAGTAGAGTCTCTATTAGCGAAGCGAGCTATAGAGCAGGTGTACTTGCCCGACAGAGAATCGGGTTTTACAGCCTCTACTTTATTGTTCCAAAAAAGGATGGGGGGTCGCGTCCCATTTTAGATCTTCGTCTGTTGAATCGTGCAGTCATGAAACTCAAGTTCAAGATGCTCACCCTCAAACAGATTGTGACCCAAATCAGATCCGAGGACTGGTTTGTTACGATAGATTTAAAAGACGCTTACTTCCATGTCTCCATCCTCCCTCAACACAGGAAGTTCCTGAGGTTTTCTTTCGGGGGCAAAGAATACCAATATCGGGTGCTTCAACTCTTTATGAAGTTGACCTTGGTTATATGGAGGAAACACTGGTTCCTATCCCAGGGTCCGGTGTTGGAGCTTTTTGCCATCGAGTTGCTATCTCGACAGATGCTTCCCTCACTGGCTGGGGAGTGGTAATGGAAGGCCGCTCAGCCCAGGGTCTGTGGAGGAGTCATCATCTTTCTTGGCACATAAACTGCCTGGAGATGATGGCAGTCTTCAATGCGTTGTGACATTTCCTCCCAGACCTAAGGGACCATCATGTGCTTGTCCGTACAGACAACACATCGGTGGTCTCTTACATAAATCGTCAGGGGGGTCTGCGTTCGCGTCCACTCTGCAAACTGGCAAACCAGATCCTCCTGTGGTCCCTAGGGAAGATATTTTCCCTGAGGGCAGTGTATATCCCAGGGTACCAGAATATAGGAGCAGACACCCTGTCGAGGCAGGGGCTGAGGCCAGGGGATTGGAGACTCCACCCCGAGGCGGTGGAGCAGATATGGGAATTCTACGGCCAAGCAGAAGTGGATCTCCCTCTGGGGCTGGACGCTATGGTGCAGACGTTGCCGAGGCTACGTCTGTACGCTTTTGCCCCTGTTGCTCTGCTCCCAGGCGTTCTGGAGAAAGTCCGCCAGGACGGAATAAGTCTACTGCCAGTAGCACCATGCTGGCCGAGTCGAATTTGGTTTGTGGACCTAGTTCATCTCCTCGACGGCCCTCCCTTGGAGATCCCGATCAGGAGAGACCTTCTGTCTCAGGCAGGGGGCACAATATTTCACCCTCGGCCAGAGATTTGGAAACTATGGGTTTGGCCTCTGAGGGGGCCCAACTTATAGAGAGTGGTCTCTCAACGGAGGATGTTGAGACCATTCTTAGCTCCAAAGCTCCAGCTACGAGGAAATTATATACACTAAAGTGGAGAGTTTTCACGTCTTGGTGTCAGCAGCATCAGTGGGATCCAGTTAACTGTTCAGTTAGTACAGTATTAGAGTTTCTCCAAGTTCGTTTTACATCAGGTTTATGTCCATCTACCTTAAAGGTCTACGTGGCGGCCATTGCGGCTTTCCACGCCCCGGTGGGTGCTACATCTTTGGGTCGAGACCCCCTGATCATACGTTTCCTTCGTGGCACCTTGAGGCTGTTATGGAAATTTAATATTTTACTCTTTCCCATTTACTTCTCAGATATTGTGTGGGTTTTTTCCTTTGATTTAGCTTGTGATTCTCTCTCAGTGTGCATGTATGTCACCTGGCATGAACGAGTTCCTATTCAGGAAAGACAGAGAGGGTTGAAGAACCATTGTCTCAATCTGGTTTTACGGGGGGAGCAGGAAAATAAACTAGCTCGATCTGGTTTTACGGGGGGAGCAGGAAAATTACAGGAGAAGAGACTGTATAAAAGACTGTCTGGTTTCTGTGTGATTAGGTCTTGTTCCTATCACGAGGTAGCTGTCGTGGTATTTTTTTGTGAACAAACCTCTTAAAGAGAATAAAACTTCTTCTCTTTAATACAAATTGACTTTGAATGTTTCTTATGCCTGATGCTGTTTTGTTAGTTATTGTTTTTGCTATAACAATTGGCGACGAGGAAGGGATTTCATGAGGTTTCTTCTGGTCCTGAGAAAGCGGATTGACGGACTGATCACCCTAAAGCACAAAAGGCTTTAGTCTTACCTCGCTGAAATTGAGAGAGAAGAGCCAAAACTGCTATATCAGGGCCAGGAGGAACCCACTGAAATCAGAAAAGAACTCAGCAGCAGTAAAAGCATCTCGGGTAAGAGACAGTAAAATTATTTTAATTTGTGTGGTGTAATTTGATATAACTGTGGGTGAACCATAGTGGCTGGAACTATCTCTTTGGTACGGGCAGAGAAGGTTTTCGAGGGGGAGATTATCAAATCAAGTCAAGTCAAGTATATTTGTATAGCGCTTTTCACAATACAGATTGTATCAAAGCAGCTTCACAATATTAAATCAAAATAATACTAGATTAATAGATTAAATAATAGATTGTAACCTGTAACAAGCCAATTTTATGCCAGAATATATTTATTAAGCTTTGTGAAAACACAAACACAAAAGTCAAGTCAATTTTATGCCGAAAACTTGCTCGTAAAAGTGGACGGAAGAGCCACACGGACGGAAGAGCCACACCTGATTAATTAGGTTTACTCAAAATCTCTGTAACCTTAGGAAGTCTCGCAAAAGTGGACGAAAGAGCCACAAGTGGACGGAAGAGCCACACCTGACTAATTAGGTGAACCAGAATCAGTCGAGCGCTGGAAAGTATTTTATTTGATGTATGCCTTCTAACAACTGGCTGGGGACTACAGCTGGAAAAGGGATTGTCCACGTCATTATAAACTAATAAACTAAACTAAACTAAAGTGCTCACGGGAAAATTTAGTAAACTGTAATTACAGGAATCCTATTTGCTAAACCTTGCCGATTTGAGGTGACAAAATCGGATCTGTCAGAGATGTCTCACAGATTATTAGACGCGTGTCGAAGGAAAATCCAGGAGAGAGAGTGTCAGCCAATATGGGGTCATCTAACAGTAGGCCTAAACCAGATCATTTTTACACACCAGTTTTCGATCAAATGAAAAAGAATTACGGCCAGAAATGCATGCAAGAAATTGGGAAACGGATAATTGTTTAACAAAAGGGTTGTTGTAGTTGTGTTCAGCATGAGTGTAAAACTGTGAACAGACAGTAGTTTGTTGAACTGAAGAAGAAGATAGAAGAAAACGAAAATAAATGCAGAAAGAACTAGCATTTAGGGAAAGATATTTTTATGATTAACAGGGATTAATATGATAAGGAATCATGTACGCAAATGTAAGCAAAACGGATAAATAAATTCTATATTTTAGAGATAAAATAATTATTGAAATGATGTTTATTTTGACAACCATTGTCTTTTGAACCTAAAGGGTCCAGCTATGCTGGGAGTATAGCAACAGCGCTTGCTTGTTCAACCCAGCTTCCGGATGTTAATATATACGTGATTTGTAATCAGTGTTGTTGATGATAACACAATTAGATAGATGTAAAGACAGCTATGTCCAAAGATTTTGAAAATCAATAATGTACAAAGTCAGATATTTTGTTGAAATTAAGTCATTGAAAGACAAGGACATTGTCTGTTTTATAAAGGAAATTATGGGTTGGAGATCATTTCCCTAGACACGTGTGACAAAAGTTAATCAGAAACTTTGTGAAACCCGCTTAGAATATTTTGATTTTCCATGTCGCATATGAAAATTAATGTTCTGCCAATAATAATGATGTGAATGTGCTTTATTGTATTAATGTTATGAAAACAAGGTTATTTAAGAATAGATTGCCATATTTTTATAACAAGAGTTGAAGGTGCAAGTGGCTAGGATAGCTGTCTGTGTAATTTAGAGACTGAGAACAAGATTTGAGGAATCTTGTGATTTCTGTGAAACAGTAGAGATAAGTGGGACTGAGGAATAATGATAATACAATCTTGTGATTTTAAGTTGAATCTGCAGACCAACCATTTGATAGAAGAATAAGCTATCAAACCAGTGTTAATGAAATTGATGACATGCTAAATTTCTTTATACTATATGAAGAGTAACTGAATAGTCCTGATACAAAAGAGAGCAAATGCTGTAAGCAGCTCTGCTCTGAAGCTCTCAGTTTAAAGAGATTTGCAGATTATGTTTTTGTAAAAGTTTGATTCTGATTGGAAAGATAAACAATAGTTTGACTGGCTCCAAACAAAGAAAGTGCCAAAATAACACAAATTTAAAGAAAAGTCTGTGTTAATATGGGTTAGAAAGTAAATCAATGTTAATATGATGAAGATTATGATTCGGCTATTGTAATTGAATATGCAGCTGGGACAGTGGGGGAAAATGCAGAGAACTTATCAGGGGCTCTGTTTGCATTTCCTGAATAGGACACACTGCTTCAGGGGTGTGAAGTAAGCTGGAGCTGTTAGAAAGATCAGAGTGATAAGACTGTAGGCAGAATTACAGGGAGTGTTTTATTGCGGTCAGCGGGGTCATTCAGTGACTGTAAAATGCCCACTGTATGACTGTAAAAGTAAATGAGGGAGAAAAGAAAGTTGAAAGATAAACTTTTGAAAGTTGTAAAGAAGATTGAAAGATATTAAGTGTAAGGAATTCCGTTTGAAAGGAAAGAACTATAAAAAGTACCGGTTGACGTAAAATTACAGATGAGCTAAATGAGTTGCAAAATATTTTAAAAGTACCGGTCACTAAAAGGATGATTGTGTTTTGAATGAAACGCTTTGATAAGGTTTTAGATGATATAGAGAGACAAATCTAACGAATGATTTATAATGATAATCAAAAAATGTATCACAAGCAGAGAGCGCAGCCTCAAAAGTTAGTATGAATCATAGAAGCAGATTGATAAACTCCTAGAGAAAACATTGAAGTCGGGTATTAAATTATGGTAATGGAAATCCTGACAACTAAAATTGAAATGAAATTTGAAACGTTATTAACCCTCTGAGGTCTGAGGGTTTTTTGGGGTCCTTGAGATGTTCTGACATGCCCTGACATTTGTGCTTTTTTCAGTTGCTTATAAACATATTAATGGCAAAGGTATAATTACACTCTATTTAGCACAAACAGGGCTACCATAATATGTGAGCAACATGCATGTACATGTTTGTATTTTTGAGAGAATAATGTTTATGCATGGTTATTGAAAAAACTAAAAACTAAAGTTTCTGAAATAAGGCCACAAAACACATACCATACTAAATACGTGTCAATAAGACTTTTGACTTATTGATGTCTTTGCCTAGAGTTTTTTCTTCAAAATGATGTGAAAATCATCCTGCCCTTATCATTCACATAACACAATACATTGATTTAAATCTTGTAAAACACTTTTTGTTTGTAAAGGCAATATGCGCAAGGGGCGTCAACCATTCAACAGCATCATGCATATGTAGTGGTTCACACCTTAGGAGACAATGGGGCCCGCATACTTAATGAGCCATTCATTCAGGTGTGTCATCTATAGCCACAAGAAAGAATGCAAGAGCAATATATATACAGTATATATATATATATATATATATATATATATATATAGATATATATATTCTACCAAATTGGTTCACAGTTGGAAGCATGTCAATTTTTTTTTTTTTTTTTTACAAATTTTGCTTGCAAATTGTATAGGAAAACATGTCTATTAATTGTGCAGTTAATTCTCATACTGTATTTTCAGTTTTGGAATATGTATCCTCTCCCCAAATTTGTCAATAATAAAACACAATAAAAATTATTTAAAGAAAATGCTTATATTTACCTTTTAAAATGTGTTTACATCTACCTTGTAAATATATATTTTTTTATTAAAAAGGTTACAATTACAACAACAATTGAAGTGTAATCTTTCTTTGTAAAAACTAAAGTATACATTTTATCATACATATTTCAAACTTCGGATATAGCCTACATTGACAAAACATACTATATTTAACATATTAGCAAAAATTGGCAAACAAAAGCTTATTTGAGGTGGCAGATATTTTACAGTAAAAATGTGTAATCTATCCAAAACTAATCAACGAAATGTTGTCTTTCATATGTCTGTAACATAGGTCTTTCGTTTTTATTATAAGGAATATAAATGTTAATTTGCAGTTTAATACGTTGCTTATACAAATACATTTTATTTCAACATATTTCAATCGATTTTACTCAGTATAGAAAAATTGTTTGCTAAAAGCAGATCATTTATTCACACACAGAAACGAAATTCAAATTTAAACCGTCTTTTTGCGAGTTGTGGTAAACAGCGCATCTCTGCGTTTATTCATTCACACAGAAACGCGATTTACTTGAGAATGAAAAAAAAAACTTACTACATTATTCCATCCGTTGCTCCTCGAAATACCAGCACTTCTGAGGTAAGTTTTCCATTATTATTATTCCTCACAGCGCTGCGAGACAGTGTAAACAAGTACACTGATCATCTGAATAAACTTGATGTGTTTTCTCGAGCTGATATGTGGGCGTTCACAGTTTGTATGGGATCGTCTCAGTCATTTGCGTTTGAATAGCGCGCTCTCCGTGGGCGTGGCCGATTATAACGTAATGAGATGAGATGAGATCGACTGGAATCGCTCTCTTTTAATACAGATTTCACAAGATGAGAATATTTGTTTTTTATATAAATTACTTCATTTAAAAGAAGAGAATTCAAGCTTCATGCCTGTGTGTCTGTATGCCTGTTTGACTGAGTATTCGCTCAGTTATTGTTCATTTTCGGAAGCGTTTCAGAATGGACTTCACTGGCAGAGAGAAGGCAGAACTCGCTTCGTGTTTATTTTTCTTTATTTGGCAAAAAGCACAACACTTTGTTTTTATTGTGAGTATACACAAAAATAATACACATTTAACAGAATCGATTGATGTATGAAACTCCTATGGAAAATCAAAGTCAACAGAGTATTTATGAGTTTCTTTTACATTGATAAAAAAAAAGCGAGCTGGTATCGCCGGCGATACCGTAGACCTCAGGGGGTTAAGAACTAGAATAATTGTTATTTCTTTAAGATAAAATAAGCAGAAGCAGTGTTACAGGATTAACAGTTGCAAAATGTAAAATGTGTAAAAAAAAAAGGGCATTTGATTAAACAAAAGCTTGTTGTTGACTATGAAAAAGCTAACAGCTGATGTTTTGGGTTCAAAAGAAGATTGTGAATTGGCCAAAACAGGTTTGCTTATCTGAATTTGGTATGTGCTGTAACTAAAACTGCCACAGTTTCAGTGCAACAGAGACTAATTCTGGGTGGAAATTTGTAATGTTTAAATTACAATACATGTAATTTATGGAAAAGATGCCTTAAGATGGGCTAGAGTAGATAAAAGATGGTAGATAAAGTCTGAAGTTAAAAGTTTATGAGAATGCAGTGTATCAGTCCTGAATGCCTCAAGAGTCTCTCTCTCATTCAATGTCAGCTGAAAGCTGTTGTCTGAGCCTGTGTAAAGCACAGTGTTTCAGTTGAAAATCATAGACACAGAGATGTTAAAGGAAATCATTGCCATTCAAAGGGCAATATGTTCTTAAAATGTTTTAAAAGTAAAACTGAATGACTTTAAAGAAGTCTTTAAAATAATACTGTTTTGAACTTGTTTATTTTGGGACCACTTGATATTAGTCTGATGTCTGATATTAGCCTCCACCATGAAACAGGGCCGATGGCTCCGGCTACAGAAGTAACAGTACACTGAATGTCAATATTGAATGTTCCAAGTGGATATGATGGTTCTTGGTTACCTCGTATAAAAAAAATAAAAATAAAAACATTTCATTATCACAAACTATGATAATTTTGCTCAAGTGAAGTAGAGCCATAATTCAGTGTGCAGGAGGCGTAGATCCCGAAGACGGGTAAGATTCTCTGATGACCATAAGGGAACAACCTAAGCCAGGGGCTATCGCCGCCACTGGGGCACCATGCCCACCAGGTTCGGGAGGTGTTATCTACGAAAAGGGAGTGGTTGTGATGCTACTTGGGGCCAAGAGCATCAAAGAGGGGTCTATAGCGGTTCCCTACAACTTCCACTCCAATATATATCAAAATGTTCCTTCACTTAAAAGAGCTTAATTATCATATAGAGACAATTACATCCAATCTCAGTAATATGTAAATAGTATCACAGAGCGCAACCAACAACCATCTTGATTACAGGGACTTCGAATAGTTTGTCACCTTAAACATTTGACCGTTCTGTTTTAACAGAAGATCAAAGATGTGACATAAGGAACATGATGTTGGTTGCCTTATGGGCAAGGAAAAATGTTTGATATTGAACTAGTTTTTAACTCCTGAAGGTCGTTAGACATGGTGGTGGCTAAAAGATGAGAACAGCTTGTGATGAGTCAAGAGAAATTTCTGAAAAACTAAGGTTAGGTGAATTGAGTATTTAAACTAAAGATAACCTTAGAAAAGATCATAGCATAATGTATTTTAGATTGTTGTAATGGTTCTAATTTGAGTCAAACATTTGTATTTTGACATTTGTGAACTATTAAGGATTGACTATGACTATGATTATTTTAGTTACAGTCCTAGGAGGCTGTTGAAAAGATTATTTGCTTATAGTGAGAGAGAAAGAGACTGCTTGAGTGGAGGAAGGGATGGTACTCTGTCTGTCTTTCTGTTATCAGTCAGCCAAAGAAAGCAAAGTAAGATAATGAACCAAAACAATCCAGCTGACTTTTCTAAAATCAAATGAATAATGAACAGACATGCTTTGAAACTGGTTAAGAGGCCATAAATAAAAACATTAGATAAAAGATACAGGAAAATGTAAGGTTAAAATGTCATTTAAAATTTAAATCTTTTTAGAGAAAAGATATAAATAAGAAATATGAGCGGTTCATAGTCAGGGATGAGTGTGAGTGTTAATTCATGTTTTGTACAGTATGTGTTAGTTAAGGACAACTATCCTGTCTGAATATAGTGTGTATAAATTTGTCATTAACCTCTGGAAAGAGTGTTTTAGCATTATAGATGGGTTAAGGCAAATGACAAATTTGAAAGTAAGCTGAGGATTGTGAGTCAATCTGATGAGAAGGCAACACAGAACATAGGACGAGCTTTAAGTTGATTGATCATCGAGCTCTGTCTGTTAATTGTTATTTTGGTCATTTATGATGTGCAGTAAATTTGAATTACTTTCTGGACAGGTTTAAGTATCGATGTGTAAATTAGAATTATGAAGTCGTAGATAGCCTTCAGTCATGTGTTGAGAAAATGTTATAGATTTGACAGCAACCAACACGTAGGCTAAGTAAATATCAGATTATCCAGAGAGCCCTTAACAGTTATGTATTGTAAAAAGGGGGAGATTGTTATTCGACTGACGTTGACGAAGTGTGGAAACCACAACCTGATCTGACCAATTGATGACCTGGAGAATGTTTGTAGATGACTGAATTGCGAGACCAACAACAGGCCTGAAAAGCAGGATACGCTGTGAGACTCTGGGCCGTTGCCTTAAAACAATTTGATAAGAAGATGAAATTGTGGCTTTAAGTAATATTTTTGTTTAAGAAGCAAAGAAAGATGTCTAAAGGAAATTTGGCTGAAGGACAATGTTTGAGTTAGCAAACTTTATCCAAACAAATGATACCAAATAAATATGAACAAATATTGCAGTTTTCCTTTAGCTCAAACATTAGAGTTTGACACCTGTAACGCCAAGGTCATGGGTTTGATTTCCGAGGGAAAGCAAGAACTGATAAGAAAGTAAATGTGTATCTTGAAATGTAAGTCGCTTTGGATAAAAGCGTCTGATAAATGTAAGAGAATCTTATTATGTTAAATTGATGCACAAGATGAGATCTCGTGCATCAAGAGGAGGATGATAACAGTTGCCAGATATGGTTTACTAAGGGGTTCACATTTGTTGAAAGCATTCGCACAGGTGGGAAGATAAATGTTGGAAGGACACTGGGTTTAATTGGGTAAAAGCCCTGCAAGAAGTCATTTTTCCCCCGAACAAAATTGCTGTGTGCATTGTTTGTATTTTTAAGTGTGCTAATAACAAGAATTGTTTCGACAGGAAATGCCAGGGCAGATGCGGTAGATGCGGCAGCACAGCAGACAAAAGAAAACTATGTGACAATAACCTCAACATTTGTTTTTCTTTACAGAAGATGCAGACTTTTGCGCACATGGCATGAGCAAAGACACACACACACACACACACACACACACATGAACAAATGGTCAGATAAGAGCCTTTCAACTCTTCAGAGGGGTCAGAAGGACAGGAAAGCCCAGGGGGTCAAAAGGTCCATTTGCATTTAGGAAAGCCCCAGGGGGTTAGAAGGACCTTTTGTCTAAAACCAGCTGATCTTGTCATACAGGAGTGAACGGGCAGGGCAGACTGTGCCCAGTGAAAACAATGGCTATAGATGAATTTGACTAGTAATCCGGGCCTGGGTCATTATTGTGGCAGAAAGATGCCACACCTTGCGCAGCGCATAACTTAACATTTTTATTTTTCAGGATGTCAGAACGGATTGCATCAAACAGAACTGATTCTGTTCCAAATGTATACATATTGTCTGGCTAACATGAGCAAAGTGAAGAAACAGTGCCTAACACTGTGCAATGCCTAACTTAAAATTTTCATTTTGCAGGATTTCAGGATGTTTTGAACCAAACAGAACTGATTCTGTATTGTTTTGTTAACATGAGCAACGTGGTTTGAGTGTTTTTCAGGGGAAAAGGACCCTGAGTGCTATTCAGTGAGAAAGAAATTATCCAGTGATATGTTTCAGGTTGAAAATTCCACAGGTCACATCAAAAGGGACGACAAGACAAGCGGTCACTAACAAAATCACTTAAGGTCTGCATTCACAGGTGACAGCAGACAGTAAAAGACTCATTCCAGTGGGGGTGCGATCATGATCTAAGGGAAAATCTTGTAAGGATTTGAAAATCAACCAACCAACATCAGCAACCCCACACGCCAACGCGAAGAATAAAGCAAGAGATCAAGGATATGTGCTAGAAACATTCCTCTCCTGGCAACGATGGAAAGACCATTTCAACGGCGCGCAAAGTGTCAAAATGGTGAAGATGGAACGTCCATGGGGCAACGAGATGATCAACACATCTGGAGAAAGATGTGGACCAACTGATGGTTTAAGTTTAGCAGAAGAATATGTTTTTGGTGATGATTTTGATAATTGTATTTGATTGAATCAAACTAGGTATTGACTTGTTAGGTGCAAATGTAGAAAATCTATTAACTGATGTGTAATAAGCTATGAAAGACAGTCCGCAATGGAAGTATTAGAGGGAATTTTGAACAACTACATTGGTTAGAAGGATGCAGGGTCTGAAATGAGGTTCTGGTTCTCAACAAAAAATATTTGATCAAAACTAATGTTAATGAAACTAAATCGTTTATCAGAGAATGATAAAGAGGAGGAATTGTTATGGAAATGTAATATTTTACTCTTTCCCATTTACTTCTCAGATATTGTGTGGGTTTTTTCCTTTGATTTAGCTTGTGATTCTCTCTCAGTGTGCATGTATGTCACCTGGCATGAACGAGTTCCTATTCAGGAAAGACAGAGAGGGTTGAAGAACCATTGTCTCGATCTGGTTTTACGGGGGGAGCAGGAAAATAAACTAGCTCGATCTGGTTTTACGGGGGGAGCAGGAAAATTACAGGAGAAGAGACTGTATAAAAGACTGTCTGGTTTCTGTGTGATTAGGTCTTGTTCCTATCACGAGGTAGCTGTCGTGGTATTTTTTTGTGAACAAACCTCTTAAAGAGAATAAAACTTCTTCTCTTTAATACAAATTGACTTTGAATGTTTCTTATGCCTGATGCTGTTTTGTTAGTTATTGTTTTTGCTATAACAAGGCTGAGGCCTGCAACTCGCACTAGGGTACCAGTTTGGGACCTGTCAATAGTTTTGGAAGTCCTTTCTAGGGCTCCCTTCGAGCCCCTAGATTCGGTTTCAGAGAAATTTCGGACATTCAAGACCATCTTTCTTCTAGCTATTTTGTCCCTAAAAAGAGTCGGAGACCTTCAGGCCCTCTCGGTTTCTCCCACCTGCCTTGAATTTCCACCTGGGATTGTCAAGGCATTCTTATACCCTAAGCATGGATATGTCCCTAAGGTGCCAACCAATATTCTGAGGCCTATTGTGCTGCAGGTTTTCTTTCCTCTTCTTCGGACCAGGAAAAACTGAATCTTTTGTGTCCAGTGTGAGCATTAGACACTTATGTCCACAGGGCTGCCCCGTGGAGAAGATCGGATCAATTATTTGTCTGCTTTGGATCACCTAAGAAAGGTCTTCCAGCCTCTAAGCAAACAATAAGTAAGTGGATAGTTGAGGCTATCTCTCTTGCATATGAGTTCTCTGGCCAGCCGTGCCCTTTGGTGGTCAGAGCTCATTCTACTAGGGGTATGGCGGCCTCCAAAGCCTTATTATCTGGGGTTTCTCTTCAGGAGGTTTGTGATGCGGCAGGTTGATCCTCGCCGCTCACAATCGTGAGGTTTTATAGTCTGGACCTGGACTCTGCCCCAGGTTCTCAGGTGCTTTATACTTAGATTGCCGACAGTTTCACAGTCAGGTAGGGGTGTAACGATACGCGTATTCGTATTGAACCGTTCGGTACGAGGCTTTCGGTTTGGTTTTCGGTACGCATTTTCAAACCGAACCTTTTTTCTGCCGACCAAAATTTAGTTATTTTAAATGTAGGCGTGTTGCGCGTGGCAAGCACGTGGCAAGCGCGCTCATAATGTAAGAGACGCCGGCGCGACCACAACATTGCCCAACATCAAATGGCAAACGTAATGCAAGCGTTGGAGGGCCAGACCCGCACAGGGAATGGGACCAAGACCTTGCAAAGGTGGGTCTGGACCATGAAACGGAATAGGGTCTGGAGACTGCGGCAATACGGGAGACCAGGCCAGAGCAGGCAAAGCAGGCGACCAGGGTAGTTATTGAAACTTTAAGGTACAGGTAGGATCAATGTAGGACCTTCAGTAGTACCACATAAATGGACAGCGCCATGTCACACAAACATAGTCAAGTTTTCCTAAAAAGTAAAGTTGCCAAGCGGGGTAAAGTTAGTTTTAGGTTTGATATTTGCTGCATATTCACCTAGGTTGCTTTAGGAACCTTAGACGGTTCTTCTGTACGTACAGTACACCAAAATGTTTAATGTAAAATTGACAGTTATTCACCAAAGGAATTTTTTTCATGTTCCAATGTTTTTAGTATGTTCATAGTGACCATACTGAATTATTACAAGTGAAATTTTGCCAATACCTCGCTTACTGTAAGTACAGTACCAAATATTTTTATTAAAAAATTACTGTAGTTCACCCTAAAGTGTTTTTTTCATGTTCCAAAGGTTGTACTACTTTCCCAGTGAACAGACTGACTTACTACAGGTGAACATTTTACAATACCTCCCTTGCTGTACATACAGTACACAGATATGTTCATAATCAAATTGCAAAAATAAACCAAAATGGGTTTTCCATCTTCCAAATGTTGTAGTGTTCATAGTGACCACATTGACTTATTACAGGTGAAATGTTGCCAATACCTCGCTTACTGTACATACAGTACACAAATATTCATGTGAAAAAAAATCACTGTAATTCACCTACGTATTTTTTCAAGTTCCAAAGGGTGTAGTACTTTCCTAGTGACCTGACTGACTTACTACACGTGAAATTTTGACAATACCTAATAATACTGTATTACATAATATCATACTGTAATTCACTAAAATGGGTTTTGTTTGTTTTAGTTTGTAGTACATTAATAGGGGCTGCATTGTTAATAACAGCAGTGAGTGAACCTGTTCGCATTGGTGCAGCAAATCTGACAGATATTGAACAGCAAGATCATGGAGGCATTCAAGATAATGTACAGTGCAGAATTTTATGACCAACATGTAGGCCTGTCACGATTATGAAATTTGGCTGACGATTAATTGTCTAAAAAATAATTGCGGTTATGCCGATTAATTGTCAGTTTTAGGGCTTTGACGATTAATTGTCTGTGTTAGGGCTTTGGCAATTATGCTGATTAATTGTCTGTTTTAGGGCTTTGTGCTTCATTCATTAAATAATTGTGATGAATTTAATCCTTTGTAAGTTATCATTTTGCAGTGTAAGTTTACAGTTAACACCTTTAAATATTAAATAAATAGGCTATATTCAATAGCTATGACAATTTGTTTATTAAACTTAGTGAGTGTATAAATCAGCAGCAAAAAGTAATTTTTGAAAACATCTGCACAGTAATTTAATAAAATCTAAACATGTTAATAAAAACAAATGTGCACAAACCATGAAAATATGATACGCTACAAAACAGAGCGGAACAAAGCGCGTATGCGCATCTCGGGTGCAGAATGATGTGCTTAATGCAACATGGAGTCGCAGCGATGCACAAGTGCGCATTTAAAAGTTCACGGCACAAAGCGAAGAAATGTCGAGGGCACAAATCCTAGTGTATATCAGTCCAACAGTTTATTGATCATTTGTTTCTTCACAGTTTTAAACTCCAGTTATTGTGCGTCTGATGCCAATTCATAGTCCTTGTGCTGTGTAGGCACACGGTAGCGAGCGAGTCATTTAGAAACAGCAAAAAACTCCAGCAAAATAAAGTCATTTTATGCAAATCCACAGCCCTTTATCTACAGATCAAGCATTATAACGTCAATGTCACATTGGAGAAAGTTTTACCGTGTATCCTGTCGTAACCGGACGACGCGCGCTGTTTGAATGCTGAACGGAATGATTGACAGCTGCAGAGTTTGAATGCTGAACGGAATGATTGACAGCTGCAGACGAGTTTGTGAACTTTAATTTAACAATGTAAATATACTACTGTCCCTCACATTAAGCTATGGAATGGCTTCAGATGACTTTGAATATATTGCTAGAAAACGTAATTAGTGCTTGACTGCTTGTCTATTTATTTTGGTTCATGACTCCCCCTTGTGCCGTAGGTCTATAAAAGAGCGCAATAATCCCAATAAGATCAAATAATCGCGATCAGACGGTTATTTAATTATCGCGACAGGCCTACCAACATGTAATATTTGCTTCTTGTACAGCAGGAATGATGGGTCTGATTGCAGAAGCCGATACACATGTCCGGTATTACTTTGTATGCAAGGTTATTCAAAATAATAGTTTATTGAGAGGATGCTGCAAGTTGGCTGTTGGCATCATCTTTTCTGACACTGACTCTCCTGTCAATGTAGTTGTCCTTCATGATCAATATTTTCACATATTTTAAGAGTCACATGTAGCGGGTGACATAAATTATATGATTCAAAATTAAGTGTCTGTATTAGTTAGCAGACTCTAATAACAAAACAGCATTTAAATTATTTACACTTTGGGCTATATATTTATATATAAACTGACAAATTGCGCACCAGAAAAATCACAGGAACGGCTACTGGAGATAGTGGATATTCACTGAAGAACACAGGAGCCAATAATGCGGTAAGTACTTTAGGCTACTTTGAATAATTTCCCCAAATAAAAGTAGGCCTTTTCAAAATAAAACAATTAAATCAACAATAGGAAAATAAAAACAACAAATAAATCACATTATTTCAATGTAAAAATAAATAAATATATATATATATATATACCCAGCTAGAAATGTTACGTTCCCAGGACGTTCTCAGAACGTCCCCACTGGTGTCAAGGACGTCGCCTAGTAACGTTCCGGGAACGTTCTGAGACGGTCGTGATGTGGAGTTCTTTAAAGGGTCGGAGGACGTTATTTTGCGGACCTTCACGGAACATTCGGGACGTTCTCGGGACGTTTAGGGGACCATGTTTTATTTGGAAATGTAATGTTTCCAGGACGTTCTCAGAACGTCCCCACTGGTGTCAAGGACGTCGCCTAGTAACGTTCCGGGAACGTTCGGAGACGGTCGTGATGTGGAGTTCTTTAAAGGGTCGGAGGACGTTATTTTGCGGACCTCCACGGAACATTCGTGACGTTATCAGAACGTTTAGGGGACCATGTTTTATTTGGAAATGTGATGTTCCCAGAACGTTCTCAGAACGTCCCCACTGGTGTCCAAACTAGAATACACTTGTTCTTGCAGAACCTTAATCAGGAATAAGCATGCACCTTTAACACATTCAAAGATAAAACACAAAGCAGGGATCCGTCATTTATTTATTTATTTTGTGTGAACAAAAACAGATTATAAATAAATTATATATATATATATATATATTTATTATTTATATATATATTAATATATAAATTATAAATTATTAATATATATATTTATAATTATAAATTAATATTAATGTGGTCATGCATAGGAAGCATATAGGCCAGTAGGTTACAGTCCAGCTTTCGTTTGGTTCTGTCTTGACCATCACCCCAAAATGGACTCAGGAGCTGAAATTAGAAGAATACACACCACAAAGGGATATAACTACAGACACTGAATTCAATCTTAAATGCATAAATAATAGTGGTAATAAATCGCGCGTATATTCTGTGTATAGTGAGCAGTGGTGCTGAGCACATTCATACAAGAAGTGACGACACCCAACATCACTTAGAGCACCTTTAAAAGTATAACATTTAAAGCCCCTTAAATTAACGAAATGACTTGAAAAAAAGATTTGTTCATTTTGATGAACGAGAACAAACAAGAGAGTCAGTAAAATTATCCGGACTTCCCATCACTAAGACTAAGCTGCACAGGTTGTTGCTGGGATCCTCTTCCACTCCTCCATAATGACATCACAGATCTGCTGGCTGTTAGACACATGGCGCTTCTCCACCTTCTGCTTCTGGAAGCCCCACAGTTGCTCATTAGGGTTCAGATCTGGAGACATACTGGCCACTCCATCACCTACACCTTTATCAAGGCAGTTGTCATCTTGGCGGTGTGTTTGGTGTCGTTATCATGCCGTTAATACCAATACTGTATGTTTGACATTAGTTGAAAGTTTTACTTACAAGTCATAGGGTTCACAGCGCCATAGAGATGTTGATCTGCTCCAACTCTGCTATTGTGCAGGCCATCAGCATGGAAGGATCTAGGAACACAACAAACCGCTTGCCAGGTTTATTTAAAGGCAAGGAAAATAGAAAGAATAACATACAGAAAATAATTTCTTAAATTAGCATAACAGAATTTATGTTTTTAGGTTTACTTATTCATATTGCTCCAACAGTGTCACTTACGTTTGGATGTCAAAACCTTCTTAAAATAAATTAAACAAATAAAATAAATAAGAAAACAGATGCATGGTGATATAACGTTAGGTGAAAAACATTGTGAGAAAATGGATTTAAAGTTATTTAATGGGCTTTCTCAGTTTACCTGTGTCTTTCTCTGGCAGCAGCTTTCTTCAGCAATGTTGCAATAGTAGAGCTTCCCCTCTGTTGTTATTTTGTTGCTGCTGAAATCACAGATCATTTGTTTATCAATATTTGTTTACCATTGAGCTAGTTTCAGCCAATTTTAGCGCTCCATGTAAGTGACGTCACCGATTAACAGCACATATGTTTCTGTTAAATAATACATACGTTTATGTTAAATAAATGAGCTCACTTCCAAGCAAAACCCTTAACAAAACTATTAAAAACATCTAATCTACATATAAGATGTGATTAAAACCGCAAACTTTCATAAACAAAAGCTCAAGAAAGTTAGCCTAACGTTACGTTACCTTTTCTGAAAACGGTTGAGATGCTAACGGATTTTTTTTCAAAGACAATAAAGCATTTCTATAAGTAAAAATTCAACAGAAGCGTGTCAATTACAAATAAGATAAATGTCAAGCACACTTGTGTGTATTATTCGTGTGATTTAAGAAACTAAACTCACCTGAAAGCAATAAAAACACCACGAGAGAGGGTTTAGCTGCTCGTCAGTTGCAGTGGTGGCCCGCCGTTTCCATGGCGACTCTATGCCCTCCAGTGTTTGAAAAAGCGTCTGGGACGTTCACGAGCATTAAAACACGTCAAAGTCACGCACGCAGCATTTACAAACATAAACATCTAGAATTAGAACATTACATAAATACAATTCGTATAAAAAAATAAATAATAATATTATTATTATTATAAAAAAAAATTGAATTATTTAATTGGAAGAGTAATTATAACAACATAAATTGATTTTGCACTAAATCCTAATTGTAATCGTATTGCCCATATAAAAGAGTTGTTTTTAATTTTCTATACTGATACTACCTCGTTCAAACTCCTTTTTTGGTTCTGGTAAAGTCCCGAATGTCCTCTTTGTAACGTTGTTGTGTGACCATATAATAACCAATATCGAACGTCCCCCTAAAGCAATAAAGGGAACGTTATTATATGACCAACAGAGGACCATGCGAGAACGTTCTGTTAACGTCCCGAATGTCCTCTTTGTAACGTTGTTGTGTGACCATATAATAACCAATATCGAACGTCCCCCTAAAGTAATAACGGGAACGTTATTATATGACCAACTGAGAACCGTACGGGAACGTTCTGTTAACGTCCCGAATATACTCTTTGTAACGTTGTTGTATGACCATATATTAACCAATATGGAACGTTCCCCTAAAGTCACATTGGGAACGTTATTATATGACCAACAGAGGACCATGCGAGAACGTTCTGTTAACGTCCCGAATGTCCTCTTTGTAACGTTTGTTATGTGACCATAAAATACCCCAAATAGAACGCCCCCCTAAAGTCATATAAGGAACCTTGAACTGCAGCACTTTCATAACCAAAAGAGGACGTTCTATGAACGTCCCTAATGTTCTGTAAAGGTTCGGAACTTTCGTTACCTTTAGACAACTTTTAGGGAACGTTCCACAAGGTCGCGAGAACGTCCCCTCCTACGTGGGTAGTCAGTTATCACTGGTTTACAGTCACCTGTTACCATCACAGTGAATTAACCCTAGTAACACCAGATTCACTGTGTATAAGATAACCCTCTCCTCAAAGAAGACTAATCACAGTTCAGTTCAATCAGTCACTGATATCAGATTTCGTTCAGTCTTATCTCGAATCCAACGATGCATCTGTTAATTCACAGTTCCATTCAGAAAAAAAAACTAAAAACATCCTTCCTGAAGAAAAGAATGAAAAACAAACTTGATGTTGTCCTCTATTGGCGTTCGATTGGGTGGCTCGCCATCAACGGAACTTTCCGATGAATTTAAAAAAAACCTGACCTATTAAAAAGCCAGAGATCGCAACAACACAAATCTGTGTTCAATTTCCCTAAGGTAAGTAATTTCCTTATATTACAATCAATATTCGCATAATACAATATTTACAATAATTTTGCATTAACTTCTCTCTCTTTTTCAGGCTCACGTTAAAGCCACGTGAACTAACAGCTCCGTGTGAGACTAATTAACTAAAAAACGATTAAACTTTTACACAGCAAAATCACATACAAATAACACAAACATCTTACTTTTTCAATAAACATTTGTAATCACAATTGTCTTGTGCTTATTTCAAAATAAACAGCAATCGAACAATAACTCACCACATCCAGTATTTCCACACGATAATAGGCTAAAGATTGACATCCACACGAACATAAAATTAACTGGATTCTTTCAACACAACTGTCTCTTCATGAAATCCAAACCGTTTTTTAGACAAAATCAACAGTTTACACCTATTTCTTTCTTTTTAGAGAATATATACTTGCTCTAGCTTATTGCTCTCCTCTCGGTTGCTTAGATCGCGCTGCTCGGGCGGAGTTTTTTAGTCTTCTCTCATTGGTGATAATGGTCAATTCTATTCTCAAGTCTTATTCGAATTATTCCTCTTCCACATTTATTTATTTTTTCCCCTTCCATTATATTTCAGTTAACAATCATATAACTATACGTTATAATTGATTTAAATATACAATTCTTATTATTAATCCTGAAATTAAGTCAGGGTTACACACGTGCTGATATAGCCACCTGACATGGCAACACAGTATGTCTCCACCACTTACAAACTTTGTCCTTACATGACATTCACTTTTATGGTCTTTCTCCCCCCTCCAAATTCAACATCGAATTCAATCAAAAGTAATGTAGAAAGTCATTGTTGATGTGAACACTGTTTTATTTGTATTATCTTTCTGATGGTTAATGGAATACCACTGGCATTATGCATAAAAGTTGTAATTAATTCCTCGTGGATAGAGTAATATTTCATATCACCTCTTCATTATTTTGTTGTTGTTGATCCTCTCTGAGGAAAGTTGTTCTTATATTATCATAAACCCTTTAACTGATTGTTTTGTCAAGTACTTTTTACTTTACTATTATTTTATTTTATTGAAGTGACGATAAAATAAAAATTTAAGTAAAACAAATGTGTGTGTTTCAATGAAAATATTTTTTTTCAGTTCAGTTTTTTCAAGTGTTTTCAGTCAGGACTACTTTGGGTAAACAAACATATTAAATATATTACAATTATTTTATATTTATTCATTGCATAATGTAATTGGTTAACACACATAACTGTTAGTGGTTTATTACATAATTAGTCCTTGTCATTTTTACCGATGTAAATAGTGAAAAAGATTGTACCATGCTCGCTGCATTGGACTATCACCAGACAAGCTACCTGGAAAAGATGCCCAATGGTTGTGCTCACTGTGTACCTAGTTAAACAGTGGAGCCAAACGCCACTTTGAAAATTGTAATGTCTTATATTAAGAATACTTGTTAAGTTGGCTAAACTTTGCTGCAAATCTGCAGAAACTTCTGCTTTATTGTCCTTGTTGCACTATAGATTACCACTGTATATCTGTATTTTGGGACTTACAGTTAAAGACCCAAGGACCAGATATGATTAATTAAGACCAGGAGTTAGAATTGCTATCAATTTAAGACAGAATTTAAGTCAGAATTATAATAAATGAAAGAAACTTTTACTGAAGATAGTTTACAGTTTCTTCAGGCAGAAGTCAGCTTCAAGACTCACAAGGAGTTTTTAGGCCGCCCTGCTTACAGTTATGTAAGAAAAAATGATGTGGACGTCGAAGATCTCAAAAATGAAGTTTATTACAGCATAGCAGTGGCAAGGTACACAAAGCACCTTTGCACCAGAATGAACCCAGAACATCCAAATCTTAAACCTTTTATCCTGTTCTTAATGTAAATTAAGTTGCTCTTGTTGCAACAGCTGTGGTCTGTATGTTAATGAAGTTGTGACACCCCATTGTCTGAGAAAGTTCTCTGTGTCCCACACCCAGTCCCATTCTACAATTGACTACCATTTGTTCAGGATGTGATCAACCCAAATGGTGAAGAAACAATATAACTTGACTTTCTTTCATCTCTATGCTAATTAAGCCATTTTGGGTATGAGCTCATTCTAAAATATATTTTGGAGTGGAATCTGGGTCGAGGCAGACTACAATTTCTTACAGTTACAAACAGCATCGCAATTATACCCTTCACCAAGGTCTAAGCTAGGTCCTTGCTTCAGATTGAATGATTCTGATTGGCTAATAAATAGATAAACAAACATTTTCCACACATAAACACATAGACTGAAGCATATCTCCATCGATTATGCAGCTGACACTCGGACACTGAATTTTGGGTTCTTTATGGTTAAAGGGATAGTTCTCCCAAAAATGAAAATTAGCCCAAGATTTACCCAATATTTTTATTACACAAAGGCATCGCTTCGCTTCAGAAGGCCTTTATTAACCCCCCGGAGCCGTGTGTGAAACACTTTTATCATGGATGGATGCACTTTGATGGACTTCAAAACAGAAACAGAAATTCACTGCCATTATAAAATTTGGAAGAGCCAGGACACCTATATGGCTTGAGGGTGAGTAAATCATTGTCACGATCTCACACACAGGAAATAGGGCGAAGATCCAATCGCAGTAAGTATGTTTATTATAGGGTAATCCAAATCGTTGTCATACAGGCAGGGGTCAAACTCCATATAATCAATCCAATAAACAAGAAACAAGAACAGGCTAGGATAGAGCTGAAACAGACCTCAAAGTGGTGGACAATATACAAGGACTCTGTGACACATACTAAAACAGACAGGGTTATATACACAGGGAAATGACAATGCTAATGGGGAACAGGCTGAGTGCAATGATCAGTGATAAGGGACAGCTGAGTGCAATGAAAAGACAGGGATCATGGGGAATGTAGTTCAAGAGTGTGATGGACACCGTGGGGAAGGAGGACATCTAGTGGTGACCCAAGGAACATAAACCAGACACTGTGACATAACCCCCCCTCTACGGAGAGGCTACCAGACGCTCCAAGACGTGCCAGACAAACAAGAGTCCAGGCGGGAGGTGGACTGGTGGAGGATCAGGGGAAGGGATGGGGGGCCAGGTCCATGGAGGGAAACGGGGACAGGGAGTGACAGTTCATCTGGCGGCCAGGGCGGAGACGACAGTCCATCGGGCGGCCAGGGCAGAGCAGACAGTCCCTCGGGCGGCCAGGGCAGAGCAGACAGTCCATCGGGCGGCCACGGCGGAGACTTTCCCTCGGGCGGCCAGGGCGGAGACTTTCCCTCGGGCGGCCAGGGCGGAGACTTTCCCTCGGGCGGCCAAGGCACAGGAACAGGCACCACCGGCTCAGGAACAGACACCACCGGCTCAGGAACAGACACCACCGGCTCAGGAACAGGAACAGACACCACCGGCTCAGGAACAGGAACAGACACCACCGGCTCAGGAACAGGAACAGACACCACCGGCTCAGGAACAGACACCACCGGCTCAGGAGCCACAGGTTCGGCGTCGGTCATCCTCTCCAAAAGCACAGGCTCGGCAGACGTGACGTGAACAGGCTCTGCGGTGGCCATCCTGTCCGAAGACACAAGCTCGGCAGGCGTGACGTGAACAGGCTCGGCGGCGGCCATCTTGTCCGAAGACACAGGCTCGGCGGCGGCCCTCTTGTCCGAAAACCCAGGCTCGGCTGGCATGACGTGAACAGGCTCGGCGGAGGCCATCCTGTCCGAAGACACAGGCTCTGGATCGGCAGACGTGCCAGGTCGCTGGGGTGGCGCCGGCAGGGCGAGCAGCTTGGGCGGGGCCGGTAGGGCGAGCAGCTTGGGCGGGACTGGCAGAGCGAGCAGCTCGGGCGAGACCGGCAGGGCAGGGTACCAGGGCGACGCGTCAGGGATGGCAGTCACCTCCGGGATGGCCTCCGGGTTAGGAGCCACCGGACAGGTCATTGAGGGGGCCTTTCTCCTCCTCCTCCGTCTCCGGACCTCCGGACCACCGGAACTGGGACCACCGGAACAGTTACGGAGGGAGCCTTTCCCCTCCTCCTGTGTCTTGGAGCCACCGGACTCTGGACCACCGGCACAGGGACCACCGAACTCGGGACCACTGGGCTAAACCCTAGCTCAGATCTGGAACCGCTGGACAGTTCGGGCTCGGGGCTGAAAAAAAACCGAAGCGGAGAGTGGTGTTGGGGTCCATATCCACCACCTCCTCCCCTGCGGCCTCCACGGGTCCCACGAAAAATGACTAGACGGGTTCCCTTAAACAAATCTATCCTCTCCCGTTCGGTGGCTGGGGAAGAGAAGTCTGAAAACATACTGCTGGATCTTTGTGGTGACGGAGTCCTTCTGTCACGATCTCACACACAGGAAATAGGGTGAAGATCCAATCGCAGTAAGTATGTTTATTATAGGGTAATCCAAATCGTTGTCATACAGGCAGGGGTCAAACTCCATATAATCAATCCAAGAAACAAGAAACAAGAAACAAGAAACAAGAAACAAGAAACAAGAAACAAGAAACAAGAAAAGGCTAGGATAGAGCTGAAACAGACCTCAAAGTGGTGTACAATATACAAGGACTCTGTGACACATACTAAAACAGACAGGGTTATATACACAGGGAAATGACAATGCTAATGGGGAACAGGCTGAGTGCAATGATCAGTGATAAGGGACAGCTGAGTGCAATGAAAAGACAGGGATCATGGGGAATGTAGTTCAAGAGTGTGATGGACACCGTGGGGAAGGAGGACATCTAGTGGTGACCCAAGGAACATAAACCAGACACTGTGACAATCATGGGCTAATTTTCATTTTTGGGTGAACAATCCCTTTAAATATACACTACTGTTCAAATGTGAATTAAAGGAATAGTTCACTTCAAAATGAAAATTCTGTCATCATTTACTCACCCTCAAGTTGTTTCAAACCTGTATTCATTTATTTCTTCTGTTGAACACAAAGGAAGATATTTTGAAGAATGTTGGTAACCAAACAGTTGATGGGCCCAACCACAGTATATATTTCAATGGGGGCCATCAACTGTTTGAATGATAGTGTAAAATAAATATGTCTTTATGATTGATACCAGCACGGTAAAATAATAATAATTGCATCACAATAAGTGTATTGTGATTGTCACTAACATTTTAATAACTAAACTGAATTTTATTAGGTTTAGTGACAAGTGACAACATGTTACAATGTTTACATGGTACAATTTCTGGTAAGCTACGCTTTTTTTATTATTTCAATTCAATTAAATTATTGTGATTTGATTTAATATTGACTCATTTGGATAAATATTAGGTACACAAGATAGCCGTTAATTTTTCTCAAGAAAAAAACAACTCACCTAATGCTGTAAACATACAGAGAGCCCTATCAGCTGGCAGTATTATTTAAGGTTAAAAAGAACTCAAATTAAATATAATGCGTTTTAAAAAAAATGATAATAACAACTTTATTTAATGATATACGTAAAAATATAATAAATATGTAATATAGTACACATATTTAGCTAAATACTCTCTATAGCTCTTTTTTTTCTAGCCAACTAACCTGTATAACCTATTATGGTCATTAAATGGCTTTTCTGAGGTAATTGTTATGTGATGTAATTGTTCTCCAGCTGTTTTACTGACCCCTTTGTTTGATTGATTGGACGATATAATGTATGAGGAATATACATTTCGGTAAGTTGTAGGCTACTGTATCTTTCAACAGAGTTCATTCGTGTTACTATTAACTAGTAGGCTAGAGATGATCGGGTCACGTGCCGCAAGGGATCTGTCACGTAACATTTACAAGCGCCAAAACGGTATTGTTTGAATTTCGTAATAAAATTGACAGAATCTGAGAGTTGAGATTCTTTTATATCATAAAGTAACCTGCTCTGTCTGTCTAGTCTGTCGGTCTCTGTGTCCTCTTTGCTTCGCGATTTTTCTGTGCGTGAGAAAAAGGAAGTGTGGCTTGAGAGCGTGTGAAAAGTGTCAATTGCGTGAGTCTCACGGTGAATGCGTGAGGGTTGACAGCTCTGTGATTGTACATTTCATTACCTCTCACATACATACTTTTAATGCCATGACATCGTCATCATCTCCTATGGCTCAAGGTCATGCTTTCCAAGAAACGTTCATGTTTGTCCTAAAACCGGTAAATCTAGATAATCAACAAAGATAACTAACAATAAAAGTAGGCCAACTCATTTTACACAACATTGATGGAGCAAGTCAGTATATCTATGAAATATTTTTTTTGATAATTTTCATGTTTTTATACTGTTTGGGACTCTTCTTTCATACATCCTCTATTCCCCCAATAAACTCACTAGACACTAACTTTCATCTTTGAACACAATATAAGTACGTTCCTTATGGTTAAATATACACTACTGTTCAAATGTGAATTAATAAAATAGTTAAAATACTACATTTAAACACAGCTTTGCCATTACATTTTAAAAGATATTAAACATTTAATTTAAATAATAATATTTTACAATATTACTGATATTTTTGATCAAATTAATTCTGCCTGGTTGAAAACCTTTTGAACGGTACTGTAAAAAAATATGATTGATACCAGCACAAATTAATTTCAAAATGATAAAAGGGGAGGAGATGAAGATTCTTAGACTCTCTGGTTAAGTTGATTGTTTATTTCATGTGTCAGGAAGAGACAGAGGCAGACAGAGAGGTTTAATAGAGAACAACTAGCAAAGAAAATGGAAGACTTTTGTGAATTTATGACATTGTAGATCTACTCCATCCAGAATGCTGTTATTTGTTCCTAAACTGAAGCAACATCATGGAAATCAAAGTAGAGACACCTGAAATGACAGGTGACTGGGGCGTGTACTGTAAATACTGAGAATAAGGCCTTTGAAAAAAGATGGGGGTGGCTGAGAACTAAATAAATATGACAGCACCTGATTTACATCTCATTAGAGAGCTGAGAGATGAGCAGACAGCAGACAGCAGTCAGAACAGAGCAAGTATGAAGTTTAACACTGCTGTTGTCGGAACAATACTTCTCAACATAGCAGGTAAGATCTTACTAAGTCCATAAGTGTAAGCTTAATGTTTAAATGGTTTAATAATGACAAGCCAATTGAATTCCTCTTGCTAAGGACCTTTGTAACTCTCCCACCCTGATACCTGAAATGGCTGTAGGCCTACTACAAACACACTTTTGTAACATTATACGCTACCGTTCAAAAGTTTGTGTTCAGTAATAAATTTTGTTTTTGTAAAGAAATTAAAGAAATTATCACTTATATTCAGCAAGGATGCATTTAATTGAAGTGACAGTAAAGACATGTAGGCCTACGTAGCAAAAGCTTTCTATTTCAGATAAATTCGGTTCTTTTCAACTTTCTATTCATTAAAGAATCCTGAAAAATGGCCACAACTGTTTTCAACATTGATAATAATTATATTTATTTGGGCAACAAATAAGCATATTAGACTGTAGTGTTGGGGTACTCGTGTAGTTTAATTTAATTAGTTTAATTTTAAAAATAATGTGTTACTTTACTAGTTAGTTGAAAAAAAAGTAATCTGATTACCTGTAATGCGTTACACCCAACACTGATTTTAACAACATGGCTATAATTCATGTGAAAGTATTATCTTGATTCATGCCAATGTTATGTGCCAACACATTTATGTAAAAGGTGAAACAGTGAGGTTGTGGGTAACACAAACCAGTTCATCAGCTTTGTAAGTGTTTATCTAAATATATGGTCTCTGTCTCCCTCATAGGTTCTCTCTGCCAGTTAGATGGTAAGTTGTCATAGTCTTAATGACCATAACAATCTTGTTCCACATATTTTGTATGCTTTTGGGCATTTTAGTTGAGAATTCCCTCACTTCCTTTCCTATAATCAGTATGTGGTCAAGCTCCCCTCAACACCAAGATTGTTGGAGGACAGGCTGCAGCGGCAGGGTCTTGGCCGTGGCAAGTCAGCCTTCAAAGTGCCAGCTTCGGTGGCCATTTCTGTGGCGGGAGTCTAATCAATAAAGACTGGGTTTTGTCTGCAGCTCACTGCTTCCAAAGGTATGAACTTGACGCTTAAATACAATACAACTCAAGACACAATTATACATTTATCATAGTGGAATTAAAACTGAGTTTGCCTATTCACAGCTCCTCCTTGGGTACCATTAATATCTACCTAGGACGTCTGAGCCAGTCAGGCTCAAACTCTTATGAGCAATCCAGGACAGCGAGTCAAGTCATTACCCATCCTAACTATAACAATCCAAGCAATGACAACGATATAGCACTGCTCCAGCTCTCCTCTTCTGTGACTTTCTCTGATTATATTCAGCCAGTCTGTCTGGCTGCTGCTGGTAGTGTAATTGCTGCAGGTACAGAGAGCTGGGTCACTGGATGGGGCGTGTTACAAGAAGGGAGTGAGTAAATATTTACTTGCAAATACTGTAAAGCTCAGCAACTGGCCATTAAAATGGTCCTCTGATCTGTCACAGGCAACCAGATTCCTGACATACTGCAGGAGGTGATGATACCAATTGTGAGCAACAGTGACTGTAATAATGATTATGGTGGCATCACAAGCAATATGATTTGTGCAGGATTAACTCAGGGAGGGAAAGATTCATGTCAGGTAAGACTTTTTTAATTTACAAAAATATGAACATTTAACATTTTTTGGGGGGTCCCCTGCACTGAACTGTACATTACCTATCAAGGTTGCGAGATCTGAGTAACAAAATTAGCCCAATGATTCAGTCCAAACATCAAAACTCAAAATATGCCACTCTCACATCTGTCTCTCATCTCTCAGTCACTGATATACATTACATTACACATAATTTAACCACTGAATATGCTAGTAGTATCCTTTGATTTCATAAAGGAGCTCACACCATTTGCATACTTTGCATACCCTTTGTCAGCTTAAAGTTGGAATAAAACAGAAGTAGTGATCATCTTTTCTTCCCTATTGTGGCATATATCCGAGTGAAACGGCTTCTCAAATAGAAAAAATCGAGTTTTTTTTAATTATTATTTATATTATTTATCTCTATTATTTTATTTACCTCTATATTACTGGGATTTTAACAATAATATAAATTAGCACATTCTTCACATTCTCTTGAGTCTTGCTTAAATACAAAATAACTGCAGTGCATGCAAATACAATTAAAACATTACAATAGAATCCATTGGGTGTCTCTGCTGACCTCTTGTGGAAACATAATAATATAACATGACATTTCATGACTATTGCCACTAGATAGCCTTAAAGGGATAGTTCAACAAAAAAATTAAATTAGCCCATGATTTGAAGAGTTCAGATGCAAAAACCTCTAAGTGCCATCTGAAATTTTCTTCTAGAATGATCATTTTTATCAAGCTCGTATATTTAAGTTCAGTAATTTCACTTAAATGGCAATAAATAGGTTCCATTGCCATTTAAGTGAAATTACTGAACTTAAATATATGAACTTGATAAAAATGATCATTCTAGAAGAAAATTTCAGATGGCACTTAGAGGCTTTTGCATCTGAACTCTTCATTTACTCCACTAAAGTACTACCCTCAAGCCATCCTAGGTGTAAATGACTTTCCTCTTTCAGACGAATACAATTGGAGTTATAGGCTATTAAAAATGTTTTATAGGCTATTTATCTGAAGCGAAGCAATGTGTTTATGTTAGAAAAATATCCATATTTAAAACTTTATAAACTAAAATAACTAGCTTCCGACAGACGGCCGTACGCATCGAATTATGATGAAAGAGTAACCCATACCCTCAGGGCCTTTTCTATTGCTCTAACACTAGTGGCTGGGAGAACGAAACTGGGACCGGGACTGGCGGATTAATGCGTGCATGAAATACAGGTTTAATCTTTGACACATGAAAGGCGGAATGAATTCTCCTGTACGCAGGAGGAAGTTTGAGTCGGACTGCCACCGGACTAATGATCTTGGTGACAGGAAATGGGCCGATGAATTTGGGAGCAAGTTTATTAGAAACGGAGCGGAGAGGAATGTTCTTGGTTGAAAGCCACACTTTTTGACCAACAACGTATACGGGAGGCTTCGACCGGTGGCGATCGGCCTTAGCCTTGGTGCACGCCCCCACTTGGAGAAGAGTCTCACGGGCTCTAGTCCAAGTGTGGCGACACCTCTGGACGAAGGCGTGAGCGGAGGGAACCGCGACTTCGGATTCCGTACTAGCAAAAACTGGTGGCTGGTAACCTAAACTACATTCAAACGGAGTAAGGCCCGTGGATGACACTGGTAATGAATTGTGGGCGTACTCCACCATGGAAAGTTGTTGGCTCCAGGAGGAAGGATTCTTGGAAACCAAACATCGCAACACTCTCTCCAGATCTTGGTTGGCTCTCTCCGTTTGACCATTGCTTTGGGGATGGAACCCCGAAGAGAGACTGACAGTCGCCCCCAGTAACTTACAAAATTCTTGCCAAAATTTGGACACAAATTGGGGTCCCCTGTCGGAAACCACGTCCATCGGGAGGCCATGTAAGCGAAAGACGTGATCTACGACAGTTACCGCTGTCTCCTTGGCTGAGGGTAATTTGAGAGGGTCAAATTTGGCTGAGGGTCGCCTTCGAGAACCGGTCTACGACAGTCAAAACGACCGTCTTGCCCTGGGAGGGCGGGAGGGCGGTAATGAAATCTAGCGCAATGTGGGACCAGGGTCTCGAAGGGACAGACAGCGGTTGGAGTAACCCATCCGAGGGTCGATTGGAAGTCTTACCAGTGGCACAAACCGAGCAAGCCAAAACAAAACTGCGGATGTCGCGAGCCATTAATGGCCACCAGAATCGTTGCTTCACCAAAAAACTGGTGCGATTTACTCCTGGATGACACGCTATGCTGGAACAATGACCCCACTGAATGACGTCGGACCGACACCCCTCTGGCACAAACAAACGATTCGGTGGGCAATCGGGCGGAGGCGTTACCCCTTCTAAGGCCTTCATGACCCTCGATTCGACCTCCCATCTGAGAGTGGAGACCACTAATGTCTCGGGTAAAATACACTCGGGAGTAGACGGGCGTTCGGATTGGTCAAAAATACGAGATAAGGAATCGGGTTTGATGTTCTTGGAACCCGGGCGGTACGAAAGAGAAAAGTCAAAACGTCCGGAAAAAAAGTGCCCACCGAGCCTGCCTAGAGTTGAGTCTTTTGGCGGTTCTGATATATTCTAGGTTCTTATGATCGGTCCATACAATAAAAGGTACCCCTGACCCTTCTAACCAGTGACGCCACTCCTCCAGCGCTAACTTGACTGCCAACAATTCTCTGTTACCAATGTCATAGTTACGCTCGGCAGGTGATAAACGATGAGACAAAAACGCGCAAGGATGCATCTTGTCGTCTGTGGAAGAACGTTGGGAAAGAACCGCTCTTACCCCCACCTCTGACGCGTCGACCTCCACCACGAACTGACGTGATGGATCAGGGGCAACGAGGATGGGAGCCGAAACAAAGCGACTCTTGAGTTTGGCGAATACAGCCTCCGCTGTATCGGACCACCTGAACGTCGTTCTGGGGGAGGTCAAGGCAGTCAGAGGTGCGGCTAGTTGGCTGAAATTGCGAATAAAACGCCGATAGAAATTGGCAAACCCCAGAAACCTCTGTAGGGCCTTACGGGAATCTGGACTTGGCCAATCAATCACAGCCTTAACCTTGTCAGGATCCATACGCACTCCCTCAGACGAGATGATGTACCCTAGAAAAGGAACAGACTGTGCATGAAAAACGCATTTCTCCGCCTTGACAAAAAGCCCATTCTCTAGCAACCTCTGAAGCACTCGTCTGACGTGCTGAACGTGTTCCTGGAGAGAAGATGAAAAAATCAATATGTCGTCCAGGTAGACATATATGAACTGGTCAACCATATCTCTCAGCACGTCATTGACGAGTGCCTGGAAGACCGCTGGGGAGTTGGACAGCCCGAACGGCATGACCAAATATTCAAAGTGCCCCCTGGGGGTATTGAACGCGGTCTTCCATTCATCACCCTTCCTTATGCGAACCAAATGATAAGTGTTACGTAAATCCAATTTTGTGAAGATGGATGCTCCCTGTAACCGCTCGAAGGCTGAAGACATCAACGGCAAAGGATAAGTATTCTTTACCGTGATGTTGTTCAACCCTCGGTAATCAATGCACGGTCGCAGAGATCCATCCTTCTTCCCCACAAAAAAGAACCCCGCCCCCGCTGGAGCTGAGGAAGGTCTAATGAATTTGGATGCTAGAGAATCAGAAATATATTTCTCCATAGCCTCCCTCTCTGGAACAGAAAGTGAATATAACTTGCCTTTAGGCGGAGACTCACCTGGCACTAAGTCTATGGCACAGTCATAGGGACGATGTGGAGGAAGAGAAGCAGCACGAGACTTACTGAACACTTCTCTCAGGTCCTGGTACTCCCCGGGCACGTTAGACAAATTCACAGCCTCCTCCTGGAATACAGACACAGGTACAGACGAACACGCAGACACTAGACATGACTCATGACACGTATTACTCCACATGGAAACAGAGTTGTGACCCCAATCGATTCTGGGATTGTGTTATGTAAGCCAGGGATGACCGAGTACAACATGTGCGAGGGGTGAGTTCATGAGGAGGAATGATATTGTCTCAGTGTGGTTGCCAGAAGTGATGAGAGTGATAGGTTCAGTAGTGTGTGAAATGTTAGGAAGTTGTTGTCCATTTAGAGCCTTGACAGAAATCTTGTACGGAAGAGGGGAAACCGGGATGTGAAGACGGTGAGCCAGTTCTGAGTCCATAAAATTACCTTCTGCCCCCGAATCCAGTAAAGCCTTGGTGTCGTGTGTGTGGGTTGCCCACCTTAGTCTTACCGGAAGGAGAGTAGATGATGATGGTGATGATGAGGTCTTCTCGGCGGAGATCCCACCCGATAGTAGCCTCATTGTTACTACCGGGCTTGATCTTTTAACGGGCACGAATGGATGAAGTGGCCCGCCTTCCCGCAATATAGGCACAGTCCTTGGGATCTCCGCCGTTCTCTCTCCTCCCGGGAAAGCCGAGCTCTACCCACCTGCATGGGCTCGGGATCACAAACGGAATTGACCGTGTCCAGATTCTCAGAGCGCAGGGTCTCCGTGCCACGAAACGGAGGGTTCTGTTGGAAGCGACCCATTCTGCTCAGCCGAGCATCAACTCGTAACGCCAACTCAATAAGTCCATTTAGACTGCGAGGAAGGTCCAGCATATAAATCTCCCTCTGGACACGGTCAGCCAACCCATGCAGGAATCTATCCCACTGCGCCTCCTCGTTCCATCGGCACTCTGCGGCCAGGGTGCGGAACCGGATGGAATATTCCGACACCGAGCCGTTACCTTGGCGGAGATCGGCGAGTAGTCTGGCCGCCTCCCTACCCGCCACCGCACGATCGAAGACCCTTCTCATCTCCTCGGAGAGTGCCTGGAACGAGGCGCAGCATGGGTCCTTATTCTCCCACACCGCCATTCCCCAGAGAGCCGCTTTGCCGGACAGCAACGTCAGTACAAATGCCACCTTGGTCTGTTCTTGACTGAACGTCAGTGGCTGTAATGAAAAGTGCATAGAACATCGGGTCAAAAATGCTCTGCAAAACTCCGGTTCACCTGCATATCCCTCTGGTGTTGGTAGTCTCGGTTCACGCTGCTGGGGCGGCTCCGGTGGATTGGGCTGAACGGGCGGTGTGGGCGGCGCAGTGGGAACTCTTAGCTGTTGGAGTTGTTGGGTGAGCTCGGACACCTGCGTCACAAGCGCTTGAACCGCCCGTCCTGTGTTGGAGATGCTCTCCTCTTGGGTGTCCATTCTCGCGATGCTTCGAGCTGCAAACTCGTCCCAAGTCGTGGCGCCTGCTACATCCATAATATGGTCAGATCGTTCTGTAACGGATGACAGAACAGGATGTAAATGCAATAACGCTCTTTATTGGAAAACACACAATGGTCAGGATACAGAGCACAGATGGTCGCCAACACAGCGGGACAGGCGGGCGGACACAAACGCTGATGGGATGGTGACGCAGGGACCTCGGTGGGCAACAGGTGCTGGTGCTGTAGTCCTGTGATGATCCCTCGTGACGGTGCTCTGGTGCAGTGAATGATTCCTCGTGGTGGTGCTCGGTAATCCAGTGCAGAGTGCAGGTAATCCAGCGAAGACACGACACGGGAACTCAATACAACATGGGGAACACATGAACAGGCTCGGGAAACACACCGGGAAACCACAACGATCTGACAACATGAGACACCAGTTACTGAACATATAAAGGGACAAACAATTGGATCCAGCTGGCGCTACTGATCACTGATGATCAGTGACCACGCCCACAGACACACACACACACACACAACAGCACGTCAGACGAGAGAGAGACAGTGAATTCATAAACCGTGACAAGGTTATGCTCCTTGTCATTGCCCCGGCCTAATATACAACCATCTGTAAGCGTTCTGCTTCTGTAAAACTTCGATCAGCGTTGAGTTCCCTTCTAAAGGAAATGTCTACGTTATGTATGTAACCCTGTATTCCCTGAGAAGGGAACGAGATGCTGTGCAGCCATACTTCGAGGATGCCTGCGTGTCTTCCTTTAGACAATAGGAATCTGATCACGTGTACTACACCTTGTGACATCATCGCACTGTGTCTGTCAATAGCTTAGTTTCACACGTGCCTCAGACACCGGGTTCAGCGGAGACGCGTCCCCATAGCATCATCAACGCAGCATCTCGTTCCCATCTCAGGGAACCGGGTCACATACGTAACAGACATTTATACAATAAAAAAAATAAGTGTCAATTTTGATTTCATAGTGACTATATAACTGTATATTTTCAGATGTATAAATGTTGTGTTTATCAATGCAGGGAGACTCTGGAGGTCCATTGGTAAGTAAGAACAGCCGCCAGTGGATTCAGTGTGGCATTGTGAGTTTTGGTCAAGGATGTGCACAACCCAACTCTCCCGGTGTGTACACCAGAGTGTCTCAATATCAGGATTGGATCAACTCTTACATGGACAGCAACCAGACTGGATTTATTAAATTAAGTTCCAGTGGATTCAGAAGCTCACCTGACCTGCTTTTATTTTCCATTTCTCTCACATTCTCCATTATTCCTTTCATATGCTCCCTATATCTCTCTTCAGAGAAATTGTTTTAATGATTATTCTCAGGGTTTTATGATTAAGAGGACAATTGTGCTGTACAAGTTCTCGGAAACTCTCAGAAAGAGATATTGTCATTTATTCTTTACCTTAATTTTTTTTATTATTGTTGGAAAGCTACACTTATTGTGTTGTTACAAAAGATTGTGCACTAATGAAGTTCGGCAAACATGTGCCCTCAGAGTGTTTGAATAATGAGGGTGCGGTTTATGACATTTAGCCTAAAAAATGAAACATACATAATGCCTGCAATTATAATGCATATCTAATTATTTTCCTAACTTTGGGTCAGAACTGATATTTATTAGGGGCTATATGTAAGAACTGTCATGTATTAATAGTTTTTTTTTATTGTGTGAACAGCTTGTAACTAAACTTAAAAAAAATTAAATAATAATAATTCCTCGACTTCCTAAATTGTCTATGAAAGCCTATGCTGATTTTTCTGTGACGGACTCGTGCCGGATTCGCCAGGAAAATCCAAAGTGATGCATATAAGCGTGAATTATATTCCATTAAGTGTCAAATGAATACAATATTCAGGATAATTCTGAAAGAGCTGTTTTGTACTGTATTGTCAATGTCCCATGATACAAAGGGATTAATTCAAACTATAGTCTCACATAGCCAATCTATAGTCTCAAATACATTCAACAGAGGTGTCCTGCCTTATACTGAGATTTCACCGGATTCCCTGAAATATTTCACAATATTATGTATGGTAGATTCTGAAAGACCTAACATTTTGTCAATCTAGCATTGAGAAATGTGATTTTTAATTGTTTGACAATTCTCTCATGAAATTTGGCACAGGGTTGTAGGCCATGAGTCATGCTTGCAAAAATAGAGCCTTTGGCTGATGCTCCATTTATACCCAAACATGATACCCTCACCAATTACCAGTTCACCTGCTTATTGTAGACTGTTTCAAACCCATTCATCTTGGATGTTCTGTAAACTTATCATCTTTATTTTACAAAATGTCCCAACTTCTATGGAAATGTAGTATATCAGGTATAAATGTGTGATAATTGGATGTTATTAAAAAATAAACTTTATTTTCTCTTTGTTGCTCTATTCTTAAAACTAAACCTTATAAACATTGTACCAACTAGTTAGTTCCACAAGAGATATATTTTGTATTTATTTTTTAATCGGGCAACCAAGCCTGGTCTCCTATATAACAGATAAAAACCTATGAATATCTATAAAGCAAATATTGAATGAATAATTACTGATGAGATAAGCAGTGTTGTATACATTTTACATGAACATTAGATGATTCAGCTACTAAAATCAATCAGCTGCTTTTATTACTCTAGTCTAGTCTAGACTACTAGATTATAAAATGGCCACCAGGAGGCGCCATTTACTGTACTTCTCAGACCTTCACAGACGCTCCTGTACCAATCCCTCCTTCACAACATGAGAAGAGGAACGCCTGCTGAACTAGAGTGATTTAAAATCAAACACAAATATAGATTCCGTTTTAGCAGTAGTCGCCTAGAATACAAGTCCATTAAAGGCACACTATGTAGTTTCCGTTTTTCCCAAACACCCTAGAGTCGCTGTGGAGTAGGCCTACTTGTATTTAACGTTACTGTCGTAAATACCACTCACGCAGAGCCGTCTCCCGTCTCTGCACTCTTACTTTTGGAAGTATGACCAACATAAGAATTTTCACCGGAAAATGTCATCTGAACATGTAACATCCACTTTTGTTCTGACCAACTAAGGGAAAAAAGCATTGCTGTAAATCGAGCTGATTAAATCTAACGATCGCTTATCATTATACTTTGTTCTCAAATTGTTAATGTTAACAACATCAGCATTGCGTGACTACATTTAATACCCTTTCGATTTGTATCCTTGTTTTCGCATGGGTCGGTTGCAGTCTCTTTTTTTCTGTAGCCACTCCGAAGTCCAAAGTCTTTTGCATTTTACAAGGGTGAATCTCCAGTTGTCACTGATTGCCGTTTGAACCTTTCTGGATCCGCCATCAAATTGATAAGTTTAATTACATCAAGTGCTGTGAGAAAAGGCTATAAATCTCCACCTCCAGCATCCTCACACTCATAGCCTAGCCGAGACACTTTCTTTATGTGTACAGATGTGACGTAATGACGCAAATACATGCTCCAATTTCCCGTGGAAATCCACCAGTACCACTGGAATTAAAAACATTATTACAAGTTTACCGTTTTGAATCAAGCGAGCTAAGGCAAGCAGATAGTTTTGAACTAGTTTGAGCACTGGATAAGTACGTGCTAAAAAAAATATTTTGGATAATTTTTAAGCCCAAAAAAGTTACGGACTGGAGCTTTAAATAAAAAAACAACTGAACGAATGATACACAGATTAAAAAAGCCAAGTTTTTATTTCCGTTTTTTTTTTTTTTCAGTCAGTTGACAAATGCAGTAACAGTATAATGTATACTTGAATGGTGTGTTGTGTAACCGCTAACTGCAGTAGTTTACAAAAGGTAACGGTAAACATTTTTTCATCACTTTATTCCTTACATTAAATTAATTCCAACATTTCCTTATGTATTATACAATATTAGCATTATTTTTTAAATATTGTGCATTAACCAGATTAAGTTAAATAATTGTGTTTCTACTTTTGTCTTCAATAGGGAAGCCATCATCTGTAATTTTAGACGCTTAAGACTGCTACACATTTTTACCAATTCCAAACCACATTAATCTTAATAAATACTATTCATTTTGTATTTAATCATATGTAAGTGATGTATAATTGTTCATGAAGGCTGGAAATTAAAACGCCTTTTATTCAGGTGTGCATAATTAGGCAAATTTTCTTTTACAGATAAATAAAGCCAAAAAAGAGATTTAACTCAGACTGAAAAGTAAAAAATTATTAAACTCCCATGAGAAGGATGCAATACTTGGAATTGCAGTGGCATGTCCATTGGACAGTGAAATGCTCATTGGGTCAGCAGGGTCAGACAAAAACAGGTGGAGAAGAAATGACACACGTTAACTGCAAAATAATTAAGAATTAAGGTGAAGAATTAAGCGTGAAACCATCAGGAACCTTTTAGTCTTCAGCGCCACTGTTTTCCAGAACTGCGACCTACCTGGAGTCTCCAGAATTGCAAGGTGTCAGGATCTCAGAGACTGGTAGAGAATCCTAAAAAATGACCCCCACTTAATAAGAATCACAAGCTGAAGTGTAGTAAAAAAACTAGGGGTCATTTTTTAGGATTCTTTACCTCTCTTTTTTGGCTTATTTTATCTGTAAAAGAAAACGTGCCTAATAATTACGCATAAAAAAAACCCTGAAAATTTACAATTTACACGGCCTACAAACTGTACTGTTTTCAATATGTAACTTTTATTAAGTTATGTAATGCCGTTCTTTCCTTTTCTTATTTTTAGTTAGTGTTTGTTTCTGCTTTGAGTTATGGTATTGGTTGTTCATATTTTCTTTATTCTCTCTCTCTATTGGTGTTCGTAATAATTGTTATGTTCTAATTTTGTTGTACCATAGTGTAAACTGAATGTTCAAATATAGCATTAAAAAGATTGGCTACAGAGGAGCGGCTGCTTCCCCAACTCTTTTGCGCTGCTGTTTACATCATATACAGTTGCTGAGACAGGTATGATATCTCAAAGACACACTTTTCAGAAAAATGTGTGCTTGGGTGGGATTTTTTTTTACAGCACATTTAACATAACTAAAGAGAATTTTGGAATAAGTGAACCAAGAGTCACTGGCCTGGTACTTGAAGACTAAGACATAATTAGGCAATTTTCATTGAACCATCGTGTGCAATGATCTCTTTCTCTCACACACACAATTACACACGCCAAGCAGGTGACACGGAGCCTTTGTTTCAGTATAAAAGGAGGTCAAACAAAGCATCAGCACAGCAGGAGAGAGCAAGAGTATATTTCAGCTGAGAGAACTAGAAATACAGAACAGTCTTCAGGCAACTAGATAAACAGAAGCCCACTCAAAAGAACATTTAGATGTGTATTCATATGTACATTCAAACTTGGCCAAATAAATACATAAATATGAATAAATTAACAATAAGTATAATTACATAAAAAACAAAGTCAGAAAATACAGTCATTCCTAGCTCAAAATATTTTAACCAGTTCCCTAACCAGTATACTTTGCTATAGTTGAAAATACTGGCCCTATTCATGCCCAGCACTTCACAGTCCCTTTGAGTTAGTGATGTGTGATGCAATCAAGTGTAAAACAATCCTGCAGTATTTTGTGTAAAGAGCATGTTAAAAGCATAAATTCTACGGCTACATTGATGCCTTTGAGCACACACACTAACTGTAAAGCAGAAAAATAAAACCCATTCTAATGAGTAACAGAACATGACTAGCCTATACGCTTTCATTTATAGTGGTTCAGAACAAAATCCCAAACTTTGATTTAAGAAGAGCCATCATATATGCAGTGCTTTTAAAAGTGTTAAAGTATCTCACAGACTTGGATGTTTCTTTAGCACCCCTCCTTGTGATAATTGAGTGAAAGTTTCACTCCTTGAATCCAACTTGTGTTCCATCCTCTAACTTCCACCCCTAATAATACTGTTTGGCATCAAACTGGCAGTTCTGTTTGTGAGTATCGCAAAACAAGCAGGCCTAAGGGAGGCGTGTGACTACGTTATTACACTGATGACACTTTTACCATAAAAGTAAGGACTAATTGGTGACACGTCATCAGTGGACCACCTAAATTTCTGGATAGAAACAAAGGCTGACAGCTTGAGAAGTGGATAAACATCTTGTCAGAGTGGAGAAAGAACAGCTGTTACACATTTCATGTGCAGATTACAATCAATGGTAGTATAGACTTCATATTGCGGCGTGGATCTACTAAGAGGTTGGCGAAGGCCATTTTGCTGGCAGTCTAAACCCCTCATAAAACTGTACGAAAAGTACAAATCGATTGGCTCAGGTTTGTCCGAGTGCCTTGCCAACTTCAGCCTGTTTTTCAAGTGCAGCCTTTTAATGGCCAGTTCGGTCCCTTCCCCCTCCGTCCGACATCTGGATCTTAAAAGGATTGGAGTACTGCAGCAGAGATATGCTAATGCATTAGCTCAGCCTCATCCAAATCCTTTAAATTACCCCCCTTCTTCTTTATAACTGCTGATTCACTAACTAACTGGATGCAGCCGTTGCCATCTTGTTTTTAGCTGTATGAGAACCAGGAAAGGGGAAAACAGAGAGATGGATAACTGGTAATGGACTATGCATCCGTTTTCTGTTTTCAGTCTTTTAGTAGTGAGCGGCTTTGCTTTAAACTCATCCGCCCTTAATGAGGAATAGAACTAAATAAATAACGAACCGATTCAACAAAAATCTAAAATAAATTCAAAATCTATGATAAAATTGTATGTACAAATTGACAGAGAAATCTCAGTTTCCTTTTTTGTATCCTCTATGCAAATATAACAAACAAAGAGACAGAGATACTCAAGAGAGGAGAACGGGAGGTCTCTTTCAATCCTTCCAACCATCCATCACTCATTTTAAATACTGTTGCTGCTTCGTCCCATCAGTCCCTTTTTCTGAAGCTTATGACCATGGTACTTTACAAATGATGCACTAACCCTGCAAAGCAGACATTTCCCCAACCTAATGCTCTGACACAGAGGGTGTGCATGTTATAGAAAAAACTTATCTGTTTGGTTCGGTCTGAAGTCTTATTTTTCTTCTCAAAGAGAGGATTGTGGTGAATATAGAGGTTACACAGCTTCAGTTTCTTTGCCTGCTGACCGACGCTGCAGGGTCAAAAAAGATCCACCCATTGAACTCAGTCAATCTGCTTTCTGTTTCCTATTTGGCCTAAACCTAACAACCCTGCAACTACATCTCTATTTCTACCTCTCTCTCAGTGCGAGTCAGCCTCTCTTGGGCTGTATCCATTGGCAGAGGGCAGGAGTGAGGTTTTCGGCTCAGAGTCAGTGCTGCTAACAGCCGCTTTGTGCCGTGAGGCTCTGGTGAAGAGACGAAAGGCACCCCTGCAGATGAGGGAAAACCAGTAAACCTGCGGGGCCATGAGCAAAGCTGCACCTGCGTTATACTGCCAGGGCACGGACAGCGGCACCATGTAGAAGGGGATGGATGCGTACCTGTGATATGAGCACAAACAAACATATGCATCAGCTTACAGTGAATAACACAGACAAATTTGGTCTACACTGGACGCAACAAATCGACCGTTGCAAATCCATTTGTTCTTTGTGTCAGAAGTAGCGTGAGTGCTTGAAGTACGTCAGAAATAGAGCAAGGCATCCGTTTAATGTCGGGAACTTGTGTTGCACCACATACAGTGTAGACAGCATCACTGATTATGATGGGTTCTATTTGCTTTTGTGGCGCAGCACCACTCACGTCTGGTGTAAACACAATATAAGGAATTCTATGTATATTCAGTAAAAAAAATTGTTTGGTGATGGTTGCTCTTGAGTCCCTTGTTTGTCCTGAACAGTTAAACAATTAAATCCTCCAGGTCCCGAAAATTCATCAGTTTTCCAGAAAACTTTTGAACAGGATGATGTCGTCCAAATTTTTCTTATTTTGTTTAAATATAAAATAAATTAATTTAGTACTGCCCTTCGGAAGTTTCCACCCCCTGGCTCTTAATGCATTGGGATTCCTTCTGGAGCATTAGTGAATGTCTGAACCTTTTTTAATAGTTGTGTTTGAGTCCCTCAATTGTCCTGTGTGAAAAGATGGATCTCAAAATCATACAGTCACTGCTGGAAAGGATTTTTTTGAAGAACATTGGGCAGTTTAACTGCTCAGGACAAACAAGGCACTCAAGAACAACCATCACAAAACAAAAAAAAACAGTCGTGGATCAACCAGGTAATGGATCAACCAGGTAATGACACAGTATTAAGAATCAAGGGTACATAAACTTTTGAACGGGGTCATTTTTATAAATTGACCATATGTAAACCATATGTAAACATCTTTTATGTAAAATATCTTATTCAGGACAGTACTAAATAAAAAAAATAACATTCATTTTGTATGATCCCTCTTACTGAGTTAAAATTATTCACATTTTCACAGATTCTGCAAATGGGTTCACAAACTTTCAAGCACCACTGTACTTCAGGCATGCAAGACCAACTCAACTTGAATGGGGAAATACCGAAAACTGAAAAAGAAGTGCATATTTCAGGTTGGTCCAGCCATTCCGCATGTGCAGTCCCAAGCATGCATCTCAGGACACTGACTGTTCCAGTGGGAACCAGAGTTTCTAATGGCAGCTGCAGTGATGCGATGACTACCAATTGGCAAATGGCTCTATTATTCCAGAGGCGGGACTTATTGCGCATTGCACTTTGTCTCATTTCTAGTAATATGAGTGAATCAGCCTGGTATACATTATATACACTGTTAGGATATTGCAAGTAACTAACATCAAACTATACAGAATCTGAACTTGATGTTTCATATGTTTTGATCAAAGAAACTGGATGACTTTTCAGACTTGTCGGAAATCTCAAAAAATACTTTTTTGACTTGTCATTTGATATGCAAAAATGTACTCTCAAAAAACAATTTCTTGCCGAGATATTTTCCATGCTTTGTTCAGTTTTGGAAATTACTAGGGATGCACCGATATGAAAATTTTGGCCTATGCCGATAACCGATAATTCTTTATGTTTGAAAGCCGATAACCCATATATATATATTTATTTATTTATTTATTTTTTGAGAGCCTGATTACAAAACCAAAAGTCTCACCATTAAATCCATCTGCCAAACACACAATTATAATGTTCTCATTATAATTTTATGTAGCCTACATTAAAGACTTGCAGTGCTTACTGCGCACGTTGCACTTAACTGTATTTTCCTATTTTGAAGTGATTCCAATCATATTTCAAGCAATTCAAAACCATCATGGCGAACAGTACGCATCTGAGGTGTCTCAGCTGAAGGAAATAATCCAATATTTATCGGCTTTAATATTTGGGCCAATTTTCTTATCAGGCCGATAACGATAACATAAAAAAATGAACAAATATATATCGGTCGATACCGATATGGTGGCCGATATATTGTGCATCCCTAGAAATTACATTGAAAAAAGGTTTTCCATGGAAGCCCTGCTGCAAGCAAATTCAACTTCTTAGCCAGTAAAGACCACACTCAGACATGTAACTATTTCTAATATGCTCAAGTTTCCAGTCTAATGAATAATACATCAGTGCTGCAATTTTAAAACTAGAACATGTCATCCAGATTGATGATGATTGTCCTTGTATTATGATCAATTCAAAACAACACATGATCTTTGGTGGTTATTACAATCGTTTAGGAGGAATGTGTAAATGTCTCACCATGTCTCATGACAGATTATGATGCATATTTATTTCTGACCAAAAAAGAAAACTTCGAAATTTAAGATTTTTGATGTTAATATTAGAGGCACTGTCACTCAGTGGAGAAAGAGAGGATAAAAGAAAGAAGGAATAGATGAGCAATAGAAATATAAGACCTAGTAAAAGACTGAATGATTGAGAGTGTTAAAAAGTGATCATACCTGCCGTAGGCGTAGTAGAGGTAGGGGAAGAGAAGAACTCTGCAGATGAAGAAAGTGACCAGCATAAGAGCTCCATTGACTTTATGTAGGAGAGTGTGCTGTTGCTTGTACTGAGGCAAAGAAACAAAGAAGAGCAGGAAGTAGAGAAAGAGAGTGTTTAACAGATAGAAAAATATTAATAGGTAGAGCAATGAACCCTGAGAACCATGATTCAATATTCCCCAGTAGACATTTAACACTCAAGGAGTGAAGGAGACATGTACAAGAGAGTTGTAAACATGTCTGTGAAAGATCACTGTCATTCAATCAGATGTTGTAAGATTAGTATGTCTGGTAGAAATTACCCATACACTATAAAGAAAAGAAAGAGAAATCTGAAAAAATCTGCTTGTCTAGGTCTTTAAAAAGAAAGACATAAGAAAAGAAAGTTAGAAAGAGATGGTGAATGAGTGATTGTGTTTAGTACCTGGATGAGTATTTTTCCCAGACAGACAGATGGGGTGCTGAGTTCTGCCAGGAACATCACACCCTGGAAATAATCCCCTTTGCCCTGTCTCCAGAACTAGAAAGAGAGGAAAAGAAAAGAAAATAGGGAAAGGAAACAAAGGAAAATTAAAGGGAAGGATGAGAAAATGAAGGGGAAGGGGAAACGGACAGGAGGGGGAAGGGTGGGAATGAAAAGTGAAAGGGAAGGGAGAGGAAAAGACAAGAAGGAAATTAGGGAAGAAAAGAAAAAAGAAATGAAGGGAATGGGAAATGGAAATGGAAGGGGAGGAGGAAATGGAAATGAGATGAGAGGAAAGGAAGAAATGAAGATTATTACAGAAAAGGAAATAAAATTCAAAGGAAGGGAAAGGGGAGGAAAACAGAAAAGAAAGTGGGAAGGGGAAAGGGAAACAAAAAGGAGAGGAAAAGAAAATAAGGTAAGGTAAGGGAAAAGGAAGAGAAAGTTAAAGTTAAAGGGAAGGGAAAAGAATGGAAAAGGGAATGGGACGAGGATACAGAAATGGAAGGGAAAGGGAAAGGGAAAGGAGAGAAAGGGAATGAAGAAGAGAAGGAAGAAAAGATAAAGGAAAAGAAGGGACGTAGACAGAGAAGGGGATAAAAAAACAGAAAGAAAAGGAAGAGATAGTCAAACTTGTGTTGTGTCAGATGTAGAAAAGCTTAGTGTGGTTTTATCAGAGGGAAGTGCTGCAGAGGTTTTCCTGTCTTATCAGTCCATAACACTTATTGCCATTTAAGTGCAGCCAATGCCAGGGTGCGGGCTGCTACACCGCTGCCGACAGCAATAGTCTCCATGGATACAGATGGAGAGTGATGGAGAGCATAATCACAGGGTGAAAGTACACATGCCCATTCAGGACAAGTTAGACTCAGCCACACTTCAAGCCACCCACATAGCATGACCCCATCAAATCACTCTTCAAACAGTCATGAAGCCAAAGCTGTGTTACTACACTCCAAACATATGGCTCTGATGGGCATCCATAATCATATTCCAAAAAGATGTACTTTAAATGTGTGTTTATGAAAAAACGTATGTTAATGTCACACAACCCTCATTCCACTCACCACAGAGACAGGGAAACAGACAGTAACCATGACGACATGGTGCAAGACCATAAGGAACTCTCTGCGCAGATAGCCGCTGATGGCTGACCTCATCGGTTTGGCCTCGCTATCCTCCTCGTGATCTTTGACCTGAAGTTTGTACCAGTGGCACAAGAACATGGCATAGATGTCATAGATGAAGTAGGGGACCGCAAAAAGGATATAGCTGCTGGTAAGCCAATGCCTGGACAGAGGGAGCAGAGAGAAAGAGATATGGAATGAAGGAACAAGAGTGAGAAACCCCCAAATGTACTTTAGGGTTACTTTGTGGAAACCATCAGTTATATATTGACAATATATCAGCTATTTTGACAATAATGACTTTATGTTGAGTTATTTTCAGAGGACAGTAAATATATACTGCTATACAAGCAGAACATTGACTACTCTAAAATATATCCAAGTTTCATTTCTATAGTATTGTCCCTTGAGTAAATATACTAAATGTTTGCTGAAATGTGAGGGGTGTACTCACTTTTGTGAGATACTCTATATACAAGGGGCGTAATGGTACACAGAAGTCACGGTTCAGTATGTACCTCGATGTTGGGGTCATGGTTCGATTCAAGTTCTGTACAACAGGAAAAGGCAACAAATCCCCCAATGCTATGTTTCTTTTAATTTATTTTGAACAGACAGTAGTGCAAATGACAGTTTGTTCCACCTAGCGGCATTTAGTTGGTACAGTCTCCTTTAGTGTATTAGGCACTAAGCAGTGAACAGAATGCATTTTTGCATAGGTCCTTTTTTTTGTAGGGCTGATAAAAAAACGAAAAGAAGGTATTTGGTCACAATCAGCTACAAAACTGAAAAGCATCTCTTGTGTTATAAAAGTACAAAATAAATGGGATAATGAAAAATAAATCTATTGAAAAATAAATTTGTGCAGAGATTAGATTTCTTTCTGTTTTCCGTAAAGGTAGGGGGAAGTGAAAAAAAAATCAAATAAAAAAAAAATCAACGAAACTCAGCGTACAAGCTACTAGTAAGCTCTTGCGGTGCCGCACATCTGAACTGCTGTTTTTCCTGTTGTGGCAGTTGGCAAACAGTGTTGCTATTGGATTGGAGTGTGGATCACTTGTGACTGACTGTATTCGACTGACTGTGACCGTAACCGTGAAGGTTCGGGACTAATACATGTACCGTAACACCCCTAATATATACACATACATGTTATATACAGTACTGTGCAAAAGTCTTAGGCATGTTAACATCTATGAAGGTTTCTTCAAGCATCTTAGAGACGTTCCCGCAGTTCATCTGGATTTAGTTTGTCTCAGTTTTTTCTGTTTCTTCATGTAATCAGACGGACTCGATGATGGTGAGATAAGATCATACCGGCTGTTGTCAGACTCCTTGTGCATACAGAAATCTCACTTGATTATTACAATTAATGGCAAAAAGAATGTTTGGAAATGTAAACTGATATTTCCTACTGACACACTACAGCAAAATATATAAATAACTGACTTAAAACCAAGTGTGTGTGGGGGGGTATATTAACATGCCTAAGACTTTTGCACAGTACTGTATATATAGATCACTTTTCCATGATTTTTTCCCAGTCGTCCTTTATTTTTGATAAGGATTTAAAAAAATTATGCAGCACAGCGCCGCAATATAAAGTTTAGAAAACTAAACAACCGAGAGAAATATATGTCTACTACCTCAGATTTAACGTTTTATTTGTACATCAACATCGGGGAATAACATTATAATCTCATTCATGGTAGAGAAAGCTGCTTAAATGTGCAAAACTAATTGTTAACACAGCTTTTGTGTCTTTATCAGCTTTTCCTATATGTACTGGCCCTGATCATCATCACAAATACTTACCGCTTGCTCCATTTTTGTAAATCTGTTTTTATGAATGAATGAGTCTCTCACCCATTGCTCTAGTTTTCTTCGTCAACAGCCGCTTGCACCCCCTGCTGGTGAGGCCGACTAACAGCTATTATCAATCGGCAATCTACAGTTATTCCTGCCGTTCCCTGATGTCAAATGTTGAATTTCTGTCGAATTTGAACCACTGAATTTGTGGAAGCGAATTTGTTAAGCGAAATAAAATGGACCGAAAATTGCCTGTCGAATATTATAGGTTGTATTTTTAAACAGAATGAATATTTTGGAAGTGAAATCTGAAAGGTATGGATTATTGAATTTATTAATGAAGACATGTGTAAAATGTTTTGAATTGAAATATTCACAGCCTAAATATACAACCATGTTGAATTTCAGCCCATAAAAATGCAAGCAGGATTAATGCAATGCATATTTTTTCAAGTAGTGCAATTCAACAAGCTTTATTGTTTCAAAAACATTTGTCATTATTTTACTTCCATAAACTTTCTATTCATCAAAGAATCCACAAAAATACAGTAGTCAACATTTGAAGTGGATCAAAACCTTTAAAAGTTATCCATTCATTTTAAACAATACCCATTCTTGTCTTAGGACAACTTTGATTAACTTTTTTGATCCACTACAAATGTTGACTACTGTATGAAGCAGCACAACTGTTATTAAAATTAATAAATGTTTCTTGAGCACCAAATCTGCATATTAGAATGATTTCAGAAGGATCATGCGACACTTAAGACTGGAGAAATTATGCTGAATAATGCACTCAATTGGTCTCAATCATTAATAATTGCATGGATTATTTCGTATTTGTATGCACAGGAGAACTTCTCAAGAAAAATCTCCTAATTCAAAACACGTTCGTACACATAAATTTGTTCTTGAATTTGAGCGGCCATGTGCACAAGGTTAGTCATTTGCATAAAACACGCCAAAACCACCTCCATATAAGGGCTTTCCACACATTCATTACAGCCTTTCTTCACACTCGTCAAACTTGACAATGTTTGCAGACGCGCTCTCGCCCGATCCTCGAGCAATGCAAAGTGTCACTCACACCATTTCTCATTAGCCAGCTGTACATACAAGTATATCTGCGTTATTCAGAGAAACCTTGCAGCTGAAGCTATAATGCAGCTTTTCTTACTCTTTAACTCTATATGATGGAATGTGTTTAAGATTAAATTTAATTGAATTATTTAATAATTTTATTATATAATTTTATATATGGATTATACAATTAATGCAATATACTTCAATATAATTACCGTATAGTCGTGTTAGGATGAAATATAACTAGGGTTGGATACCGTTCACATTTGAACTGGTACCGGTACCTGAAATTCGGTGCCAGTACCTTTTTTCTGTACTTTAGACATGCTTACCTCAATAACTGTAAAGAAACAAAGTCATTTGTAGAAGTGTTATTGACATTATGCCAGAGCTGCCTTGGTTGCTGTCTGCCATTGTCTGTGATGCTTGAATATTAATACAAAAATAAAAAAAATTCTATGAAATGTTTTGTTTTCCACAAATTCTGTGTTGTGAATTTTCTAGAAATCAACTGAAGACATAAAACATTAATTTAATTGATCTTTTATATGAAATTAAACTGTCAAACAACATACGGCACAACTGAGCTTTATACTGTTAAAATTATAACAAATTATGCTTCTGTGATTGTGAGTAGGGTGACCACCCGTCCCGCTTTGCGTTGTACCGCACAGCATTTTCACCCCTTGTCCCGCACGTCGCATATTGAGAAAATGTCCCGCATTTTCATCAGTCTGTTGGTTTTTAATTATCATATTTAGAAACATGCATGCGTTCTTTTGCCTTTTAAGAAAGCATTTTATTTATTATTTTTGCGGCATAGTTTTTCCCCTATATTTAACAGCGCTTCGTCAGAAGTACAAATACAACAGCCGTTTTCTAAATCCCATCCAATGGTTGAAAAGAAAGGAGTAAACACGGTCACTAGAAGGTTGTGACGGCTGTCAATCAAAATGTGGAGCGGTGATTCGTTCCATGTGTTCCCTGTCAGAAAACAAATGGATAATTCGGTTAAGTAAAATTAAAATTTAACAGAATTTATCAACTTGTTGCCTTCTGTGGTTGTTTTAATTAACATCCTTTCTAAAAAATATGAATGTTTTTGGTTTAATATATTCTTAATATATAAGACTGTCACTGATCTAATTTTATGTTGTTTTGTATTTTATTTGTTCATTATTAATTTTGTTGGATTTTAAGTTGGACTTGGTCAGAACTTTTTCAAAAACAGTTATCTGCATGATGCCTGCTGCCTTTGGGCTCAGTGATGTTGAATTTAAATGACATGTAAAATAAAGACATGTTATGTTACATTGTTATGTAATGGTGTTTTCTGGAAGGGACTAAAGACCATAGAATTTTTATCAGCTGAAAGGCAGAATACAAATGTTTTAAGTTAGATAAACATTAGGCTATATAACAGTTTCAGGTTATGTTGTAGTGTCGGTAACATGTCCCACATTGTCCCACACAAACTTATAATCGTCCCACATTTGGGTTGTTTGATGGTGGTCAGCCTATGTGTGAGAGAAGGTGATGTAAAGGAAACAGCACGTCTGCGCCACTCATTCACACAGAGACATGCAGAACTTGTATTTAAATAGTCTTACTCTCGCGCCTAGATGCATTCTAAGGTACCAAAATTTGGCACCGATTGATTTAATGTGAATCGGTACTCTGTAGTACCGACGTAATTCGGTCCGTACCATTAAAAGTACAGAGTTCGGTACCCAAGCCTAAATATAACTTCTTATTAACACGATTATAAGGGCGTACAGAATAAGTGCTTTTTGCGTACGTGTGGTTTCAGTTGTTCCTATATTTTTTTCCGTACATTTTATTAAAAAAAATTTGGTGAATTTATTTCTTTGCGATTTGTTTCTAAAATCGTCCGTACACAGAGTTCATACACAAACTTGTGTGTATACATGCTTAGTGAAGGAGACCCAATGACTGGCTGTCTAACTGGTGTCCGCAGAATAATATAGCAGGTTTCATAGACAATTTGGACAATCCATAGACTTCCGGAGCTCCTCCATGACACACGACACCAGTGTGGCGCACAGGCTATTTCTATAATTCACATCCATTAAAGGATTGTTAGGCTGCATAAATTGGGTGTTATTGGAATTGTTCCCAGTTCCGGTTGACCTAATGTACTGGTTACATCATAAGAAGAAGAATGGCATCTACGCTAATATTAGTCTCTCTGTTTATCCCGAGGCTACCATAGTCAGCCATATCCGGTCCGTATCCAGATCAGATGGTGGACCTGCACCTAGACACGACCACAACGCATCCCTGAATGTCAGCAGAGTTCCTGTCAACTAGACAATCCCCTGTGAAGGCTTCTTCGACCGTTGGGGACCCTTAATATTCAATATTATTGATTTGACAGCACTGACACTATAGGATGAGAAGTGAACTGAGCTGGAAGTCGACATCACTGTTTTTCTGCAGAACTGCTTTTTAGATGAAATGAACTAGTTTAATAATTGATGATCTTTTCAACGGAACTGAATCAACACTGAACTGACTTCAGCTGAATGAACAATGACACTATTTTCTTTTAGAGCTGCTGTACAGCCGAAATGAACTGTTTGCATCATTGCATAATTTTTCTGTTATCAATGTAAAGCTGCTTTGAAACAAACTGTGTTGTATAAAGCGCTATATAAATAACAGTGACTTGACTTGCAGCTGCCAATGCAGCTGCCAATCACTGGAATAAATTACATCTTAAAATATATCAAAATAGAAAACAGTAATTTTAAACTGTAATAATATTTCACAATATTGTCATAATATGTCCAGTAGATTTGAAGTGTGGATCCGTGCACACTCTAATGGCTATATTGCCCACAAACCATTGCACTTTGGAGAAGGATTTGGTTCTTATATTTCATCTGCAACAACAATGTGAACTTTTATAAAGATCCATTTGGCCATTCACTTTTAAAGCCATCATTATGGAAAAATATGAGGAGAGTTCTAGCCATGAAAAAACTCACGTCTGGAAGATCAACGTGCTACTTATTATCTCTCTGATACAGTAGGAAATGAAATGAAATGTGGAGGATATTAACTGTGACAAGATGATTGACAGCATAACTATGCAACAAAGCGTCCGTTAAAGATGCAATTTTATGACATGGTAGTATGTCTCAAAGCTGGTCTAGTCTTCTGCTACACATTTCTCCACGAAAAGAGAATATACTTTTAGGACTAAGGTTGCGCCGATAGATGATGCCATCGTCCATCGCGATGGCTGACAGACATCAGGATGATGAGCCGGCATCGCGATCCCACCCAACTAGTGGAAAATGAGAATGTTATTTTTAAGTTTCTAGTTAGTTTCCACTTCCTGATGTCATCGTCCATCGCAATGTTTCACTGTAGACATCGTCTGATGCCAAATTGGTAGACATCGCCCAACCCTATTTAGGACGTAGTATAAGTAATTGGGACACAGCATTAGTCTAATTCCCAGGCTTCCTGTTCCCTTGATGTTGCATTTACAACACATACCCAGAGTAATAGAGTTTACCTGGCTTAAATCATTTATGAAGCATGATTGCTCTGACCCATTTGAGCTGCCATTCTTAATTAACTTGTGGGCCTTCGGGTCAAGGCACAAAATAAACAGATAAACAGTTCAAAATAAGTTAAATTCGATTAGGTGAGGTAAATCAAATTAGAGCAAACCGTTTTCGACAATCCATCAGCGTGAAAACATCGAATGGGTTTCAAAGAGTGTTAAGATGCAGCTTTAAACCATCAACTGAAACCGCTGACTAAAGCCGTCATAAAAACTCACTATCAAGTTTTTTTTTTGCCCATCTACTCTCTCTTGCTCCCTTTCCCCTGGCTTGGTGTGCCACTATGGATTTACAGATAGAAACTAATTAGGTTAAGAGCCTAATTAGATTATTCTGACATAAGGTGTGCATTGGAGGAATAGCACATTCTTAGAAACACTCAGAGTGAAGGGAATACTTTTGCACTCCTACACGTCTGGGAACAATTCCATAGAAATTAGAGAATTCTCAGCTGTATACACAAATAAAACACAAATGAAATAAGACGAGAGAGACACATGCACATGGGAAAACACACAAACACCAAAGTAAAGCAGTGTTGTGTGTAGTAAAACAGTCCTCCTGCTTATAAAATCAAACCGGAATTACCCAAAAAAGATTTTCTCTTTTATATATCTAGCTACAATGCACATCTTCAGCTGATACTCACTGGTCCTCAATGATGTCTTTACAAGAACAGGCGATGATGTATCCGGCAGAGGACGCCATAATGGCTTGAACGGAGGACACCAGCCTGAGAAAGAGTGAAGAAAAAATGTATAAATAAATAAATAAAATAAATCACATGCATGAAAGAAAGCCAAAGCAGAGAGCAAAACAGACTGCAAAACATCCTTAGATAAGAGATATTGGAAAGTAGATTCTGATGACACCAGTTAAGGGAAGGGTAATTTAAGCAGGATATTACACAGTAACTTTCCTAGCTAAGCAGAAAAGCTCATCAATGCATCAGACAGTGCACTGCAACCAAACATAACCTTACATGCAACGTCTTTACTCTGCAGATCTTAATCTGACACATTTCTTGCAAAAAGGCGTTCGAAACAGGATAATAATCTCTGCCATAAACTTACAGCAACACATTTTCTGATAGACCAGCAAAACATACCAATATTTGGCTCATATAAAATTATCTACCCCTCAGTTTCAGCAACCATTTTCGGTTTTCAATTTTTTTTGACTTTTACAAATATTTAAGTTATCATCTCAGCAAGTGTACATTTTATTTATGCGGTTTTATACACACTCACCAGCCCCTTTATTAGGTATACCTTGCAAGCACCGGGATGGACTGCCTTTTGCCTTCATAACTGAATTACTTATTTGTGGCATGAATTCAACAAGGTGTTGGAAACATCCCTTAGAGATTTTGATCAATTTAAACATGATAGCATCACGCAGTTGCTGCTGATTCGTCGGCTGCACATCCATGATGTGAATCTCTCATTCCACTACATCCCAAAGGTGCTCTATTGGATTGAGATCTGGTGACTGTGGAGGCCATTTACATAAAACAAACCCACACACAATGTGCGTAGATCTCAAGAGTGACATAATATGTTGCTTGGCTAAAGATATAGACTTCATGGATCGATCGCATTGTGATAATAACGCAGTGTTTTCCAATGACAAATGTGTCTGAAACCGTCACCTATGCCATTAAATAGGGCACTATTCGAGGGGACAGCCGTAGTCGTGTCTGAAACCATACTGGACATTATCAAGTCTACTCATTTAATCCCATAATACACTGCAATAATAAGTGTAAAACTGATGTACACTCACTCCGTTTTCATTCACTCCTTCAAGGGAACTATATTAGTGGACAAATGTAGGGAATAATCAATGAGGGTATAGGGGGCGATTTCGAGCACAGCTTAAATCGGACACTGTTTTAAAGCTGGAGTGTGCTTAGATTGACATGTCTTGATTTACCATGCACTCATCAACCAGGATCTTATTACTTGTTTATTCTATGTACTGTTGCAGCAGAAATTGAGACTCATCAGACAAGGCAACATTTTTCCAATCTTCTGTTGTTCATTTTTGGTGAGCCTGTGTGAATTGTAGCTTCAGTTTCCTGTTCTTAGCTGACAGGAGTGGCTATCTTATCTCTTAATCTCAGTTAAGAGTGTGATCTTCTGCTGCTGTAGCCCTTTTGCTTCAAGGTTTGATGGTTGTGCATTCAGAGATGCTCTTCTGTAGACCTCAGTTGTAACAAGTGGTTATTTGAGTTATTGTAGCCTTTCTATCAGCTCGAACCAGTAAGGCAATTCTCCTGTCATCAACAAGGCATTTTCACCCACAGAACTGCCGCTCACTGGAAATGTTGTCTTTTTCAGACCGTTCTCTGTAAATCCTAGAGATGGTTGTGTGTTAAAATCCCAGTAGATCAGCAGTTTCTGAAATACTTAGACCAGCCCGAACCAACAACCATGCCACGTTCAAAATCACTTAAATCACCATTCTTCCCCATTCTGATGCTCAATTTGCACTTCAGCAGATCGTCTTCTTGACCATGTCTACATAGTTGCTGCCATGTGATCGGCTGATTTGATATTTCCATTAACAAGAAGTTGAACAGGTGTACCTAATAAAGTGGCCAGTAAGTGTGTATAAATATCATTCACTAGTCACATTCACTGATGCAGATATTAATCCTTTATCAATTTATAATTTTTTTACTGAATCTTAATAATCACACAAAAAAAATACAATTATGAAGCCAATGCCACGACTTTCATGTTCATAAACAAAAAGAGGATATGATATGTTCTTTACTGGCATACATATTCTGAGAAGAACCACAAGTAAAATAAAAGCAGGTAGTTTGAGCCTGACAGTACCTCTCAACACATCTCATTTTCTCTTCCCCTTTTCTTACCTGGACGAGACAATGACAGCATCCTTCTCGCTCCATTTGAGCCCAGGACCATGTTTCAGGATTCGCTTAGACAGCAGGAAAAGGCCAGGGAAGAATATGGAGCCAGCTGCAAGGATGCTCAGCATAATCTCGGGAAATGTTGCTCAATGGCACTGTCTGTCTATAGGGGATAAAAATCACATATTTTAGGGTTTTGCTTTAATGAGCATCTTAAAATATCCATATTTATTTATATAATAGGAATGTATACAAGAACAACCTTGAAACTCGTGAAAAATCAAACATGAATTTTTTTTTTATGTCCGTTTAGTTAGTGACAGACATTTTGCTTCCATCATTTCAAAGATTAGCATATTATGAAGTTCAAACTCAGCATTATAACTTGATTCTCACCAAAAATCTGTTCACTGAAAGAAAGGAATGAGAAGGGCAAGGCAAAGAGAGAAGAATGAAACAAATGGGGAGAGTAAAAAAGGAAAATTAGACCACAAAAATCCACGTTAGAAGTCAAAACAACAAAACACAAATACTTTTGTAAATGCCAATTACACAAACATTAACTTTAACTACCACTAAACTCAACCGTCAAGTCCAGACTACAAAATGTACACATTGCAATGGCACAACACGGATAGATTCCCCAGATATCTTCAGGAGAATTCCAATGCAACTGCATCCCTTCACTAGTCTCATTACTGCATTGTAAGGAGTCCTTAAATTATTCCGGACGACTGCCATATATAGGCCTATATATTGAAGCAGAAGAAGCTGGGGTGGTGGGGGTGTCCGTACTAAAATAGGCGTGGAAAGGATTAGCAGGCCAGAGATTTAGAAAGATTACTGCAGGGAGAGGGAGGGGAGCGAGACGAGGGGAGGCCAAGAAGAAAGAAAAAGGGTATGTGGGAGGGTGGAGGTCGTAATTATGTGGTACAGTGAGGGAAACCTTGTGGGAGGAGGTGAAAGGGAGTGTATTATTCCTGTTATTGCTACATTGGGTGCATGTCTGCAGCAATCAAATCACAAGAGCTAAAAAGACGTCACAGAAATCTAAATCTATAGCAGCCAAATCAAGAAGTGCGTTACAGACATGACAGCGAATGTGCATTAGTTCATTATTATAAAGCTTGTACTAACGAATCTGTTCATGCAACACGCAAATAACTCAAGAGAGTGAACAGTACGCACAAATCCAATTATGAAAACACATAGTCCCGCAGCACATGATGCTTTTGCATTTCAAAAAAACTCTAAATCTCCCGCAAACTATATTATAAAACCCTCCGCCGTTCCCTACATCATCTTGGGTCACGCTCTGATTTTCTCCATTCATGTAAGCAACAGCAAAGCAGCGCGAGCAGCTCGCATATTCACAACGCTACCTTCAGAGCTAGCAGGCTAGCGGCATCCATCCTATTGTTTGTGTCATCGCCAGCAGGACACGAGTCAGGGGGAGTCTCCAGTCTCGTCAAGACCTCTAGCTAACAGGTTGTAGGCGACAGGCTGTGAGTATGCTTACAGCAGCCAGTAATGAATCACTTTCCTCCCCACATGGTTGATGAAAAAAAAAAAAAGATTGCTAAAACGGGGATGCACCCCCGGAGCCCCAGGTACGATATGGTTATTGTACAACAGTGTTCAATCAGTGCCATGCAACTCTTTTGCTGTAACCCATTCAGACCCAGACATTAAAAAAAACACCAGCATATCTTATTTATACACTACATGAGCCATACATTATAATCAATTACAAGATTGTTTATGACTTAAAAATAATATTTCTGACATCCATCATTTTTATATATATATATATTTAATAATATTATATGCCACTGAAAAGCCAATGTAGATTAAAGATTTTTATAAATATACATATATACACAACTAAAATTAAAATAACTATTTTAGTGTTTTGTTAAATGTTATATGTAGCCTAATAACTATAGTAATAACTAAATAATAATACATAAAACATTTTTATAAATTTTGAATTTCATTGTTGGAAGAATACTATTTCAAAATATAACAACACATAACAGCTTAAACAAAGAAACAAGTCATATAATGTTATTGGTGGAACAAGTATCCCTATGAAGGGCCATATTCCTCTGCGGGGCTCAAACCTGCAACCTTTCAATGACCAGCTCAGGTATTTTCTTATATTAGCCTACTATGCCACATCACCCAAAGCTTTATCAAATCACCAAGTTGACATGTCAAACTTGGTATCTGATATCTGACATGAGCCTTGGTCAGATATCTATTGCTGTTGCAGGCATATGATCAGAGCAAATGATTCATTCTACAACTTTGGTTAGGCATGGTCTTTTTGGTGAAGATGGCACAAAATTTGTAGGAATTATTACTGAAACCATATCAAGCAGTATTATGCATAAAACCAACAGAAAAGTGATACAAGTTAGAATGTACATGGAGTCTGAATGAGTTAAAACATTCATAAATGATGCTGTAGAAAAGCAGCAGGACAGGATCATATTAGGACAAGAGCAAGAGAAGCAAGCCAAAAAAAAAAAGGCAGAAGATTACTTTAAGGTTGAGCAGCGTCGGTTATGGGGCAGGACAATCCTGTCACAGACTTGCAGAAACCGGATCACAAGGTCCATGAGGCATCTGTGAGACGGTCGACATGATGTTGTCGAATGTATCCTAAGCTCCTGATCGCAGAAAGTTTCACCGTTTTGGTTTAACAGCACCTGCTGGGAGAATACACGTGTTAACATATAACAACAATGAGAAAGACACAATAATAGTGTTTAAGGACGAACGGAATTAAAGCAAAGTTTGTCTGAGCTGTCTGCCCTCATCCACCTGTCCAGGAGGCGAGTGCATCCCTACATATAAGAGAGCTGATCCGGGTCCATCTCATCTTCACAAAGCTCTTAACTCAAGCGGAGTCAGCAGATCAAAAACTGCAGGGGTCAGGCATGACCACACTCAAACATTAGCCTTGCAAATGATTAATTTAAATGAAAATGTAGGCTATCCGTGGAAGAGAGCGGATACCTGCGCCAGATGGACGAGAGAGAAGCAGGTCTCCAGGCAACCACTTTGGTCCCCGGTTCTGCCTCTCTGACCACCTCACCTCACTTGGATTAGACAAAACAAGTGGGCACCGGGGAAGGGAGGGACGGTGGAATGGCTCATATTTGACTACAAAACATGTGCAAATCCTGAACCAAATACCTAAGGTTATCTAAATAATGGCGTTATTCTAATTCCCCTGTATGCAAAGTAGAGAAAGAGTCACGCTAGCTTCCATGCTAGCGCTGGGCTAACATGACTCAGACTAGCCTCGCTGAGTGGATAATTACAGCCCTGGTCTCCGTTGTCTTTTTACACAACCTTTGACTAAAATCACCGGAGAAGTCAGTAAATATTACACGGACACGGGGGGGAAAAAGTCGGTTTAACTTACTGTGCATCGCTCTCGGTTCAGAAATCACGTCTTTTCGACTAACCCCAGTCCTAAATGTGTTGACAAGAGATTAATTTTACTTTTAAATCTGCACCGCGACTCTTAGCAACTTACCGCTGATTGGCTAAACGAGACGAACGCGACATATATTCCCTTCATTTATTGGTTTAAGGTTTGATTGACAGTACATCTGACCAATGGCCAGTAAAAACAAAGTGACCTGATAGTGCACGACCGCATTAACTATTTATGGTCAGATTTTCATTGTTTCAGCACTCCGAAATACAGAAAATACTAGAAATACAGAATTGTCAATATTTTGCTCACATAAAAAATAATAATATTTGCCCAATACACGCGGACAGAGTGTAAGTTTGTTTATAGATTTTTATAAAACGGGGGTGATAATGTACAGTATAGCTGCCTATGAGTTTATATGGATAGTTTACACAAACATTAAAATTTTGTCATTATTTACCCTCAAATTGATCCAAACCTGTATGAGTTTCTTTCTTCTGTTGAACACAAAATAAGATATTTTGAAGAATGTTGGTAACCAGATAGTTGACGGCACCCATTGACTTCAATGGTTGGACAAAAAAATAATAACAACATTTGGTTAAAAACATTCTTCAAAATAACTTATTTTGTTTATATGTGTGTGTGTGTATATATATATTGTGTATAGGCCTATATATATATATATATATATATATATATATATATATATATATATATACACACACACACACATATAATATATGATTATATGTGTGATGATAAAACATCAAACATCTCTGTTTTTAGGCCTAAGTTAAGATCTTACATTGATAGACGCATTGGGGAATTAGGATTGAATCCTATTCCTAGATATCCACAGATTTGGCCTTGAATCTTGATATACTACAGAAATATACTCAGTCAATTTAAATTGATAAGATTGCTGTTTTTCTTGCAACGAAGTACTTGCTTATTTGCCTTTTCCTCATTTGCATATTGCTGCTGCTCTCTAAGAAAATATTAATAGATCTGCCATTTTTTCCTGCAAAAAAGAACTAGCTTAACTAAAAATGGGGAACTGCTGTGGTAAAAAAAAAATGAAAAAAATGAAAAAGAAAAAAAGAGAAAACTGAGATCCAGGGACCGCTTAAAGAATTGATTCGAAAATGGAATTTGCAAGAGGAGCAAATTGCTCAGATTCAACTGTGGTCAAAATTCACAAAGACAGTTTGCTGATTGTGGGACTTTAAGTGTGTACATTTTAGGGGAGACGAGACGTCTACTTAAAAATTTGCCCCCAAATAAACAGAGATGGATTGACTGGACTCTCTTCAAAAGATGGGAACAGGAGACTGAGACACGTTACGAGAAGCAGAGAGAAGGTGAGAAGGCTGCAGATGCTTTCATTGCTTTGTTGACAAAAAAAGAGGAGGCAGGAATTGAAGGATATGCAGGCAACCACCAGAAAGCTTCGCCCCTACAGCATGGATGCTGCTGCAGCTGTGAAAGGGGAAATTGAGCATGTGCCAGTAGCTGGAAGCTCTGCAGGGCCACTCCATTAGAAAGAGGAAGTGGAAACAGAGGGTGAGAGCTCAGACGAGAATGAGAGTGACTCAGGCGGAGTCTACAGTGAGGTGAGAAAGCTGTTAGATGAAGAAACCACTTTATCAACACTCACAAAAGAGGCCGCATCCAAAATGAATAAATTGCCACTTTCTAATCAGACTTGTACAACCTATGGTATATCGGGGTTAGTCCTCTGAATTTATTAGGTAGAGATCTAATGTCTAAATTAGAAATGACAATTTCTGTATCATTGTCAGGAAAAGAATTGATATCAAAGGGTGGAAAAATGCAACCAAATTGGCATTATAACTACGCTTTATCTCCTTCATTTGTACTTACATTGTACTTCATGGTTTGTGGGCCATGAAAGAAACAGTGAGTATGAAGAGAAGTGGTTCACTGAAATTAAATCTTGAATATCCATTAATATCACAGCATTTCTCTGCATATACTGTAAAACACACTCTCAATCTGCTTTCTTCCAACAGATGCAAGTACAGCCTCATGTCTCTGTGGGGAAGAGAGGAGGCTCCTGGGAGGAAGTAGGAGTGTGGCCCACGGAGCAGGTGGAGTCAGGGTTATGGATTTGCCATGATGATGGGTATTATGCAAATGATGCAGGGGTAAGAGCATACCTAATAATGCAGACAGTGACAGTTCACAGGTTGTGCACTGAGGAGAGAAATTTTTTTCCTGATACTTCAATTAAAAACTATTTTCATTTATTATCAGGAATTCCAGAAACCCCTTGGGCTAAAGATAAATTTGATATTGGACAAATTAAGAATCCGGTGCCTCTCGTTATCACACCTATGACTCAACATACACAGCAAAATCTCCAGAGTTAAATTAACTGCCCAGAGAACATTTGGTCCCAAAAGAGTGTTAAAGTAACTCTGAATCAGAGTTAAAGTTAATGAGATAATTAAAGGAACACGCTGACTTTTTGGGACTCAAGCTTATTCACCGTATCTAATTATAGTTAGATAAGTACATACTGTACATACCCTTTTCATCTCCGTGTGTGCCGTAACTATGTCTGACGCACCCAGCACACAGCTTAGCACAAAGACTGGAGGTAAATGGCTCCAGCTAGCATACTGCTCCCAATAAGTGACAAAATAACACCAACATTTATTTCATGTTGTGATTTGTATAGTCACAGCGTGTATAAATAACAGCCATCTTCTAACCATATACATAATGGAAACTATATTCTGCTCCTCACCATGGGGCTTCTCATGTGCTGTGAGCAAATCACTCCGCCCAAGTAGCAGTGCTTCGCCTTCTGAGAATATAGTTCCCAGTGTGTATATGGTTAGAAGATGGCTGTGTCTCATGTGACCTTGTTATTTGTACACACTGTGACTATACATATCACAACATGTAAATAGGAAAATGTTGCCATTATTTTGTCACTTATTGGGAGCAGTATGCTAGCTGGAGCCGTTTACCTCCAGTCTTTGTGCTAAGCTAGGCTAGCGGTGGGTGCGTCAGACATAGTTACGGCACACACAGAGATGAAAAGTGTATGTATGGACTTATCTAACTCTGGGGGATACGGTGAATAAGCTAAAGTCCCCAAAAGTCAGCATGTTCCTTTAAGTGATTAATTAAGTGATGACTGAGTATTAGTGATGAACACCTGCTGGTAACAAGCAGAATCACTGAAGGAAAGAGAAACACAAGAACGACAACTGACTGCCAGCCACAGCCTTAAGGCGGGCATACACTGTGCGATTTTCGTCCGATTTTGAGCCAAATTCTGACTCGTGCGACTCTTTTTCGGGTCGGGCCAATTTTCAGCTTTGTGGTGCGTCGTTTGTCGTGCAGTGTTCGTGCAGTGTTCATGCAGTGTACAGGGGGAAACGAGAGGCGATTAACCTCTCCCGACCGGCAATCGGATGGTCGGATGAATTTCTGGCATGTTCGAAATTATGGTCGCTCCTCGTGACTATATCGCACAATTGAAGCAGAGCTACGAACCGATTGCCCTAAACTCAGTGTTTTTTCCCTCACTGCGCATGCGCGAAAACAGAAGTTTCATCTGCAGCAAAAAAACTAAAAAAAAAAAAAAACACGAAAAGAGGGAGATCTTTAAGTTCTGTAGTTCAAACTAGCTACAAATTACTGTTGCTTACCTCCAGTTCGTGTTGCAAAATGGATGAACCATTACCCAAGTCTTCCAAGCCACCTGCGATGTACACTTTGCCTCTTTTATTAATTTGTTAAACAATGTTTTTGAAATAAAGCTGTTTTAAAATTTTCATTGATGAATTATTGCAGTGTTCGGACATATAGATTGTTAATAATTAATTATATGTCATTCATTGTAATCGACCTAAATGTTTTAGACAATTTTCAATGAGGAGGAGGAAGCTTCTATGTATTATTTTATTATCCTCACAGCGCGTTGGTTTTGCGGTGATGCGCTATGAAATTATTGCGTGGCAATTTAATTATAATAGCCTATCAATTTAATAATAAAAGTAGCCTAGGCCGTCCCTAATAATACTAATAATAATGCAATAATACTAATAATAATTTAATACATAAATTGGAAATGCTAAATCATCTTGATATTGATAGCTGATGCTTGTTTTGACAATATCTCATAGGAGTATTTCACACGTATAGTGTGAGCAGTGAAGTCGCAGCTCGATGTTCGGACCGTACAGTGTGAGCACATCAATCCTGAGTTTTGGCTTTACATCGCATGCGATCTACTCGTTCAGTGTGAGTAAGTACCTTGCTGAAATCACACAGTGTATGCCCGCCCGCCGATTAAATCAACCGAAGATAAAAGAAGACACTAAATCTCTCAAGATCTCAGTAGAGGAGTATTAAACAACATCATTATTACCAGCTTCACTTATTACTACCCAGATTTACTTAATTTCTGTCATGCGGCTATAGAAGTTCTTATTGAGAATTAACAGACGTTTAGATGTTTTATTGAATTTTTGATCACCATTATGGTGATCAGTGTTTAATTTAGTTGGACAGTTTGACTCTTGGCTTTTGATGTGAGTTTGTGGTCTTTGTAACAGTGTTTACCAAAACACATCATTTGTTAAAAAAGAAAGCCAGAAACAAAGATGATCATGTGATATCGTTTTCAGCATCGTAAGGTAATGAATAATTCACTAATATTTTTCCTGACCAAAAGTGGTTATTTGTTATTAATAGATTTTATTCACCAACAATATTTTCTTGCAAGAGATCAGACATTCTGAATTTAGACTTCTAAATACATTATGGGAAAAAAATCTTCAGACACACACAGACATCAAGAATCAGCATATATGAATCTGAACAACGGTGACATGTTTTAGTCACCATAGTATAAAACTCATGGCTCCCAGCATGCATTGCAGCATGAAGCATGTCACCACTGTTGAGATTGCTGATTCTTGATGTCTGTGGGTGTCTTTAGAAAAAAAATTCCTACAATCTATTTAAAAATCTAATTTCAGAATGTCTGATCTGTGGCAAGAAAGTATTGATGGTGAATATAATCTATTAATTACAAATAAACACTTTTGGTCAGGGATAAGATTAGTGACTTATTCTACTTTATGATGTTGTAAACTATTTCACTTGATCATCTTTGTTTCCAGCTTTCTTTGCAACAAATTATGTGAATAAGGAAAGGTGATGTGACAGTGGTAAACATGCCTCTGTCCCAACTTTTTTGGAGTGTGTTGCAGTATTCAAAATCAAAATTTGTATAGCCTATATTTACAAAATACAATTAAGTTGGTCATTGAAAACATTGGAAATATTTTCTTTGTACATCTGTCATTTAAATAAAGGTTCAAGAGAATGAACAAATCACAGATTCTTGATTTAATTGCATTTTGCAAAATCTCCCCAATTTTCTGGAAATGGGGTTGTACTTTTGTTAAAAGATATAGTTTCTGACATGACAATGTTGGTATGCAGCAAAAAATAATATCAGCTGAATGGGCGGTGTGTTTCACATCATAGCTGTAATTACATTTCTACTTAATGCAATATTCCTGATGGGAAAGATATATTTTTTTATATAAATAGAGTGCTAATGGAAAATGTCCTTTTATTTCCACCTGCACCCTGGAGCCTAAAAGTTACATTTGCCAAACATAATGCTTTTAGAAAATGTAGCTTTTAGCGCTTTTTATATTTGTAAAAGATCCAAAGAATTTTGCGAGGAAGACTGTGCACAAAATGGGCAGCACCTATCTTTTTTTTCAAAATTGCTACACATTTGGTCTATATTCACAATACATTATCTGAAAACGTAGTATCTAATCCAATTTTACATCTCAATTCGTTTTTTTTCCTTCTATTCTTAACAATAGTTTTACTGGGTGGAAAACATGGGTGATTTTAGCAGTGTAATCTCTCTTATATCTGTGTTGGAGACTCCTGCAATGTGTCGGCTACTCTTTTTTTTTCTTTTCTTTTTTTTGTCTGAAAGGCAATATGCATATGGAAATTATATGGAGATATAGTCACAACAAGGTATCCTAAGCTCCATTTATGGTTACCTCAGGGATTTCAGAACATTTGAAATAAAGCTTGCGTATGTCCTTACAATCAAGTTAACCAGGTGCAGATTCTGACATACATATGGTTTTACAAATCTAAAAACTTGTGTATGTATACATTTAGGATGAAACATACACAAATCCTTTTCTACAAGTCTGGTAACTTGTGACCAGTTTCTGATATTAAGTTTGTCATGTGAATCTATTCTAGAAGGTCTTCCTTGAACAAATATTGACAAATAACAGTTAATGTGTCATGATCAAGATTTCAACTCAAGATTGAAAGAATAACTTTTTTTTTTAAGAATCACTTAATTTTAAAGTCACAATAAAACAGACAGATCTTTTCATCCGTATTGTGATGTAAAGGCTTTTTTTTTTCTTTCTTAAACATTACTAGGTCAAAACATAAAAAAATGCATAAATTAATCGTTCACAATAAGTCCTATAATATGCAATTAGAAAATAGATATGGAGAATTTTCATTTCATGCCAAAATAGTTCCAACCTCTTTGTAAAAATCTTTGTAATTGAAATATCATAATTCTGTCCTTGAACTGGAATGTAATTGTAATAATGACAAGCCAATAAGATGCAGAGGCAAGGTTTCCAGTGTCTGTCTCTTTAATGTCTATTTTATCCTAATCCACGTATCCTTTTTTTTTTTTCTTAAAAACTTCAAGTATTTGTTGGGAACACAAAAAGTCCAAAAACATATTTTCTTCTAAAATGCAAAGACAAAAAAAGAAAAAGAAAAAAGAAAACCTAATAAAACAGATAACAAGAAATAATAACCATCTTAAAACAACTGTTCAATCATATTATCAAAGCCATAATAATCATTAACACGAATACCAAGTTTTCAGTTTCATCTTAAAAATGTCTAACATCTATTATCTTACGACTAAAGGAAATTCACCATTTACTTAAAAAGTTCACTTTCTGCTTGGCAGTCGGTAACACGACTAAACCAACCCACTGATCTTCATTCCGGTCACTATTTTGCTAGTTTTTCTACCAACACAATAGCAAAAGTGGTCATAAAAACATCAACTTAAAAAAAAAAGAAAAAAAAGATTAAAACCAAAAACCTAAAATAATTGGTCACAATACATGAAAACAAAACCTAAAAAGAACATGTTCCTATAATAAAATTAAATAGCAACAGCACATTTAAAAAGTTTCTAAAATAAAACAACTAATGCACTGCAATTTGCAAATCCAAGTGAAGTCCATACATACATGCATTGAGAGACATTATTGATGAGGAACAGCCTTGATGCATCCAATCGTGCCCTGCGCTTTTGTTGCCACCTGCTGGTAGGAGGCAAACATTTACAGTACTGGGCATTTGAGAATTCGGCCTTCTGCAATAAACCCAGAGAGCACCAACAACTGCTTGTATTCAGTAACTCTGCCTGGATCCACATCTACAGTGTCTACAGTCTAGTCCATATTGTATAATATGAAACCTGAGCTCTAGACGTGTTACTTTTACAAAGGAGTCAGGGAGGTATTACACAAACAGCAGCATTTCTCCAACAAGCATATAAGACTCACCCATCAGCCACCATCCCACCAATCCCTCACTCTGAAGGAAAAAGAAAAGCAGATCGATTCAGAAACAATTCAGGGAGAGATTGCTGCCCAGTGGAGGAGCTCCACACAGACCTGACGTCATTCGGCTGCATTACAGTACATTTTTGATAAACGATTGGGTTCAGTCTATGCACACAAGCCCAGTAGAACTGAGGGCTGGTTGAGGTAATGAAATATTCAAAAAAGTACAACACTGCACATTCCCTAAACTCCCCGAAACTGCGTTTTTTCAAAAACACGCACGGACCACATGACTTGCTCATGCTGCCATGAAACCCACGCACCTGGTCCGCCTAACACAACACAGAAAAAGTTAGACAAGACAATAAATAAAAAATTGAAAATAAATAACATTCAATCTATCTTCTCTGCCTACAGAGCCTCGCCCAATCAGAAAGCAGGATACTGATATCAATCACGTTTGGTCCAAGGAGGAGGGGCCGAGGGAGGGGAGGGGGGCTTTGGGAAGATGCTTCAGGCAGGAACAGCACAGTACCTACGTTCCTCAGATAAACACAAGACGCCATCACCCCTATACAGCATTCTAATACAACTCTAAAACTAATGCATTTGCTCAAGGATCGTTTGCACAGGATGCTTCATTAGAAATGTAGAGAGATTAGAAAGAAATCTGCACAATAAACTCCCCCAAAAATCGAAATAAAATGAAAATAATAACAGAAAGGAAAAAATTATTTTAGAGAAAAAGTCTGAGTGGTATTGAACAGAAAGCATTCAGTTCAATGAGGAAACCGTAACTAAGAAAGAAGACTTTTGGAACTTTTGGTTACCAGAATTTTAAGAACCCAGAAAAGGAACACAGTGATAAAAGTCTATAGACAGAATTTGGAGATACACCACAGTTAAAGATGGCCGCGGGGGGTGATGCTATGGACTTGTGGGCACTGTCATCTCATCTGTTAGTGAAATCATGGTCAGCGCAGTCTCATCATTTGCATTATTCCAGATATCTGTATTGCACAACATTGACGTTGGCTCATTTAGTCAAAATTCAACAATCCATGAGATTTTCTTTTCTTTTTTTTGTGTGGAAAACTCTATTGGCCAAAATCTTTAAGCACATAGTCAGTATAAAACTGTTCTCAGCAGCATCAGAAGCATTATTCATCAGTGTTGTGAAAGTGGAACTGGAAAAATGTTTTTCTGAGATATCCCCATGTTGACTTGGAAAGAGTGCTGAGAATGCGTTCAAAAGCATGTGATCCTTCAGTCATCTCCACTGCAAGCTTGCTCCTATGATCCACATTTCCCAGTATACACCTCATTCCTCATCTCTCTTCTTTCCTTGATACTTTTGACGAATGCCAGGCTGTGGATCTGATACAGAAAGTAAGAAAAACAATGACTTAAGACAGCAAAAATATTATTTTCTTTATTTACTCACCCTCATGTTGTTCCAAACCTCTAAGACTTTTGTCCATTTTCGAAACACAAATGAAGATATTTTAAATGAAATCTGAGAACCAATGAGGATCATTCTCATGTTACACAGCACGCTTGAGCTTCCGCAAGAACCAATGAGGTTCATTCTCATGTTACACAGCACGCTTGAGCTTCCGCAAGAACCAATGAGGTTCATTCTCATGTTACACAGCACGCCTGAGCTTCCGCAAGAACCAATGAGGTTCATTCTCATGTTACACAGCACGCTTGAGCTTCCGCAAGAACCAATGAGGTTCATTCTCATGTTACACAGCACGCATGAGCTTCCGCAAGAACCAATGAGGTTCATTCTCATGTTACACAGCACGATTGAGCTTCCGCAAGAACCAATGAGGTTCATTCTCATGTTACACAGCACGCATGAGCTTCCGCAAGAACCAATGAGGTTCATTCTCATGTTACACAGCACGTTTGAGCTTCCGCAAGAACCAATGAGGTTCATTCTCATGTTACACAGCACGCTTGAGCTTCTGCAAGAACCAATGAATTAAACCATTCAACTCATATGGATTAGTTTTGTGATTTAGCTCTTTATGAACTTTTTGAAGCATCAAAGTGGTAGTTGCGTAGCTGCCAATGGAAGGACAGAAAGCTCTTAGATTTATTTTAAAATATCTTCATTTTTTATTTTGAAGATGAATGAAAGTCTTACGGTTTTGGAATGATATGATGGTGAGTAAATGACAGAATTAAAATATTTGGGTGAACTAACCCTTTAAAATGGAAGTTTGGTGGACACAAAAGGCCTCATGCATTCTACATTGTTTTATATTTATACAACTACTACTACTTACTACTACTTAATTTCATCATTATATAGATTTATACAAATATTTATTTGCATTTATATTTATTCTACTGCTTTATTTATATTTAATGGTATCAACAACAGGCAACAACAATACGTTATTAATATTATATTATTATATACATTTATACATATATAAAATATAAATTAATAACTATATAAAATACATTTATTTAAAATAATATTTTTTATAGAGACCACCCTGCTCTAGATATCAGTATTAACACCAGGCATTTAAAAATTCAACAATAGCCACAATAAATCTTATAGCTAAGCAACTATCAAATGAACTACAAGAATGAGTAAATATTACATCTCCAAATCATTGTTCATTTTGAGTGCATGTATTTGAAAAAGGTTTGTCACAAAAAACGCTTGTTCTTGCACTGACCTAATGAAGGTTTTGAAGGCTGCACTCTGGGGATTGATGCACAAAGGCACTCGTTTGCCTTGCTGGTGCTCTGTTATAAAACGATGGATGAGCTCTGAGATGAAGAGAGAAAACGGGTCATCAAAATAGGTCCTTCATGTCAAAAGAAGATGAAGTTTAATATTGTAACAAAGGGCCAGAGTGATAAAAAGAGAGTCACCTTTGCCCTGCCAGACAGAGTGCATGCTCTGCTCGTAGTTGTGGCTGAAAGGTCGATCTGCAGGCGGCTCAAAGTCTCGGGTGTACACCCTCCCGCTGGGCACTGAGTAACAGCACTTACACATGCATGTGTGGTACCTCAGACGACCCTCATCCAAATACGGATGAGACAGAGCATCACTGCCCGTGATGCGCTTGACCTATGGATGGAGACACACAGAATAAGAATTATAACAACAACAACAACATACTACAAAATAATATAGAAAAATTACTATCATTTTATATAGAAGAACATGAAGCTTACACTACCATTTAAAAGTTTGAGGTCAGTAAGATTAAAACTTATTCAGCAAGGACACTTTAAATTGATCAAAAGTGACAATAAAGACATTTATAATGTTACACAAGATTTCAGTTTCAAATAAATGCTGTTCTTTTGAACTTTCTATTCATCAAAAAATTCTGAAAAATATGCATCACCATCTCCTCAAAAATAGTAAGTAGCACGACTGTTTTCATCTATAAGAAATGTTTCTTTACAACCAAATCAGCAAATTAGCATTCAGCTTTGCCATCACAGAAATAAACCTCATTTTAAAATATTGAAATGTACAGTATATATTTGTTAACATGTATTAATTGTAATATTATTTCACAATATTACTGTTTTTACTGTATTTTTAATCAAATAAATGCAGCAAATGTGAACCTCATTTCATGCGAATCTTTCAACAACAAAATCTTACCGACACCAAATATTTGGATCTTCGTATTTACTTGTAGCCTAAATATTAATAAAGCCTACAGCCCTAATTGATTTTTGATTCATACCAAGAAGAAATGAGAAAGCCTGCTCATTTAAGAACATGCATTTATTGCAAGAACAATGTAAGTGTTTAAAATGCTTACGTAGCCTATAGCCTAGTTCAGTTGAAAACTTGACCTCTTTGGCTTGCTGTTAATGCTGTTACACTGAAGGAACGAGGCAAACTGTCTGCTTAAATAACAGGACTGAAATAAGCATGCGTGGTTTATCTTTTAATCATTTAGGGGCCATTCACATAGGTTTTGCAGGTCTAGTAACGCCTTTGAAAACTTGAGAGTGCCTCGTTTTAGAAAGCCGTGTCATGCACGATTCTCTGCAAAAGTATGGAAGCGAGATGAGAGCGCAACAGTCAATAATGTCTAGGGTGAAGTTTACATTAAAAATGATGGAAAAGTTGCACAATGGAATGAAAAAACACATTCTATGTGTTATTGAATTGCATTTATTGCTATACTGACTAACATTAGGTTTTCATCGCGTTTTCTTTCCAAATTATCACTGGACAGTAGAAAAGTGAAAATGTTAGCATTAAATAAAGTGAAAATAAGATAAAAATGGTCATGCCAGGGAGAGGTGTGTTATAAAATGTTAATATATTAATAAATATAGATTAAATTATTATAATTTTTTTTATAAAATGTATAATTATAGTTATTAAGAATATCTATGGCCTATCTATCTATCATACATCCCCAAAAACATCTAAACATTGGTCAGTGTGCTTCCTGCAGTTTTGTGAGAGTTAACCATTTATGGAAGAACGTGAAAGAATGTTATGATGCGTTTACTGACTAAAATGAACTATTATTTTAAGTGTAGGCTATCAAAAAATTACCACAAAAAGATTTGTCAAAATGTGTACATCATACTCACTGGATCAAAAACTAGCATGCGGCACAAAAGATGAACAGCTTCATGTGTTGCCCCATCCGACAACATGTACAGAACAGACAATGACGGCTAAGGGAGATAAAGCACAAATTAAAGAATATGGAATATTGTATTAGATTTTTTTTTGTATTAAATATTTTAAAGACTTATAAATCATTGTAAGACAGGGTACAGAACTGGTTTGTGGGGTCCTCTAAGAATGTGCGCTCGAGCTCCTTCACACGCAGATGCCATGGCAGAAAGAGGAGGAGTCCCGAGAAGATCAGTGATCAGATCCAGCTGAGAGAAAAAGAGAGGAGAAACTGAGTGAGTAAATGTGAGTAAAAGACACTTTCATTAATACCGTTTCAAAATCAAATTAATAAAATTTCATTTTAGCAAGATTTTTAATTTATTTATTAAAGATGATTCTTTATTATACACAAACATTTAAAAAGTATGTGGTGGGTAAGATTTTTAAGTCTCTTATGCTCACCAAGGCTGCATTTATTTGATGAACAATTCAGTAAAACTGTAATATTGTGAAATAATTACAATTTAAAATAAAAGTCTACTATTTGAATGTATTTTCAAATGTTCATTCCTGTGATGGCAAAGCTGAATTATCAGCAGCATTACTCCCATCTTCAGTGTCACATGATCCTTAAAAAAACACACATTCTAATACGGTTTGCTGCTCAAGGAACATTTCTTATTATCAATGTTGAAAACAGTTACGCTGTTTGATATTTTTGTGTATATGTGATACTTCTTTCTTTTTTAAAGGATTTTTTTTGATGAGAAGGTTTAAAAGAACAGCATTTTTTGAAACAGAAATCTTTTGTAACAAGTTGGAAGTCACTTTTGATTAATTTAATGCATCCTTTCAGATTAAAAGTAGTTATTTATTTTATTTTTTAATGTTACGGGCCCCAAACTTTTGAATGGTAGTGTATGCCATTACCTGTTGTATGGGGCTCTGAGCCTGGAAAAGAATACGCCGGCCCAGCAACTCAGCGAAGATGCACCCAACAGACCAGACATCTATAGCTGAAGTGTAATGCTGGCATCCCATCAGAACCTCTGGTGCACGGTAATACTGCGTCACCACCTCCTGGGTCATGTGACGAGAAGGATCTGGCTCCTCCACTCGTGCCAGGCCAAAGTCACAAATCTAATTGAGAAGGAAAAGTGACATTTCTCATTTTGCCATTATTATTTGACGGAGTACATTTGAGCACATGTGCAGTGTGGTACCTTAAGCAGACAGTTGCTGTTGACCAGCAGGTTCCCTGGTTTGATGTCTCTGTGCAGAATGCCCGCAGAGTGCAGGTACTTCAGCCCTGAGAGAAAGAGAGAGGACACCTCATAAAGGACATGAACAGGAGGAACAATACTAACATATCACACAACATAAACACTACTACCGACTACGAAAAATCAAGACTTCCTGCACTTGCCAATACAAACACCCATGTTTTTAAAGGTGCTGTGTATCCACTAGTTTGGTTGTACAAAACAAAAAATGGTGTCATGGATAAATTTGGAAGGCAGGCATGGAAAACAAATCCCCCTAAAAAATAAATAAATGCAAAAGACCCCTAAAAGTTTTAGTACTTCTGTATTACACACAAGAAAGTACAGTTATGCATTTATTTTTGCCAGGCAAAATGCAAAAAACAACAACAGAAATAAAACAACAACCTTTGCCATTACAGGAATAAATTATATTTTTAAATTATATTAAAGCAGAAAACAGATGTTTTAAATTGTAATAATCTTCATAATATTACGACTCCCTTTCAAAAGCTTCTCTCAATGCTGCGGTGAGTTAGCGCTTTGGGAACACCTTTGTGTGTGACCAGCTGTGAAGCATGTGTGCAAACACACCAAGGAACTTGGCAGCATCTGACGGTGAAGTTCTTGGAATGAGTGCTCATCAGAGGCTATAATTAGATGTGCTACAGGTACACCTTCAGGTTTTCTTTGTCTTCAGACCTTACAAAGCCGTACCGTGTCTGTCACTCTTTGTTAGAAGTGCGCACTCGCCTTGCTCATTGCCAAGGGGCAGCACCCACGATGCGATCGTGGTGCTCGGGTATCGATCTGAGTGAGGAGTCTCTGTCTCTCTCTAAACTACTGTGACATGCCCACCACGTCTGGTAGTGTTTCCAGCGAAATGTTGATTGTTCTGTCGCTTCCTGTTATTGCCCAGGACACATAACATTCAGCATCCCCTCAACAGGAAATATTGAAATTGGTACCCCTGTCAAAGACCTTGGCAAAATGGATGCTACTGCTGGGTATCTCTCCTTGGGCCCTAAAGAGAGTAGGAAAAGGTTACAAGATACAGTTTGCGATTGGTTCGTCATGATTGATCTCAAGGTCGCATGTTTTCAAATAAAAATAGAAATACTGCCACAACACAGGAAGTTCTTGAGGTCTGCTTTAGGGGGTGAAGCTTACCAATATCGGGTTCTTCCATTCGGCCTGGCCCTGTCACCCTGCACAAACACAAAATGCATGGATGCAGCGCTGGCTCCTCTCTAACTCCTCTGCAACTCCAGGGCATCCGCATTTTGAACTACATAGACGACTGGCTGATACTGGCTGATACTGGCCCAGTCTCAAGAGCTTGCACTTTGACATCGAGATGTCGTCCTAGCTCCTCTTGTCTCTCTGGGGTTGAAGCGTTCTCTCTCCCACCCAGAGGACGACGTACTTAGGAGTTGTATGGGACTCGGTCACCAAACGGGCACAACTGTCACCCACACGTATCGGGACCATAAGCAACATCAGGCCAGGTCAGGACGTTACTGTTAGTCAGTATCAGAGAATATTAGGTCTCATGGTAGCTGCGTCCACGGTGATGCCTACAGGCCTTTTGCACATGAGACCTCTCAGTTGTGGTTCAAAGCCAGGGAGTTTCATCCAAGGGCAAATAAGGGTTAGGTAAATGGTAAATGGACTGCATTTATATAGCGCTTTCACAGACCTGTGGCCACCAAAGCGCTTTACATAGCCTCACATTCACCCATTCACTCACTCATTCATACACCGACGGCGGTGTCAGCCATGCAAGGCGCCATCCAGCTCGTCGGGAGCAGCTGGGGTTAGGTGTCTTGCTCATGGACACCTCGACACTTGGTCAAGTGGAACCGGGGATTGAACCACCAACCTTTCGGTTTGTAGACAACCTACATGAACCACTGAGCCACTGCCGCCCCACTAGGTGCCGCGGACTACGAACCCTCTCTATGTGGCTCAGACCCCAATTCCTAGCCTTGGGTCCTAGCACTAGGTGTGTCTTGCCGTTGCAAAATGCTAACGACAGATGCCTCCCAGTCAGGCTGGGGAGCGGTCTTAGATGGCCATCCAGCCCAAGAGACATGGAGGGGTCATCATCTCGATTGGCACATCAACTGCCTCGAGCTGATGGCTGTATTTCTGGCCCTGAAGTACTTCCTCCAGAAGCTCAGGGACTACCATGTCCTAGTGCGGGTGGACAACACTGCGGCAGTCACCAATACAAATCGCCAGGGAGGTCTGCGTTCGCGCCATCTGAACAGGCTAGCGCAGCTCTGGGCTCAGGTCGAGTTCCTGTCCCACAGAGTGATTTATATCCCTGGATATCTGAATGTGGGAGCAGATTTATTGTACAGACAAACTGTGCCAAATGGGAAATGAAAACTCCACCCAGAAGTAGTGAAACAAATCTGGGAAAGAATCTAAGCAGCAGAGTTTGACCTCCTCGCCTCTCAAGAGGCACAATGTCCCCTCTACTTCTCTATGAGTCTCCCAAAGTATCACCTCTCTGGTATTCTCGTTCCAAAAAGTGCTAACTCAGCGCATTGAGAGAAGCTTTTGAAAGGGAACATCTTGGGTTAATTGACTGTAACCCTGTTCCCTAAAAAACGAGGATATGCCCAGACTTCTCTTCAGACAAAGTGATACCTGAAGATGCACCTGTGGCACATCCAATTATAGCCTCTGACGAGCACGCATTCCAATGACGTCACTGTCAGATCCTGCCAAGTTCCTTGGCGTGTTCGCACACATGCTTCTCAGCTGGTCACACACAAAGGTCACACAGACACGTTGCTTGACTCTCCCAGCAACGAGAGTCAAAATTGCCCCAAACAAGATTAACAGTTCAGTAGGATTTTGTTAACAAATTTTATTTTCAAGTTTTCCAAGCCGATTACAAGTTCAAACATAATCCCGTTCTGCAACGCAGGCACAAAACACACCAAGCTCTCATCCGTCCTGATTAAATACTCCTGATAAAAAAAAATATATATATATATTATTATCCCAAAGTAACAAATGTCCATGTGAACTCACCCCTGAGTATCTGGTAGAGGAACACCTTGATGTGATCGGTGGTGAGAGGCTGAGGGGAAACGATGACTTTATGTAGGTCACTCTGCATGAGCTCAGTGATCACGTATCTATACCACAGACTCAGTTAAGAACACAACTGACTCACAAAACATCTACAGCCACAATAACAACATCTACTATGAGAACATAAGAGGGAAAATACCAGTACATTAAAGCAACATTTTTTTTATCATATTCAGTGTAATCGACACTATAATCCGACAGAACAACATAAATAAGGTGGTTTTAGAAAAAAACCCGAGCTTCTAACTCCACCTGGAGCGTGTTATTTGTTTTGCAAAAATCCAGCGCTCCCGCTTCATCAGGTCCAATCAGCGCAGGGGGGTGTGAGATCTGACTGTCAAACACAGGTCGTGCACACGCCACAGATCCCCCCTCACTCGCGCACGTTAATATCACATGCACACGCCACGCCTGAAGTTCGCCTGGAGATTGCATGAAGCGTGATGGCGGAGAGAAAATCTACTAACAAGCTTCCAATTCCTCGGTTATTGCTATCTATGGCTAGATTAGCCAGGGTAGCCTACCTCCGAGTCCATGGTGTTGATAGATGCTGAAGAGACGGACGCGTTCACAGAAAATCAGGTACACACACGCACAGTGACGCACTGACGAGCACGACCTCGATGGGAGGGTGCTCGCTGGTAGTGGGGAGGGGCATGAGAGTTGTAAACATTAAAAATTTTGGCTAATCGACCCAATCTGCCAGACTTGCCGACGGCAGCTTTAAGAGTATTTTTAGATCATCATTGCCATGTGAATTGAAAAAAAAAAAATCTGTTAAATATGTTAAAGTTCCTAATACAGTTAGTTTTCCAACTGGCAAATAAAACTGTTTTATTTACTCGCCAAAGCTAATTTTCACTTGCATTTGGCCCTGGTGTTCATTTTGGAAGCAAACCAGGATATTCATAAATTAATAAGTGCAAAAACACCTTCAACATTATGCTACATTAGAGTTTAACATACTAGACAGTACAATTTGTATTAGAAGGCCAGGACCTGACGCTTACTTTTTTTTACCAAGGAGCGCATGTGTTTGTAAACTGAAAAATGTAGAAGCCCATTAAAAATAAAACTTTAAGGGAACAATGCAAATTTTTCAAATAATGTATTTTAGCTTAATAAGGGTATATGAGGAGACATTATAAGAATACAAAAAGTACAGAAGGTTTTTAAATATTTTCGTAATACATTGAAGCTTTTATCATGGTATGGTATTATCACGTATTGAATTAGGTTATAATAAAGTGCTGCCCTCCCAACAGGTTTAATAACTTTTTTCTCACAATATATATATTTTTTTGCCTATTAGCCTAAGTCTTTAAATAATTAAGTATTTGTTGTGATGAACACCATAGTAAAAAATCTGAATGGCTGTTTAAAACATTTAAATTCTGGTCAGAAACAAAAAGTAGCTGCTTTGTTTACAGAGGTAACGGTAAATATATTTTAGAGTTCACACACACATCTATTTTTAGTCGCAAATGCTCGAAACGGTCGAGCCCTGTTATAAATGAATTTCCAACTCACAGGTATACAAGTTACACTCTATATTAATACAGCAAGTAACTCTTTACACTGTATGTTCTGGTCTGCTATTACTCCATGTCTACGTTGCTTTGTTACCAATGTGAAAGTCTTCATTTCCATCCACCTATTTTTATGTGCATTTTGGGATATCGCATGAAAAAAAGCTGGACGGAAATGCCAAGATGTGCATAAATTCTAAAAAAAAAATTTAAAAAAAAATTAAAAAAACGTATGCACTCAATTAAGGCGCATACTTTTTAAAAAATCCGGTAAGCCATGTTCTTAAACTACAATGGAAACACATTTACCCAATAAATCCTTCAATGCACAGCAAAAACTCACATGGCTTTGCATCAACAGTGGATGTGATTGGATAACTGGACTAACCAGTGGACCAATTTCATTGCACAGTATCTCAAATGTTGGTTTGATCATTCTGAAATGCCTGAGCCAAAAGTCTGTCATCAAAATGATTTGGCATAATGACCGTCATGAAGCCTCACACGATTGCATTCCCAAACACCAGGCATCCAAATGTAAGATAACATGAGAGCGTTTATTACGTTTTGTCTGTGCGCACTGAGGCGGAAGTACTTTATGATGTAGGAAAAAATTGCCACAGTGGCTTCCCCGAGTGCAGCAACTTCCATTTTAATTACAGATATTTTGCGACAATTTCCAAGGAAGTGACGATTCTGTTCTCTTGAACACAATGTTTTATGTGATATTCCAATTTTGCGCGCAAGTTAAATTTGCAACTTTGGATGGAAACATTGCTAGTGATAGAATGCAAACACATATACTGTAGTATAAGATTATACAAGTTGGAACATAGTGTCATCCACTACTAACAGAAACAAATAAATTACTTAATCCCATTATTACATAGGCATTTATAAATAATAATAAATAATACAGAGAAAATGAAAGTTTCAGATGGGAACAGATTTAGGTAAAATATGGGTATGAAGGATACATCTCCTCAAAGCAGTCGATTTGTGGAGGTTGGAGAATGTCAAGGGCAGACAGCACCTGCCAAAGCAAATTCCCATCATTACAAAAAACATGCAATCAAATTCTAAAACTCTGCAAAAACACACACCCACTCAGCAATCAATGCATGTATGATTCCCTTTTCAGCCCGCAAAACTTACGTTGTCATGTTTAAAGAAACACAGCATCCGGAGTTCCCTGAACACACGTTTGCAGGAGACCAGGTTCTGGAAGACATTCGGCATTTTCTTCAGAGCCACCTTACGACCATCCCGAGGGTCCGTCACAGACCTACCAAAGCAATGCAACAGGGTAACCAGATGTTAACATTATTGAAGAAAATGTGAGTGTGTAATATATAAAACCAGTGTTCAAAAGTTTGGGGTCAATAAGATTTTAAATTACATTAAAATATAATAGATACTTCTTTCAAAAACGGTAGAGAGTCATCAGAAATGTGTGTGTTGGGATGACAGCAGGACTTACCAGACCACCCCAAATGCACCATAACCGATAGGTCGATCAGGCTCCATTTCAGCAGGACTTGGAACCTCACTTGCCGGGTTACTGTGAGGTTGTGGGATGGCCGCCCCTCCGCCTGCGCTGCCCCCGAGAGACGCCGGGTGTCTAGGAGTCCCAGCTGGTGCGTTGGGTCCAGTGGGATTTGGTGTTGCACAGAGGCCCGTTGAGGTAGTGCCGGTCGTGGCGTTGACACAAAAATACTTGTGGCCTAAGTCTGATCCAGGGAACAAGTTACCACACACTGTCGGCCGAGTGGATCCATGGAACGCCATCCTACATTAGAACAAACATGAAAAGTCATTAAAGTGATGGCCCACCCAAAAATTTTTATTCTGTCATCATTTACTCACCCTCGCATTGTTCCAAAACTGTATGCATTTCCTTCTTCTGTTGAACACAAATTATGATATTTTGAAGAACGTCAAGCAGTTTTGGTTCCCAATGACTTTGTATTTTTTTTTGTCCATACAACAGTCAACGGAAACAGAAACTGTTTGGGTTACCAATGTTCTTCAAAATGTTTTATTTTGTTCTCCAGAGGAAAGTCAGTCATACGGTTTTACATAAACATGAGGGTGAGACTGAGTAAATGACAGAATTTTCATTTATGGGTGAACTATCGCTTTAACTGATTAAATACACTACCGACAGTGGGTAAATAAAATTAAACATTTCTCAATGACATATTACTGACAACAAAAAACTAAAATTTGTTATTTACTCATATAGTTAATTTTTTTTTTTATGGAATACAAATGGAACAAAATAGCGATTATTCACTGAAAATCTTCACATCCACTGGAGCTTACGAATCTTATTCATGTCAAATATGCTGCCATTCAACACATTGCTACATCAGTTATCATGTTTCTCATAATATGTGGGGTGGAACATGACATTCAAAATGCAGGGGGAGTTTCTCCCCAGTGAATTATGCTTTGTAATTTTGCTTGTTCTTTACACACAAGTTAGCAGATGCCTTCAGAGGACTTGGAATATATATATGAGTTGTATGGACCACTTTTATGGTGTGTTTTTTTGTTTTGTTTTTGGGCTTGACATTCATAGTCGCATACAACTTCATAATGACATGATGTGTGTAAATAATGATTGAATATTTTTGGAAATATTAAGCTTAAGTGTATATTATACAAATGTAACAGTTTTTTTCAACATCATTGTTTGAGCAGTCTTGATGGCAATACGGTAGTATGCAAGTACATTAAGGTAAAGGCTTCCTCCACAATTAACCAGCCCAAAATGAATTAGGTTACAATTAACTATAAATAAAACAAATTGTCAAATATTAGGCAATACAAACAAGTTGTCTCTTAGAGCCAGCGTTCAGTTACAGTGCAGCCGCATTGCAACAGCGCAGGTCACTCAGAAACATTACCAGACCAAATGCATGCCAAAGGTTGATGTACTTTAATCATGTGCTCGGTCGGTGGCCTGACAGCACCTTTATCGGCTATATCAGTTTAAATAGCCTGCAAAAAAATAAGAAACCGTACTTGCAACATGTCTGGAAAGTTAACATCAGTTTGGTTCCTCATCTTTGTTCGCACGGTGCTCTTTTTCCTCTATATATCCAAGCTAACAAGCTACACTGCAACCACACAACTCGTTACAAGGTTAATATTTAAGCTGCTATCAGCCATTCCACACACCACAGAAGTCTGCCAACACATATCTCAATCTTCTATTTGTTTAGTTTAGTTTAATGTCATTTTCAAGCTAGTTAACTCTAATAATAATGTAGCTAACACGACCTCACCAGCTGTTAACGTTAACGTTACCTCTGGCTAGCTGGCTAATTAATCTGCTCCGTGACCTATATCTGATGTTTATATGCACAAATTATGCATTCAGAGCGAAAATAATAACATAAAGTGAATACAACCCCTCCTAATGCATAAAGAAAGGGAAACGCGAACTGTTACTCGTGATGAAGGCTGGTAATGTAGGTTTATTGGCTACAGTTGTTTGTAAAGTTAGCTTTAGCACAGCGGCTAACCTCTCGGAGCTGATGGCAGCGGCAGCGGAGCTCAAATCTTCATGACGGATGTTGCGGATCGCAGCGCTCGCCCTGCATTTCTACTCGCTTTAAATCTTCTGCTGCTGCTGATCTCAAACCTCAACTGTCTCGCCGTGTTCCTCTCTCTCTGGTCTGGAAATCAGCTGTTGGAAATAGCGGTAGTGAGGGAGAAGGAGGAGTTGAGAGAGGGGGATGGAGTGAAAGAAAAGAGGGATGAGTGTATGGGGGAAGGGAGGACCACCGGTGTAAACAATGCGAGAGACGCAGTTTAACCGTTCACTCTTGTCGTGTGTTAATAATACACTCACTTACACGATTAGGGTACAAATTATAGAGTAGGAAACTTAACAAAAATCCTTTTAAGATTGGTGATAGGAGGTGCTTAACCTTCAGAACATATTGTCAGAGGTTTTACCTGAATTTGAGACTGTCTAAATAATACAATTTAATTCCCCTATTTGTGTGATGCTATAGATATGTATGATTTGTGTGTGTGTGTTTTTATTTTATTTTTTTATATATATAATTTGGGTAACAGGCTCGAAAGGTTCAGCTTGATGAACACAGTTACTACAATTTGTATAAAAACTGGGAAATATTATTTGCATGTTTTCTTGCCATGCTATAATGCCCCAATATTTAATCATTAAAGTAATACAAAATATTAATAATTTTCTATATTTGTTGCATGCAATTTATTAATTTCCTATTAAGTTAATATTTGTTCTTAAAATATTAATCCCCCGGTTTCACAGTCAAGCTTTAAGTCTAGTCCCAGACTAAAATGCATGTTTGGGCTGTTGTAATTGAAAGCAACTTGCACTGACAGATCTTAAAATGCACACCAGTAATGTTTTTTATAAGGCACTAGAAAAGCTACTTAAATGTCCTAATTGGACTAAGGCCTAATCCTGGCAAGCCCTGTCTGTGAAACCGGCGCTATATTTATTGATATCTGTCAGTTAGACAGTTTTTTCTTAAATTATGTTGATTTTCATTTTGCACCTTTTATTTTGTATTTTACATAGCAATGCTGTAAAGGCGTTGGCAATATGAATATTTACCATGCCCATAAAGCACCTTAAAACTAAAAACTGAAGCTAAATATATAAAATATTATGACCTATGATATTAATTGTTGTATAGTTTTAAAGTTTGAGACCTCTGAGGTGGGACAGGCATTTGATGTTTTTAAAATGAGCTGTTTTGTGCAATATTTATTTCATATTAGATAGTTTTTTCCCTCCTTTTCTTTCAAAAGAATAATTTCCCCTCCCATTTTTATCACTATAGCAACTGTGATTCAAATAGATAAATGTACATACACATGATATCTCAATAAATCAAGCGAGACAGCAATAGTTAAATTCAGTATAATTAGGTGCATGTTCATTATACATAGAATAATTAGGATAGGAGCACATCGACACCAACACATATTGGCGTTAAACAAGCATCAACACAAACATAACTGGAAACATAGGTTACAGATCTTATTCAATATAATCAACATTGTTACATTTGTTTAACGTCTTGAGTCCAAAAAAATACTGACACATTTTTTGTGTTCACGTATACTATATGTACATTGCAAATATAAATATTTTGTCCTTGTGACCACGTTTAAATGAGAGGAAATGGCACTATATTTGATCCACTTAAATGTTGTCATTCATGTCAAGATCATTTATGATGGAATAATCTCCTAAATTCATTTATAAAATGCATCTCTTCCTGAACTTCAAGATCATGTAGATATGAGCCATTATAATATAAGGAAATGGTTGGGATGCAAAATGTGTCGATTCCTCTCAGTGCTCTACATTCCTCAACAGTGGATTTTTTTAAATTTTTTTATAATGAACTGGGACAGCACTTAATAACAGCCTACATTTAAAACCAGTGAACTCTCCAATGGGACTTTGCAGGAAAATGTAGCGACACCCAAACCAGATGTCTATCAGATCTTCGCAGGCTCTTCTTCAAAACACGGTATCCATATATAGACTATCAATCAGACCAGATCAAAGAATACGCAATCCAGTGAGACTTGCTGCGCGGTCTGCACATAAAAGTGAATCTGAAGCAGGTTCATGTTTCTTGAGTTCATTCAAAAGTCACACCTGTTTTGAGGAGAGTCGTTCATGTCCAGCACAGTGGCAGCAAGATTTGAGGTGGATGGGAGGGGCAGGTTTCCATGGCTATCCTTGTGGAGTGAGAAAACAGGTGAGGTTTGATTGGTAATGCTGATTTGCATACAATCACATTTCTCTATTAATAAACAAATTACATCAAAAATGACAAAAACAGATTGTTTTTTTATCACTTAACATTAGCATGATATAGCTTATTTCTTTTGCTATATCACTCAGTACTAACGTCAGTGATAAAAAAAAAATCTGTTTTTGTAATTTATATTGTCCAAATTTTTTATGTAATTTGTTTATTAATAGAGAAATGTGATTGTATGCAAATATCTAAATATTTATTCATATTCTCTACAGTGGCTAGAAATGTGGGGGGGGGTTATCTTTTTTTATTTATTTTTTAATGTTTTTTGGACCATCATTTTGGACCAGTAAAGGCATTTATAATGTTATTAAGATTTCTATTTCCTCGATTTCCACAAAAATATTAAGCAGCACAACTGTTTTCAACACTGATGAAGACGATAAATGTTTCTTGATCATCAAATCATCATATTATAATGATTTCTGAAGGATCATGTGACAGACTGGAGTAATGATGCTGAAAATTCAGCTTTACCAACACAAGAATAAATTACATTTATAACAGATTAAAATAGAAAACAGTTATTTTAAATTCTAATAATATTTCACAATATTACAGTTTTTACTGAATTATTTATCAAATTAATGCAGACTTTGACCAAATTACCAAATTGTTGATTCATTTAAATTAGGGATGCACGAAATATCGACCACCATATCGGTATCGGTCGATATAGGTTAATTTTTTATGTTATCGTTATCGGCCAGATAAGAAAATGTTGGCGATATACTACAGCCGATAAATAAGGTGTTTGGTGTTTTTAGCCCTCAACGGCGCCTTCCAGGCAGCGAGGGGATGGGTAGGTTTAAGGTTGAGGTTAGGGTTAGCTGCCTGGAAGGACACCATCGAGCATAAATAATGAATTATTTCCCTTTTTTACATTTATTACACTTCAGATGCATCAGTTTGCCCTGATGGTTTTGAATTGCCTGAAATATGACAGTTAAATGCAACATGTCTGTCACATAGATTAGAACATTACTATTGTGTGCTTGGGACATGGATTTTAAATTTGGATTTAGATTTATCGGCCAATATATCGGTTATCCGGTTTCAAATAAAAAGAATTATCGGTTATCGGTATCGACCAAAATTTTCATATCGGTGCATCCCTAATTTAAATGGCAGTTTGAACTGATTCACAGAAATGAAACAAACTTAATACGAATAATAAAACATCCACTAATCAGAAGACAAGCAGAGATCATGGAATCAGTCTTTAGGAAAATGAATGGGCAAATTAAAATTGCATTAAAATCTCTGCAACTTTCAATTATGTGGCAGCAAAATCACTGCAAATATATTGTGAATATCTGATTCATCAATCTAGTTCCTTTGCTCACCTGTCCATCTTAGGCCCATCGTCTTGCACATTTTTCTCCCATCCCACCCATTAATCCCGCTTCATCCACCCCGCCCTCCCTCCCTCCCTCCTCGTGGTGTGCTGTGGGCTAGCTGTGGCTCTGAGGAGCAATGCTGGAGCAGTCAGTCACCAGCAGCCCAACTGTGACTGGAGTGCTAGAAACAGGAGTGGCTGTGCCCACTGTCTGCACTGAACTGCTGCTGCTGCTGATGGGGCAAGGAACGTTGGGGTCCGTTTGGTTGGCGTGCGTGGCCATGTGACCCTGCAGCTGCGTCGGCGTCTTACAGTGTACCCCACACAGCTGGCATAACAGCACCCCGCCTGGGCCTGAGCCACGGCCGACCCCACTCTCCTTCCACTCTTGCCCATGGTGCTTCTGAGCGTGGACGCGCAGGTACGTCAGCGTGGTGAAACCTAGGGGAAAACAAGGATGATTTTTTATGAAAAATGTAATTGTTGTCTCTTGTCACCTTCTCGGTGCTGTAAATTATACAGGGAACCTCCTAACTTGGTACATTATAAAATAATTCATTTTAAAAATGAACAACAGTGCCAAAACTATGCAGTTTATTTTTTATTTATTTAAACTCCCATGATAGAGCATAGAACACTTGTGAGTCTTTTTAAATAATTAATTCAAAGGATCAGCTCATAAGAGTATTTTGAGCCAAAGAGTAAGTAGCCGAATGATTCAGTCTACAGAGCCTTAGTAAAATATGATGTATTAAATTGTTAATTAACAAAAGTTAAAGTCTGAATTAAATTTGATGAGATAAAAAGCCTGAAACAAAACAAAGACAATAAATAGTCAGCATGTCTTTCTTTTAAAATGCAAAAACATACAGCCAGTATAGTCCAATTCACAAGCAAATGGCTGAGTTGTTTTTAATAAAAAGACACTCACTAAAATTATCAGGTTAAATCAAACAAATTTAAAATAAATTATTTGGTGAAACCAGTTACTGATTTTTTTGTAAAAGTTTAAAAGTTTGAGGTCAGTAAGATTTGATCAAAAGTAAAGAATTTTATAATATTGAAAAAAGACAAAATATTTCTATTTCAAAATATGCTCTTTTTTTAACCTTCTATTCATCTAAGAATATCAGTTTCCACATAAATATTAAGCAGCGCAACTGTTTTCAACATTGATAATAATAATTAAAGTTTCTTAAGCAGCAAATCATCATATTAGAATGATTTCTGAAGGATCATGTGACACTGAAGACTGGAGTAATTACAAATTCAGCTTTGCATCACAGGAATAAATTACATTTTAAAATAGAAAATGGTTAATTTAAATGGCAATATTTCACAATATTACTGTTTTATATACTGTAGAATATTACTAAATTTATTATCAAATAAATGCAGCCTTAGGGAGAATAAGAGACTTTTTTCAAAAACATTAAAAAAACTGACCCCAAATTACTGACCCCAAACGTTTGAACAGCCGTGTGTATTACATCATATTTAAAGATACACATTCACAAAAGTTTTAAATAAACAGATAATAATATAATAAAAAAAGGTAACCACTAACCACAAATGAAATAATCAATGACTCACTGCGGTTGCAGAGGTGGCAGATGTGATGCTGTGATTGGTTGTGGACCCTCATGTGATCTGTGATGTAAGCAGGAGAGAGAAGTTTGCCACAGATGTGGCAGGGAACCTTGTCCTCGTGTCTGATCATATGAGCTCGTAACCGGTCTTTAGTAGCGAACGCGGATTCGCAGGTCTGCACAAACAAACATCTCGGTTCATCAAACACAATCTTCATCATGGTATTCCAGCTCTATTCCTATTCGCCTTCATCACGCACATCATGACTCATCCTCGACACACGCACTGCCAGACACATATGGCTGCAGCCCACATACACGTCTTCACACATATGAGCAGAGAAGCACATGCAATACTGTAATAAAATGGCCTGAAGTTTGATAAAGAGCCAAAACAAACAAGGAAAAGAATAATCTGGTCCAAGGCTTTCCGAGGCTACATTTATTTGATCAAAAATACAAAACAGTGATATTTTGAAATATGTTTACAATTAAAAATAAATACATTGTATTTGAATATATTTTAAAATGTAATTTATTCCTGTGATGCAAAGCTGAATTTTCACGATCATTACGCCAGTCTTCAGTGTCACATGACCCTTCAAAAATCATTCTAAGATTTGGTGCTAAAGAACCATTTTTTTTTTTTATAATTAATGTTGAAAACACTTGTGCTGCTTAATATTTTTTTGGATTTTTTTATGAAAAGAAAGTAAAAAAAAACTTATTAGAAAAAGAATTAGTAAAAAAGCCTTTTCTGTTACTTCTGATCAATTTAATCCTGAATAAAAGTATTAATTTCTTTCCTAAAAAAAATGTAAGTGAAGGCTATTTTAAATTGCAGTATTATTCAATATTGTTTACAATAATACTGTTTTACTGTATAACTGGTCAAATAAATGCAGCCTTGGTGAAAATAAGGTGACTTCTTTTAAAAACATTAAAAAATGTAACTGACCTCAAACTTTTGAACAGTAGTTTTATATTACAGCATAATTAAAGATACACATTCACAAAAGTGTTTTGTTTAATAAATATATGATAATAATAAAAGATAAGAGATCAAAGTAATACATACTTTTTTCACGATTATATAAGAAGTAAAGAGTTTATATAGAAAGTAATTATATAGAAGTAAAAGAAATGAACACTTTTATTGTTTTAAAGTCTGAGGAAGAATAGAGGTAATCAAAGGCACGTCAAAACACACAGAGCATGCAAGAGGAAGTTAAAGACAGTGATAAAGAGTAAGAGAAAGAAAAATAGAGAGAGGAAGACAGAGAGACTAGAAAAGTAGAGCTGTATCTGTATTACCGGACATTTGAAGGGTCTTTCTGTAGAGTGCACCTGTCGCACATGACTGTTGAGATGGTCAGGCCTGGAGGAGACAGAGAGAGGGCTCAACCAAAGAATACAATACACACAAAACCACAGTAACCAGCAGAGACCCTTGTGCATGTGTGTGTTCATGCTGCACTTCATCTCTATATGAACTAGAGTCAGCAGAGATCTGTCTGTGGCATCAAGGCTCCTTTAAAACAGCAGGATGGCATGGGTTGTACAGTTGTTTTCGTTAATTATATACATATTTTCATGTAGCAGATGCTTTTACCCAAACCATCTTGCATTCAAAAGTAAATATTTTTTTGATCAGCATTTGCACACCATGGGAATCAAACCTGTGACCTCAAAGTTGCAAGCGCTGTTTTATCAGATGAGCTGATCGAACTATAGTTATACATACAAAATAATATAATGAATTATATATAATATAATGTAGTTTATACTATAAATATGTATATTTTAAGTTTGGAGTTGGTAAGATTTTTTATGTTTTTGAAAGAAGTCTCTCATGCTCACCAATGCTGCATTTATTTGAAAAAAATTTATTTTTTAAATTACTCTTTTCTGTTTTAATATATTATAAAATGTAATGTATTACTGTGATGGTAAAGCTGAATTTTCAGCATCATTGCTCCAGTTTTCAGAATCACATGATCCTTCAGAAATCATTAAAAAACATTTTTCCAGGACTCTAGAAATCCATTTCTAGAACTGGAAATGTTTTGTAACATTCTATTTTCAGAAATCATTCTAATATACTGATTTGATACTCAGTTATTGTCAATGTTGAAAACAGTTGTGCTGCTTAATATTTTTTTCATTTTTGTATACATTTTTATTTTTATATATAGTTTCAGGATTTATTGATGAATAAAAAGTTAAAAAGAGCAGAATTTATTTAAAATAGAAATATTGATCATAATATTAGAATGATTTCTGAAGGATCATGTGACACTGAAGACTGGAGTAATGCTGAAAATTCAGCTTTGCATCACAGGAATAATTACATTTTACAATATTATAGTTTTTTCTGTATTTTTGATCAGATAAATGCAGGCTTGATGAGAGACTTCTTTAAAAAACATTAAAAATAGTAATGATAGTTTATAGGCCTAAGGTCAAGTGAAAATGAAACCAGGCAAAATATATATATTTTTATTATTGGCTCGACTTATTGTAGTGCTCTGCATATGGATGTAGATGTGTGTTGAAATATATGAGACAGATTGATAAATACAGACAGGTAATTTTTTCCACATCACTAACCTATTTTCAGTCTCAAATTAGTAATTAGGTCATTTCTCCATAGCTTTCAGTTAAACACTGTCAGAACTGCAGTATAATGCTCTCACTGCTGAAACCTGCTGTGGACTGGCCTGATAAACAGTTTGTCCTCATAATCTCAGCTCACTGATGGATGAAGTATGTTTATGCAACTAGTGTGCAGGTGAGCAAAGCTTTTTCTCTTACCGTGAGAAGCCCTTGGCGCAGTGCGGACACACGTAGGGTTTCTCCACTCCTCCCTGGTGTGACCGAACATGATAACTCATTCGATCCTTTCTCTTAAACCGCTGTTGGCAGATTGGACAGGAATACGGCTTCTCATCCGAATGGGACAACCGATGCCGGTTAAGATGGTACACGTCCCTGAACGCCTTCCCACATGCCTCACAGGCATGGTTCTTCCTGACTGGATTGGGGTTAGGGTTGGGGTTGGGATTAGGATTGGGAGTTGGATTGATGGGTAACGGGTTTGTTATTGGGATAGATATTTGAATCGGGGTGGGATTACTTAGGTTATCATTGATGTTGCAATTTGGTGCAGCCTGAAAAACAGTAACACAGAATTTCAGATTTTATGAAACAAGTTTTTGTGTTTAGAGCCACAGCAAATCTTTCAGTGTCTTCTGGGTACAACAAGCACAATGTTTGCTGACCTACTAACCAACTGACTGTAAGTGTTCAACAAATGGGGTGAGAGCAGGAATGAGACCATGTTACACAACTACTGACGCCATAGCCTGATTTTTGCAGAGTCTTGGGAATTGGGAGGTAGAATGTTTGAAACCGACTATTTTAGTTCATTACGGGAGAGAAAAAATTATTAAATAATGTTAAATGGCACTTTCCATGAATAGTATAAAAATTAGTGTCCCATTTACTATTTGAGAGTCATAAATGTCATGTTTTTGTGTCATGAGACATGATAGGTAAAACTATGAATCTGTCTAAAATTAGCCATTCAACCCTAAAGGCCGGAATAACTGAAACTGGTTGCAATAATGTCAAACCTCACATAAAATGAATTGAAAAATAAAAGGTTTAGATTTTTAATTTATTTAAGACCCTATTTTTTAATTTATGAAAAGTGCCTAATAGCTTTAGTTAAAAATGAGAGACAATGGCATGAGGGGGAAAGTCAAAGCAAGAACAAGGGAAGTGCAGCAAAGGTATGCAAAGTATTAACCAAAAGACACAAATCAACCTAACCTGCACCATTGTCCCAGTAACCACCACTGCAGTAGGGAGGGTCTGGTTCACTGTCATGGCAACCGTTGCCGGGGCGATAGATACAGCGACTGTTTCTACCTGCTGATTGCAGATTGGGGAAGGATGGACCATGGGGTCGACTGCCGTGGGTATGGAGGCAGGTATAGACAGCTGGAGGAGAGAAAGGGGGATGGTCTGCCTCTCCAATCGTGCTCCAGCCTTCCCTCCGTCTACTTTCTCTCTAGCGGCTCTGTCCTTCATCTTCACTCCAGTGTGGACAGACTGGTGACGCCGCAGGTTGTAGCTGTTCTTAAACTGCTTATTACATATGGAGCAGATGTGTGCAGGCCGCGCTGGTCGCGTGACTGGCTTCACTGGGAAAAAGAAGGTTAAAGAACACTTTCAGTATGCTATGCGTACACAGGTGTAGTCTATTTGTTGCAAACAAACACCTAGGCTAGGATTAGGAAAGAACTCTAAAACATACTACGCTCCTTTCAAAGTTCCTACTTAAGAGCTTGGACGCAGTAATTACAATAAGATGTGAAATCACATTATCCAGTTTCTTTCTCTCCACTTACTGACAAAAACTGGATGGATTTTTTTTTTTGTTGTTGCACTAATGCATCAAACTTAAGTGCAAAAAATGCTTTATCTATGCATTTTATCATTATCTTGCTTTTAGAGTATTTTCAACTAATGGATTAGAAAAAGATTTGCAGTACAGACTTCAAAGACTGAACCAAACCAACCAGCTCCAGTTCCCTGTAAAAATCACGTTCTGTGGGTAAAAATATATTTTTTTTTTTGAAAACTATGATTTTACCCCCCAGAACGTGATTTTTAACCCCCCAGTTTTATTCATATTCATTTTATACATTTTTGTATGTCAGCTTTTGCCAACATTTCTTTAACTTTAATTTAATCTAATACTTATATATATATATATATATATATATATATATTCTTTCAGCTTTATTTCAATTACCAATTTTTAATAGTTTTAGTTAACAATAAAGACATTTATTTGAAAGTTTTTTCAGATTTCAGAAGATTTCAGACCAGATCTTGAATTAGCTTTGCTTGGGTGTTCTGACCCTATCTTGGCATTAACACATTCTCAGCAACTGTCTCTTATGTTTGTTATGGTGGTGGTGGATAAAAGGGTGATTCTGATGGAGTGGAAGTCCACCTTACCACTCCGCTTTCATAAATGGTTGGCTGAAATGGTTGCTGCTCTAAACCTCAAAAGGATATTTTTTTCTAAGGTCGAAGCTTCTAAAAAATGTTGTTGTTGTTTTACGTATAGCATACTTTAAGTATACATTTTGTGAGATTTCAATCTGTTTTATGTTTGTATAAAAACTGTTATAAATAAATAAAATAAACAAAAAGACATTGGTTCATTAACCTGGTTTCTGTTTTTATAGTAACAGCAACTTCTCTGAATGGCAAATCTCTCTTCAGGTATAGAGTGTAACAGAGCCCGCTCCCATTTTCAATGGCGCCGGTTCCAGAATTATTCTTTCTATTCATTTTTCCCATAGGGATTTCCCACCAGCTACAAGGTGAATCACAACAATACAAACTTTGATTCGAAGAATTTCTTTTGAAAGAATTTGAAAATCAGACAAAAATACAAAGGTACAAGACCGTGTACTAAACGGCTTTACTGAGGGAAAGAACTGCAATCCCATGAAGCATTGCGAACAGCATAATCAAAATAAAAATGATGGAGAAATATAAAACTATTCATTTAAAAATGTTGATTATATCTATAAAACAATATATTATTAGTTTATTGCAAAATATGCATGTATACAAACGTTTCAGTATTTTGAGAGCGTAGAGAAATCGACTCGATTACGTCATTCGCAGTGCTTCATGGGAGTGGGTGGAGCTAAAGAGCTTTTTTGAAGTGTGTTACTTTTTTTCGACTCTCTGATTGGTGTAATTTTTTCACCGGGAATTCCACTGTTACACACAATTATTTGAAAATAAAAATAAGCATAATGCGGGCTGACGGCTTCAGCAGAAGCAAATACCACGGATTCTGGATGGATTTTGATGGTCTTAAAAGGTTTATAAGTTATTGTTCAAAATCAATTGCCTTATGGAGGAAATGATTTACTGCCGGAACCCAACAGTAGCACAGAGAGAAAACGTGTAGGCATCCTTAATAATATTCCAACCTTATGCAAATAAATGGATCCATCAGCATTCTCACCCATTCAGGCTACATTATTCTCCAATCTCCGGCAGCCACTAAAGTCACAACTACAAACAGTCTAACCTCGTTTTCTCCCTTCCCACCGTCCTCTTTTGCCCCTCCCTCACCCGGTACAGGCTCCTCATTCAGCGCTGCTGTGTCCACCGTGGATGGGGGCGGGGCTATGTGCTCAGGGGGCGGGTCCTGAGCGGGATCCGTGAGCTCCGGGAGAAGATCTGATTGGAGGGTCGCGTCAGTTTGGGACTGTGAAGGCGGAGTTGTCTGTGAGAAGGGGCAAAATCACAGATTTTAAACATTCTTATGCCTTAACTTGTGAATGAAAGTACATTATGGACAAATGCTAACTATTATGGCATTAATTTTAATTAAATAACAAAATAGCTATTAACATGATTATATGACATATAATCTTTGTCTTACCTGAAAGAGGAAATTGCTCCAAGCTGCATCCATCATGACGTGTAGAACAGGACAGATGCCGTTTGAAATCAACTAGTCGATTTTTCCCCCACAATGAACGACTTCTTCCACTATTTTATCACATGTATATATGCTTTGTATTCAAAATGTAAAACTAACATATGTATAAAGATATGTTATTGAAATTTAAAAAGTGAAAGAATGCAAATTGCTCTGACACTCATAAATTAATATCCATTTTACCCTATTTCAAAATACTAAAAAACATTAAGAAATGACAGCTGTCAATCATAGTCCCTGTTATTAACACCCCATTGCCACATAACAGTGGCCAATCATGCTTAAAATTTTATATAAAATTAATTTCTGCATTTTATGTTTTCTTGTAAATTAGACCGATGTGCAATAATTCATGCAAGGATAATACAATTACAATGGCAGTTTAATGTTTCATTTGCTCTAAGCGGTAGCATGGCGTTGATAAAAATATTTCCATCATTTTTTTTATTATAAGATTCTCCATCCAGGCCCCGAGCGGCATCTGCGCGAGCCTCGGCGTTGCGTTAAATCTCATTCGTGTCAGGCGAGCGGTTCACCGGTCGTCGTCCATGGCTCCGCCTCGGCATTTCAATCGAGAGGATGACATTTTTTCCTTTTTTTTCCTGCAATACTCTCACCCTCCCACCCTCGCTCTTTCTTCCTTTTCTTTTTTTATCCCGTCTTCTCTGCCCCGCTATCTCTCCCCCACCGCCGTGTCCCCCTTGTTTTAAAGGGATAGTATATTTTGAGTGAACACCCCCTCTTGTGTCTTCGTCCCCTCCTCCACGCGATGCTCTCGAGCGCGGTGTCGTCCTCTCGCGCCCCTTCGGCGTTTGTGTTCAGCCGACGCAAATTACACCATAAACATCGAGATCAGTTTAAAGAAACCATCAGCGCATTCTTCTCTAAAACCTAAGTCTACAACACAAAGATTATCTGTGGTAGACAACTGGACGTTCGTATGGGGGAAAAAAATGTCGCAGGTCCTTAAAGGCAAAGACGCACGCAGACGCAGCTGCGGTAAATAATAAACGGCTCTAGATCACTGCCGATAATAATTGTACGCGCCCAATGGGATTAAACACATATATCAGACTCACTCCCAACCAAAGTTTTTTTTTTTTTGGTTCCAAGTGCAATATTTTTTTTTTTCTCTCAGAAAAGCGCTTTTTCAGACGCATTTCTGACTGGAAATAGAACGTTTATTTTAGGCTGTGCGCGTCATGGTTCAGAGAACGTTCCTTCAACGTTCACTGAACATTACACCAGCAGCATAAACGCTGTCTTGTTTCATACATAGTCATGAAAACCAACCAAAATTATCACACATAATATGTTGGATTAAATGCTAAATGCTCTTGAAACTCAGCAAAAGGAAACCGTACACACTAACATAGATAACATATCATCAGTAACAGCTACAGGGCTGTTGTAATTGACATAAATAAATGAAGAAATAACAGCTGCATCTTGGTGTCAGGATAACTTTATTGTCAAATCACCTGTTACAGTACAAAATACTTTTCTCCACAACTGTATAACTCTCATAATTCTGATCATTTATATAACAGCTCTAAAACAGCATGTCTACTCCTCTACCACAACCCAATAATACATTCAGAAGGCTTTGGACAAAAATAATGGCAGAGCCACTTGTATAATATAATAATGGCTTCAAACTAATATTCAAACAGATAAATGCAACAAAAACATAAAAGTCTAATAAAAAACAGGCTCATTTACAGACAGTTCAGTTCATAATTAAATACCACACAACTAATGATAAAACAAACACCAAATACAGTGACACTCGAGTGACTTTCAGTTAAAGTGTGGAATGTGCCTGTCTTTTATGTGAATGCGTGTTTGGAAATGTTGCTTTTAAACAGCTGAGCTATTCTAAATCCCATTAAAATTATGCATGATTATTCAATTAACAAATAAAACAACCAAACAAATAAATAAAAATACTATGATGACACCCCAAAGATGACATAAATATGGTCCACTCATAGTGCAACTAGTTCCATCAACAGAAATGGGAAACTATTACAACTACAGGAATATGGAAGAAACTCGTAAGGTATTTCCCCTGGTATCATACCATTGATAATCTATATTTAAATAAATATAAATTCTCAGTGAGGCTTTGCAAGGTCCCGTGATTGATTTCCATGATCTCATCCTAATCTATATACTTGCCGATGTTCTCATAACACTTTTTCTGCTCATCGTCTTCGCTCTGCCTTCGTCTCTGTTTTCTTGGTTTGTGTATCCTCTCATCCATTACTGTGCTTTGCTCCGCTCTCTCTCACGGTCAGCCACGTCGATAGCAGCCATGTTGCGGGAGGCGGTGATGAGGTGGAGGAGACTTATGCCAGACTTCAGCAGAGAGACCATGGCACAAACTCCCAGCAGCCATTGCAGCCAGACTGGACAGAAAGAGAGAAGTCATTCAAAAATATGATGCAACCAATATTTTAGTCAAATGTAATCTGTGTCCTTTAACTTTGTTGTAGTGTGTACATATTAATTCAACACTACTTCAATGAATAAGACTGGCAAAAGGAAATAATAAAGCAAGACAGTCAGAAAGAGCCTGCTGATTCTCACCCTGGGGTTCCTCGATGTAGTACATTACGTAAAGCAGACAGAAGAACAGTTCATTCCCCATACACATAAAAAACAGCACCGGCTGTGGAAAAAACACTGATGTCAGAACAGCCAGAACATGTGAACTTCTTCACTAGATATGCATACTTTAAAACAACCCATTAAGCTTTTGATGGGAGTTCCTGACTGTGTGAATGAGCGAGCGTGAGTGAGGATGTTACCCTGGATGTGTAGTAGAGTCGTAAGATGGGGTTTCCAGAGAGGTCAATGGTTTTGTGACTAGTTGCTCCCTTCATCATGGAACTGGAAGAAAAGAAACAGAAAAAAGGCACACTCATATTATTAAAACAATTTATGTAGGTCACAGAGGTACTTCAATTAAATACAATATATTTAAATATTATATTATAAAAATTGGATTCTAGAGGTCTGTGGAGATCAATGAAGGTTTTATTTGTATCTACATTCATTTTCTCATGTTCTGAAATGCATTACATTATCTATTAGTGTTGGTTATTGATTTTGATAACTAAAATAATTAAGAAAAATCACAGCCAGTAAGATCATTAAAATGCATTTGCAAAATAGATAAGGTTTCCATTTCCATTTCATGCCAAATTTTAACGATGATTTATGCATAGGTACATTTACTATAAAATGCATAAATAAATTACACAATAAAACAGAATTCTAGGGGTCAGCGGAGATCCATTGTGTACTCTAAGAGAAGATATATAAAATAATTTCTGATTATTTGAAATTAACATTAACCAATATTCTGACATGCATCTACTAAATTACTGATTTTAAAAAGGATTAGTATAAATTGTTACAATGTAAGTCTAAATCTTTTTAATACCGGGGGTCTAGAGGTATAATTCTTCCAATAAATGTGAGAGATTGTGCTTTCAAATATAGCTCAAGACTTTTTGAACAATAAAACTGCAATTGTTTGTCAGTAGTATTATATCAGTAATGGAGGCGCATTTCATTTGGCAATTTCACTGGAATGAAAGCAGACAGCAAATTAGCAATTAGAAAAGTGTAGTGTGCATCAGAGAGCTATGTGTGGGGGTTGCAGTGGCGTCCCATGTTGCACAACTGAACAGTGCCAGTCTAGACAAAATGACTCTGTAGCTTATGCCTATGTGTATCAGCTTGGAGTGAGATCATCTGTAAACATAAAGATAGATTTCTAAGCCTCTAAGTCTTGAATCAACTGTTTTATGCATGCACATATCAGGAGGTGCATATAGGCCACGTACACACTGTAAAGTTTCAGGAGTGAACAGCTTTAATATGGGAGTTAATCCCCTAAATTATTGTTTTGTGTGTGTACGGAACACAACTCACTCCCAAAATAGCAATGCTTGACACATCGGTAACCATAGCAACGTTCTGGCCTCTCACGCATTTGGTATATACTACTGTATTTTTGACCAAGATAATATTACAGCTGTCAAAGACTTCATTTTAACCAAACCACCATTGACAGAGGCGTTGTGTTTTATGCTTGGAAGGCTGCTTCGCAGAACACGCTCTTTAAGTGTTGCCATGTCCTCTTATTATAAGAGTTTTTGGGCTTGTTGTTTAGGCCTGGCTCATAAAGCAAAACGGTTTATAATGGAATGAATAAAGGGGGAAACTGTAGACCGCAATATCTTATTTGCAATATAAAGCATTTGGATCTATTTATGTTTATTATGGGCTTGTTCTTCAATACAAAAGAGTCAAAGCTTTCCCTGTGGTTTACTTTTTAAACGGCATTAAAAAAAAATGTTGTTCAGTTTGGTTCAGTACACATTGTGTAGAATTCTGTAAATGCGGTTGTCACTCCCTTAAATGAATGAACTGTGTGTGTGCACAGAACAGAATTAAGCACTAAAAGGTGACTTGACAACCGAATTTAGCTGAGTGTGTACGTGGCCATAGAGTTATGCAGGAATAATGTAATTTTGTAGGTCATTCCAGAAGTTAGCATCACCCTGGTATACCCATAGTTTTTTTTAGGCCTAAACCCTAATGCCTTATACCTTTATTGGATAAAATATTGGACACACCTGTGCAGGTGCAGCCAGTGGCTGGCCACGTCCAAACACATGCTGAGCTGAAACAGAAAAGTGTAGGACGGGTACAGCAGTGCCAGATTCACCAGCAAACACATGGTGGCACAACGGTCAGTCAACATGTCCAGCATGGCACCAAACTTTGTACCTAAGGAAAAGGCAGAGATGGGTACAAAGAGTGAGCAAGGCACAAAAAGAGGGATAACGTACAACACAGAGCTGCAAATCACAACCTTGATTAAGAGCACGGGCTGCATGTCCATCGAAGGCATCCAACAGGGCACTCAGTAGGTAACAAAACACAGCCGGACCCGGGCAGCAGGGCATCAAGTAGAAGGATACCAGAGCCAGTACAATACGGGCATATCCTATTGAAAGTGTGGGAAAAGATTCAAAGAAAGCATATGAAAAGGAAGAGTACATGCATACACGAGTACTACGAATTAATGTCGGCATGAAACGGAAGTAGCTATAGTCTTTTCTTCCCTGTATATCTGAGTGATACGGCTTCTTGAACAAGAAAAAATGTAGGTTGGGAATTAATTGGATCGTTGTGGTTTGCCATTATTTATGTGATATAATTGACACTCTCGGATAAAAAAACTTCACCAGAGAAGAGATGTCTGCAAGAGGGAAAGGAAGTAATATTGATTGTTGTTTTTGAGATGTGTGCATTGCACTCAAAAGTGGAGGCAGATAATAAGTGAATTCAGGTTAATTGGGACACTTTTTCCCATTTTGAAAAGCGTCCCATTCAACCTGTATTTACCCTATATGCAGAATTTAAAGTGCCCCAAATGATGTGCCACTACAAAACCACTTTAATCCTAATATACATTGCAGCATTGCCTCTTTTCGCACAGTGTCTTCACGGTTCGATAAAGGATTCAGTCTCTCTAAACTCGTATGCTCGGACTGGTGATATGGGAGAAAGCATCATAGGGCAACTTTAAGCAGACTAAATAATTGGAGAAGTCCAGCAAATGTCACCAGAGAGAAGTCTGTCGTTTTCACTGAAAGGTCCAGTTATGACATTTTGAATAAACCTTACGAGGTCAAATTAGAAAGAAAAAAAGAAACATGCACACGGATTAAATTGTTCACAACATGCATGTATAAAATAGGGTGAAGTTGTGTTTCATGTCGACTTTAAATCTTTTATACTACATTGACAGTAGTACTATTAGTGGATGAATGTGCCGTATTAAATTAGTTTCACTCAGTCTAGCGCATTACAGTGACAGCCTATAGCATCATGTCAAACATCAGCAGGAAGTCAAAACAACCGCTGTAAAACACAACGATCATGAAGACTGGACGCTAGTACAGTCGTACAGACTCTATGCATATTTAAACAAAACATACGTGACCTTTATATACACGTTTTTAACGAAATAACTATTATCAGTCAGGCAGCCGCGGTTAAACGTGCGCCGAACTCTGTCGCGCGCTGACGATCCACGCTCGTTAACTCGTTCGATTGACTCACCGATCAAATTCGGGACGAACAGGAAGATATTTTCTTCAGTCATGGTAACGAGCGCTTTTATTTGGACGGATCCCTGAAATGTATCTTCTAGATTTCTATTTCCCTGTAGTTGAGCGTGGCGCGTGACGTCATGATGTCCTGTAAGCGCGCACGCCGTCAAAGTAATCCTCCCCTTTAATTGGCACACGCTCTATCCTCGGTGACATCAAAAGCATCACGTGCCACGGCTGACCCCAAATCAGCTGTGTGTCACTGACAGCACTGTGACAGTGGTATAACGGCAATGAAAACATAATTAGTAAAACATTAGGTTTTTCCAGCATTTTATACATTTGCACCATCGTAGACTACTGTACTGTCTTACTTTCATCATTTCTTTCTTTCTATCTATCTATCTATCTATCTATCTATCTATCTATCTATCTATCTATCTATCTATCTATCTATCTATCTATCTATCGTCTATTAACACAGTGGTTGCCGAAATATACTGCAAAATTAATTAAAAAAAATACGGAAGCAACATTTTAGGTTTTACAGATTATCTAAAAAACTTACATTAACAGCTTTTCACCGAAGCATTTTTAGTGTTTTACCCTTAAAATCACGATCTTTTTTTTTTTTTTTTTACAGCGTAGGCTTACAGTCAGTCAGTCATTATCACTAAATAAATCCGAATATGGGGCACTTATTTTGTGAAAAAGGGATTCGTTTTGCTAACGACTATTTTGCCAGTTTGTGCATTGTCCCACTTTTATAATACGATTATGTTACAAATTACAAACAAGTCAAGTCTACATTTAATCCAATGCTGTATTACTAATTTAAATGTGAGCCATTGTTTAACTTTACAAAATGTAGTTTATGCTTAAGAAACATTTTAACATAAACTGTTTTCACACAAAAGGCTCCCAGCAACGTTCAGGGAAGGATAGTTACTAAACAAACCTAAAAAATAACATCCTTACAATGTTCGGAACATCTCCAAACTCGTAAGCCACACGTTGACTAATTCTCAGGTTGGAAATACTTCTATCTTGAACAAACTGTATCTGTTGTTTAGCCGTTTTAACCGCAATGCCATTTAAACAAGAACACAGCAGAAAAATAGAATATTTAAAATAGTTTATTACCGCAAAATATCCTATAAATGGGAGTAATTTGCTGACTAGGACTAAAAATAGCTCTACACCAGAGCAAACATGTGTCTTTTTTTGTGTAAGCAACCAGTAATTTCCACTTATGGCCTCTGTCTCTATGGAAACTGTCTTTCCTCTACCTTCAACATATCCAGGGTGTCTGTGCATGGCAGATGCACACTCTCATCATTCAGAAAACAGGCTAGAAGTGCTGGGGAAAAAATGGTGCATTAGTCCAGACAGATCACACAGGAAAAGTAATTTTGTTTGTATCCTTTTTAATGACTTGTTAATCATTTTCTGTACAAGTTCTATAACCCATGTGTTAGAGTTCTCCTGTAATCATTTCACCTGAATGTAATTTGGCCTTTTTTCTGAGCTCCCTGAACAACCATGCTCTCCATCAGCCTTTCAAACATCACAATTTTGCAATACATTTCAGCGCAGGCTACACACTTATCCACACATCTGCAACAGCAATTGTCTTTGCACCCTTATAGCTCCAGTCCTTTAAACACTGCAGGATGATGAAAGCAATTTCATATATTTACCTCAAGTTTCTACCACCAGATACTGAAACACCCCCTAAAAGAGGATATACTAATGAGAATCCAGCTGTGTTGCTGTAAACACATTATATGGTAGCCCAGAGTTACAGATGGGCGGAGGATTTTTATTTTTTTCCTCCTCTTCTGTTCATAGATGTTAGTAACCAAGCAAGAAAGGACATAAGGGAATGTGGTGATGGGCGGGGAGGCGATGTGAAGTGAACACTGAAAACGGTTGGCCAGGCACAGGGAAGTGAGGTACTGCACGTCTCCTTGGTTCAGGAGGCCGAGGGAGAGTCCGAGTGAACGCTGGTGTCTAAAGAGAGCTGGCAGTGTGGGAGCACAAAAGATTAAAAATAATAACATTACTGGCAAAATCTAGCTTCATCTTTCACCATGTTCTTAAGGGTATGCTGGAGATTTTGGTTGTCAATGTAAACAGCTTGTGTTGCCTTGTGTCCATTTTAAACATACAAATTTTGTAAGCAAAAACGAAAGTAATGCATTCCAGAAAATAAGATGTAGGGAGAAAAGCCTGCTGGATCAAAGGGGTAGGGGTGGGGGGTGTTTGAGACACTTTACAGTCGTCTAGAAATGTTCTATACAGCTAAAATCTCTTAAAATGTTCTGTACAAGTTTAATACTGGCTCTAAAATACTACTCTCCTGACAACGCACTGCACAAAAGACTCCTACCCTGAGATGTAACAAGGAATGCTGGGATAGGTAGTCCTTTTAAATTTTCTTAATCTAAAACGAGACTCAAAATTCTCACTGAGACACTGCCAACATTTCCCAACTAGTGGTAAGCATTGATAAAAAAAAAAAAAAAAGTCTTTAAAAAAAAAAAAAGAGAGAAAAAGAAATTGTAAAAAGAAAAATTAGTGTACAACACAAATATTGCAGCGGCAGTAGTAGGTGTAATAATAATGACAGTATCTATTTTTTATGTCCCACTTTCCAATTCACATAGCAAAATTATTATTACCCTAAATAAGAGTTAGTGCTTGTATATACACACGTTGTATAAGTACAATATAGATCAAAAGTGTTGAACAGAAAACAATCTGATGACTTTCCCCATCAACCCTTCCCACAGGAGATGTATTATACACATATTTATATACTCAAAGTCATATAAACGTCTGTTGCGTATGTTTGTATACAAATGGTCCCTGTACATCACTCTAATGCACAGAAACCTGTAACCCAACTCTCTTATGGACATGTACATCATATTTACAGTGTGCATTTATAGTCAAGGAGATGGCTTACTCACCTAGCCAGGTTCAATCTCTTTTTAAAAGTAATCTTATCACACCTATGCTAAAAACAGACACTGAATGACAGCCCAGTTTAAACCTAAACCAAACAACTTAAATGGCAGCTTGCCCTTATAAGGACAGTGGGCGGAGTTGCTTTAGGTCAGTTGAGCCTCTAGAATGGCAGTATGACATGTGGCATTGTTTAAAAAAAATAAACAAAAGAATACAGAATACAAAAATCGTTAAAAAACGAAAAAAAGAAAAAAAACTGCCACCCGACCTTGACTCAAATACAAATGTACAGTTTAAAACCCATCACTGATTGATGTTCTTTTAGTATTGTTTTAGTACTATCTACATAATTACACAAAAGTCAGTTCAATCACCCTTTTAGTTCCTCAATTTACACCTTCTCCCTTCCACAAGTTTCTGCACCTTCTATTGCATCCGACTCGCTCGCTAGCAGTAAAATTGAAAAGGACTCATCCTCTGGCTCAAACTCAAGAGATACTCAAGAGAAACTCAATGAATAATTCTGCCATTATTCACTCACCCTCATGTCGTTTTTAACCTATATTTTGTTATTTATCTTCAAAACACAAAGATATTAGAAAGAGCTTAAAGATGAAATTTCTGTCATGTCAAACCTGACTTACTTTCTGCAGCAAAACAAGAATGTTTAAAGAACGTTCTCAAAATATCTTCTATTATGTTCCACAGAAGAAAGGAAGTCATACGGGTTTGGGGTATATTACATGCAGGCGAGTAAATGACGACTTTTGATGAAATGAAGATTTTTCATTTTTGGGGTATATTTTAGTAAACTTTCCCTTTAAAGCGTCTCTTTTCCAAATAACGCAGGTTCATAGCTCTAAAAAAAGAACTACATTTGGTTCTGACGCATGAAAATCCAAGTGGTTTTTAGATGCTTTGTTTGAGCAGATCAATTAATTTATGACCCCATAATTTGGGTCTGAAAATGAATAGTACATTCATGCATTCAAATGGCTTCAGAAAACTCAGACGTTCTAAGAACTCTTGTTGTATAGAAAAGTGCTGCTTAAAAGATACTCCAAAAACTCTCCTTTTGTGTTCTATGAAAAAAATAACAGTATGTAGAGTTTGCAACAACATGAGAGAGAGAGTAAATAATGATAGATTTTTCATTTTTGGCAAACTATTCTTATAAAAATGAAACCCTTGAATTGCACTAAATGAATTCAGCTTAACATGAACCAGGATAAAGCATAAAATAATATCTGTAAAAAGTTCAAATCTTAAAACTTTAGACGTGCAAGAAAATCCCTGGACATGAAAGAGCAGAATTCAATGGGTCTGTCTGACCGTTTAAAATAAAATAAAACTAAAATGGACCAGTTAAGGATGAGCCCAATCTACAGCATTGGCACCACTTGTGTTATTTTCATCCTTTCCCTCCCACACACTCAACAGTATAGCTTTCTGCTCCTGTAACAGTACATCTCGTCTTTTCTGTTCCCGATCTAAACCCTGAGCCCTCCCGAATCACTATCCCTCGGAAACCCTGAGATCTATCTTCTTGTAAGTAAAGGTCTGACCATCTAAATACGGTTTCTCCTCCTCGCCTCCGTTTAACTCCTAAACGAGCTACATCAAGGGCTTTTCTCCCCTGCTAAAGCCCGTGAAATGTTCTGAACTTCCTGCCAGACTTTCTACGAGTAGGAGAGGTGGGATCCGTTGGAGATGTGCGACGTCACTGATGTACTCCGACTCAAACCTCCGTCCCCGCCCGACCCACCGGCACCTCCGCCCGAGGCGGTTCTCCGAAGGGGACCTGGACTGTTTCTCAGAGCCATCAGGCTGGGACCCCTCACAGCCAGGCTCTCGCCCCTTCCACCATAGCCACTCTGAGAGGAGGAAGAGGAGGAGGAGGACTGGGGAGAAGATGTGGAAAGTGAGATGGGTGGAGGAGGAGGTGGTGGAGGGAGGAGAGCAAGGGATTGGGAAGAGCCATGGGATGAAATGTGATGCGAGTGGCCATGAGAGGAGGATGAAGAGGAGTGGTGACCACCTCCTCCTCCTCCTCCACCACCACCACCTCCCCACTCCCTCTCTCGGTTGTCGCGGTACAGGTGTGGCGTACTTTGGTGGTGGTAATGCTGCGGTATGTAGCGGAGGTGATGATGCGAGGACGACGATGATGCAGACGAGGCAGAGGAGCGAGAGCTCGGAAAGCCACGGGCACCCATTCCCTCTAAATCCCTCTCTCGATCTCTCTCCCGGCTGGAGATTTGCTCTGCTCGGCTGAACCCGGCTGTACTGTTCTGACTTCGCCAGGAGGGTGGCGCCGCTGAGTTTTGGACGCCATGGCTCCACTGACTGCCTGAACGAGGCACAGGACGGGACGGCCAGCCCCCAGGGCCGGAGGAAGGAGGGTTGGGGTAGCCCTGATTGTAAGCCTCAGCGGGGATTCCACTCAAGGCCATGTTACTGAAGCCCAGACGCATGCTCTCCGAGTCAAAGGACTCGATTTCTCGAGCTTGGTGCTCGAGCAGAGCCCGGATTCGCTCAGAACGCTCGTTCTGCAAAGACAACATCTCCTCCTCGATCTGAAAACAAAAACAAAAGGGCGACAGAAAGAGAACAAATTAGAAGACACATTGCATGTCTTTTGATGCTCATTATAGTATCAGTGTCAGCTTACTGAAATTAATTGTGAGTTGAGTTTCTGGTGCCTTTGTACTATTTGAATAATGAGTTGTTGCCTATGTAATTTCAAGCATAGGCATTCAAATCAGAAGCATTTCAAATCAGTCACTTAAAAGGTAATTTTTCACGTCAATATGATACAAATTTTTTTGCAATAAGTCTAATACTTACTCTATTTTAATGTTTTAAAATGTAATTTATTCCTGTGATGGCAAAGCTGCATTTTCAGCATAATTACTCCAGCCTTCAGTGTGACATGATCCTTCAGAAATCATTCTAATAGTGCTCTAATTTAGTGCTCAAGATTCTTATTATAAATATTGAAAAGGGTTGCGCTGCTTAATATTTTTGTGGAAACCTTGATACCTTTTTTATAGAACAGCATTTATTTGAAATAGGAATATTTTATTACATTATAAATGTCTTCATAACATCTTTACTGTCACTTTTGATCAATTTCATGCATCCTTTCTGAAAAGTATTAATTTCTTTGTTTAAAAAAAAATTTGTCTCTAAAAGATCCCTAACTTTTGAAAGGTAGTGTAAATATTACAGCAGCTCATTAGGTTTTAGAACAGAGCCATCATAAAACATTCATCACTAATATTCACTCAATTTCTCTCACCCTCTGCTCAAGAAGAGCTCTCCGTATAGACACCCTCTGCTCCAGGTCTTTGGCCTCTCTCTCGTGTTGTGTGTCTGTGTGCATCTTTATTTTGCTCTGATAGGCATTAAGCAGCTCCAATTCCTGCTGCAGCTGCATGCGCAGTGCTCGGTACTCGTCCTCCTGAGTCTCATCCAATCGTAACTGGAGGGAAAACAAAAAGGTGCGATATCAGTAGAGAAGCAGCCAATAGAGAGATTTGGTCTGACTTGGAGGTTTCAGGATCTGTTGATTAACCATAAGTAGGCAAACCTCCCAAAACCAGTCAAAAACATTCCCCATCATATTTCACCTTAAAATGAAAAGAAATACTGAATTTATTTAAGGACCACTAGATTTTTTTTTCATTTTTACATTATTGTAATGAATTTTTTGTTTTGTTTATTAATAGCATTTGTTAACTGCCTTTATCTTATGCAGATAATTTTTTTTTTTTTTTTTTAAACATAAGAATATCCAACTGAGAATAAAAAAATGATTCTTTTGATTTTGGGGTGAAGCGTGATTTGGACATGTTCTTGTCCAGTTTTGTTGAGATTGACCCATGCATGTAAATGTATGCTTATATTATTCTGTACTTCAGTTTGAGAGTATACACCAGTAAAAAAAATAAAAATAAAAAAAAAGCATTAAAGATGGTCTCTCCTTGCCTTACTCACAGCCTGTGTGGACAGCATGTCTCTGATGGAATGGTCGTACTGTTCGGCCAAGATGGCCAGTTTACGTGTTTGCTCCTCTTTGAGTCTCTTCAGTACAGTTTTATGCTCTGATTTGGGCGTGGTCTCCAGCAGGTGGTTCCGCAGGGCTTTGTATTGCCGTGTCTGAATCTTACAGGTGTCTTGGAACTGACGTTTGATCTGGAGCTCTTTCGTCTGAGAGAACAAAAAACAAGAAACATATTTGAGCTAAGTCACTGCAAGTCGACATTCAAAAAAACCATCACCTTCGGATAATTTGTTTACTAGATTTTGTCTTACGAAGAAACCATTCATTGATCACATATTCGACCTTTCTCTTGAACATGAATAAACCAATCTTGTCATTCTTTCATATTTTTATGTTTATCATCACACTTTGTTCTAATTCACCAATTGGAAACAATAAAATCAAAATGGATAAACCACTTGAATATTGGATCAATGGCAATGAAACACACCTTTCCACTAATTGGTCAACTAAACTTCAAACCGTGCCGTCATCAGTTGTTCATCACTTCTACGCAACAGAATAACAGTCATCCGCTGCTACAGTTGTACGAATTCTTAAAGCATTTATTGCAACTGAATTTCATCTCTTTCTCATCAAACAAGCAGACTAATGAATGGCTTGACACAAACTGTACTGGGGCAGAGTCTAGACAAGGCTTTCTTATGTGTAGACAAATTCACCAATGCGTGCCGTGAAATTAGTTCATCCCATAAATATTAATTTACTTTGCATCTGCACCCACAGCCTACATGCACCCTAGCCTACATATCTGGTACACTGCTTGTTTTATTTAGCTGAACTACTATAAAAAAATATGTCTGGCAAAGCTGCGCGATGCACGGGACAGCGTAGGGCTAGGCGATATATCGATCTAAAAAATATATCGATATATTTTTGAAATGCGATATGGAATTAGACCATATCGCATATATCGATATAGTTCAATTTGCGCTGTGATCCTTGCTCCAAGCAGCTGCTGACCCGGAGCTCTCTGCACTGCCCCACTCTGCGTGCGTGTTTAGAGCATGTTATGTTATGAGAGGCGAATCATGACTACTTCAGAAAACCCAGCACAATAGGAACTACCAGGCAGTGACATAAGTGTACGCTGAAATAAAGTCTTTCACCTCAGAAAAACGGACTTTCTTGTCCTGTCAGCCGTTATCCTGTACTAGCGCACACTCTTCAATTGCACGCGCAAATGCGGCGGCGCGCACTGTGTATCGCCTCACTGTATATAAAGTGCAAAAGAAACTACGAGCATGCAACGCGTTACGTTGTAAATTACACAAAATAAAAGTAATGCAGGTATGATTTTCATTCTATTCACCAGGAGCAGTTTCCATGTTTCATTAACAGTTATTGTTAATATTGTGTATTCACCATGGTAACTGTCCTTTCCATATTAACCCCAAAATGCCACTATTTTTCTTTGTGTTATTTTTATATGTATATATATATATATATATATATATATATATATATATATATATATATATAGGCAAATTATAACATGTTTACACAAAATTTGTTTATATATATTCAATGTAAACTTTGATAATCATAATTAATAAATCGCAATTACAATTCCAAGGGAATAATTGGCCATTATGATTTTTGTCATAATCGTGCAGCCCTAAGGTGAGGAAACCTGTTTATTATTTATTCATTTGATTCTGTTCACTGAAATAGCCGGTTTCAATAAAACTAGTTGTGACATTTCATATTTGGCTTTGACTTTGACTGAACATTTGCTCTCACTTTGCGGAAAAAATATTGGGATATATATCGTATATCGATATTCAGCCTAAACATATCGGGATATGACTTTTGGTCCATATCGCCCAGCCCTAGGACAGCGCAGAGCAAATGCTACATTGATGTGAAGCGCAGATCAGTATCGATTCAAATGTACACTTTGAAATAACACTTTGAACTATAAAGCCAGAGATGAAGAGTATTTTTATATTTATTGCCATCACTGTCAGAAATTAACTTTCCCTATAAGGGAAAATATTTGCCCTTCAAATAGATTTTCATGGGTATTTTTTACCAAGGATCTTTTTTCTAACCTTATTAAATATGTATGTAATCTTAAATTCTTAAATTGAGAATTAAATTAGAATCATATGACACTATAGGCTGTCACCAATTAAACCTGTATCAACATATCATCTTTGCACTGAAGAAGTGGCAAAGTAGCTGCATCTGAAGTTGCTTTTAGATGTATTTACGATTTAATGCTGGGGCAGAAAATACATTTACACAGCAATTGCATAATGTAATGAGAATAATGTCAGAACGCAGATTTTTTTAGGAATAAAAAAAAAAAAGATCAAGCGGCTGTCTATATAAGTCATTGAATCACTCACTCAACAGATTCGTTCAAAGACTCGGACTCATTCAGGAATGAAACACCAGTCCGTGCGCCTATGCTCGCACAACAGTTCTGTGACTTTTCTTTGGAAGTTACATCAATTAATACTTAGTATTAATAAATAAACTCAGTGTATTGCCTAAAACAAAAGTTATGACTGCTGCATTGACACAAAAAATATACTGGTCATGCTTCCCTACAATTTAAATGCATTTGCTCTGTGCTGTCCAGTGCATTGTGCAGCTTTGTCTCACAGATTTTAAGAGTTGGCCAGCTAAATAAAACAGGCAGTGTGGTGAATAAGTAGAGTAATGGGTAATGTGGGAGCAGATGAGAGAGGTACATTTATATTTCCGAAATAAACGCTTATAATAGCACCTATAATTTCTCTGGCATGCATAGTTAGCCATAGTGAACCTATGTCTACACAGAAGAAAGCCCTGTTCATTGCACTGGTTGTTTGATGAGAAAGAGTTGAAACGTAAACGCTTTAAGAATCCATACAACTTTAGCAGCGGATAACTGTTATTCTGTTGTGAGGAACTGATAAACAACTGATGACGGCACAGTTTGATGTTTATTTGACCAATCAGTTGAAAGGGGCGTTTCATTTCCGCCCATTTAGAGATCCAATATTCAAGCTGTTTATCCATTTTGGATTTATTATGTTTCCATTTGTTAAATTAGAACAAAGTATAATGAAAACAAAAATCTAAATATGAAGGGAAAAAAATAAGATTACTTTATGTTCATGAGAAGGGTCAAATATGTGATAAATAAACGGTTTCTTTGTTTTTCCATTTTGAAGACAAAAACAAATTATGCAAAGTTACATGCCCCCTGGTGTGTTTTTACATCACTGGAATATTTCATCAGGTGTAGGGCCATGGCCACTTAGACAGTTGGGTTTAACAGAAGCCCTTTGTGGAATCTAATCCTTGCAGTTGCCAAAATTAGTATTTTCTAAACAGAAATCAATTGGTGTACAACAGAGTAATGTGGCATTAAGAACTGAATTCAGAATGCCCTTTAAATTAAAATTCAATTCAATTTGAATTTATGTAACAAATATGATGCACTATTATTCTCATAATTTGAAGGAAGTAAAATCAAAATGGGACAAAAACACCCCACCAAGCACGTAAAGAAAGCTATCCCCACCTTTAAGCTTTTAGGTTGCTGGCGGACCTCCACAGCGTGTTTCTGACGGAGTTCCTGCTCACGCCGCTTATTATACTCCATCTGATTGGCCAGTTCGCTCTGATGCTGCGTTCGGATCAGGTCGGCCCGAGTACGCTGAACCAGCGCTAGCTGCCTGAACTCCAGCTCCTGAGTGGACTCATGATGTCTCAACAACATAGCGCACTCCAGATCCTTCTGGGTTTGACGCTTATTCAGGTCCTACAGGGACAAATAAAAACAAACAAAAAAGTATGGATTATGCATAGAAAGAGATTAATAGATAAAAGGGCAAAAAAAGTGATTTAGAAAGCAAAAAAAGAAAGGGAAAAGCACACAATAACTCATGTGCGTCTCACCTCTCTAAGCAGGTCCTGCTCCAGATTGTGTCTCGCGAGCAGCATTTTCCTTTTATACTGTCTGCACTGCAGCTCGTAATACTGCCTTTGTCGCCGTAATAAAGAAGCCTCTTCTTCAGCCTGGATCTGCTGCATACACTCCTTCTGCCTCACCAGCCATTCCTGCTTCTCTCGCTTCGGTGTGGACTGATTCTCATTCAGCTCCTGTTGCCAAGGGAAAGGATTTTAGGGTGGCAAAAGAAAGTGTTACGTGTGTGGACGTATTTGTAATATGTGTTGCGTACTTGCTCTCTTTCTCTCTCCCTTTCGCAGGCTGTTTTTTTGGGCTTCACTCTTTTCCCTTATCTAGAATTGTGATATTTCGGTGCAGTGGTTTCCAAACTTTTTAGAGTGGCATATACCCTGAGGCATTTAACATGAGTGAGTCAGAGTCATTCATTCAATAACAAAGCAAGCGGCTGCATTTATGAATGGATAATTGAGTTGTTGACTCTCATGAATGATTGGTTCAGGCGCAGATTCGTTCACTAAACACCGCTGTGTGTTGTAGTTCTGCTGTGGATTTTGTTGGAACTTATTACGTTGCAAAATGGAGAAAACAATACTGACAATACGGTGTTTAAAATGTACATCACTTAATGTTACCCTTTTGTTTGTTGAAATGTCATGTTTGCAATCATGTGGGTGTTTGGAAAAAACATAAAAATTAAAAACTAAAACACAGGATGTTTTTGTAACGAAGAGTTTGAGTCTTATATCAATCTCTATGCACAGTGTCTATTTGTTCATGCTAGCATCCTCACTTTTACAAAGGAGGCCTACTTTGTCGAGAATGGCAGTATTGAAGATTAGATTGAAGATTACAGACAGCATCCTCTGCACACAATCATACGCATACTGCTTGTGTGGATGCAGTCTGTTTTGACCGCAAAAGATGAGGTAATTTGATTAGATGCCATGCATTTAATGCATTTTGCTTGTTAGAAATACATGCTTGGTTTTAATGTTATTTTAAGGTGGGGTAGAATTAAATGAAGGGCAAAACTCATTTTGTTCGTCACACACTGATGATGGCTTAGGCTGAAACGCGTCTGTGTGGACATGGTATAAATAAATATATGAGATATAATTAGAGAGTGCGGTTTTTCATCTTTATCGCATACCGTCACCTCACATACACCCTGGGGAACGCGTCCCCCAGTTTGGGAACCACTGTTTTAGTGAATTTTCTCATGTAAGCATGTACAACCGAAGGCGGTCTTTTTCTCTCAACTTTGTGAATGAGTTGCGCAACTGTAAGAGAGCGTGCGAACGCGGAGCGTGTTCTTCTCTCATGTTACTTTTTGATCTTCATTTGTGAAAATATTTTGTTTGGATTTGGAATCCGTTGGAAATTGTGCTGTATTTATGTTAGACAGGGAGCAAGGTAAGGGGCCGTTCACAGAGAACGTGTTTTTCCATTCCAATGCGCTACTTTTCCATTATTTTTCTTTGCAAACACAACTAGAGGGACGAGCATGACCGTTGCCTTCACGTCTTTTGCAGCATCTAGCGCATGGCACAGCTTTCTAAAAAGGCGGCGCTCAAGTTAAAATCAGTTCAACTTTTAGAAAACGCGCCTTTTTCTCGACTTGTCTTTTTTTGTTCCACTGACCTGCGTCAGTTTTGTTGCTTTTCTGGAAAAGGGGATTGAAGTGACCATCAGTTTTTCCCCCACGTTATATGTATCATTATTATTTTTTAATTTACAATAATTGTTACATCCTCTCCTACCCCTAGGCAAACAGGGAGGTTTGTACCAAAAGTTAAAGATAGGTAATGGGTAGAGATGTGACGGTGATAATATTCTCCCACCGGTTAATCGACTTGTGACAACACCGGTATTACCGGTTTCATCGTGGGGGTTGGGGGTGTTAGAGTGATGTAATTTTTTTTTTACATGGTGTCAATTCATCATTGTATTGAGTTTGATTGACATGCGATCTGACCAATCAAATTCCACCATTTTTGTGCGACAAAGCAGTCATAAGAGTTATTGATTAACTTCGGTGGATTTGAACTTGGCTTTAACTGAGGCAATCTGTCACGACACATCAAAGAGCCAAAAAACGGTAGGCCTATTTTATTTTTGTTTGACTGACCAAATTTGAAAGTTGAGACTTTGTTTCATATTAAATATTACCTGCTAGGTCCTGTCTTTCAGCGCGTTGTCAGTGTCCTCTATTTTTCACTGCTTGAGATCATGTTGAGAACAATAACGCCCTATTTGAGGGTATAGGGCGCGATTTCGGATTCAACCACAGTGTTTGAATGCGCGTGTGTGTGTGTAATAGGCAGGACTTTTTACAGCGCGGTCTTGTTTTGTCGCGCTTGAATGGTTGAGCGTGATCATCCAACGCTAGTCAACTGGTGACAGAAAATACGGATACTGCGTAGCCTAATTGCTTTAAAAAAAAATGTGCGGTGGGCAAGTGATGAAACCGGTGTTGCGACTGAACACCGTGTAACACCGGTAACACCGACTATCGTGCCAAGCCTAGTAAAGGGGTTGATGAATATTGTGCAAATCAAGTAGTTACTCTGAATTCATAAACAGGAAGCTCTGCGAAGAGTGAATTCATAAACATGAAGCTCTGCGAAGAGTGGACTCTTTGAGGGTGTACCTCCTTTAACTGCTCCTTGCGTTGCCTGTACTGCCGTTTCTGGGAATCCAGCAGGCCGTTGAGTTCCTTCTTCTGCTGGTTCAAAATGTGCTGCTGAAATTTCTTCTCTTCCGTCTGCGCAGCTTTAATCTAAAAAAAAAAAAAAAAAAAAAACACACATCAGATGAGTATGTATAAGCAACACTAATAATACATATAAATACATACACAAATGTTCAAAGGTTTGGGGTCAGTATGATTTGTAAAAAAAGAAAAGAAATGAATACTTTTATTCAACAGAGTTGCATTAAAATGGTCAATAGGGACCGTAAAAGACAATGTCACAAAAATTCTAAGAACACTGAAAAAAATCAATCAAAATAAATGTTACTTGAAGAAAAACAGCATATTAGAATAATTTCTGAAAGACCATCATGTGACAAAGACTGAAGTAATGGCTTTTGAAAATTCAGCTTTGCCATTACAAAAAGAAAAAATATTTAAATAGAAAAGTTAATAATAATAATATATTTTATTAACTGTTACAATACTATCGTTTTACTGTATTTTTTTATCAAATAAATGCAGCCTTCTGAAGTGACTTCTTTAATAAAAAATAATTGATAAACTTCTTTTTACTCTAAAAGTACTCTACTCCCTTTCTGATAGTGAAATTTAAATCAGAGATAATATTTAAACATCTTTTACCTAAAAGTCCCCTTCTTGCACATCACAAGACTAATATCATCATTATTATTTTTCTTAAACCCCTCACCTCTTTTTCCAGGATGGCCTGATGTTTCTTACTCAGCTTGTCTGCTTCACTTCCAAAGTTGTTTCTCTGGGTCTCCAGCTCTTTGTCCAGCCTGAGCTGATGTTCATCCATCTCAGACTTGAGTTTGTTCTCCAGAGCCAGCAGCTGTTTCTGGTGCTGCCTCCTCATGCGCTTGTACCCGGACATCTGCTCCCTCAGAGCTGAGCCCTGCTCATGCTCCTGAATCTGACGGGTCACCTGGAAAGAAAGGGAGAGAGAAGGTTGTCTATCCCAACTTCAGATCTAAAAAAAAAAAAAAGGACTCTGAGCTGCAGGTCATTCAGATGCTCACCAATGAGGCTGTGCGGATGGTGGCAAAATGGTCTCGGTTTCTGTGCACCCTCCTCCGAGCGGCCGACGACGGCTGCTGCTGCGACTCCATCTCCGGCTGATAAGGATCGTCGTAAATATTATCACGCGTCTGATGAACAAAAACAAATTAGTTCAGAAAAGGACGATTTTTGAAGATTGTGTGTTCTCCGGCTTTGATTACATACAGTGGGGCGGTGTATAATAGAGCTGTTAGAGGTGACAGTCTGTTCTCCCTCCTGCATCATGGCCATCTCAGCACTGTCGTCTGAGCCATCGGCCAGGCTGTTGACTGAGGAACTCTGGGAGCTGGCGCTGATGGACATGGAGGGCACAGACTGAGAGCTCTCCATACTGTTCACCGTGCCTGTCTGCAGGAGGTACTGCTCTGCTTCCTACACACACATACAAAAGAAAACATGTCATAATCTTTTCCTATTTTCTGTAGTTTAGAACAATATAACAAAAGAGCAGAAAATGGGCTGAAGTAGATTGAAGGATCAAAGAAGAGAAAGACAAAGGTTGACAAGCCTTTAGATGTACCTCTTCTTCCTCTCCTCCTTCCTGTGTGGGGCCATTGAGGGTTTCCTGAAACAGGATCTTCTTCATCTTCCTGTACTGCAGGTTGTCCAGCTCTCGCACAGCGTCTTTGGTGCGCGTGATCAGATCCATCACTACAGAATGAGGGCGCTCTCGACATAGGAAATGGTGCTGCGAAGGGAAAACATCGTTTGAATCACAGAGCTGTATAGATGAGCTTCATGACCCAATCTCAGCATGTGTAAACGTGGATGAGCTAGAGCAGGGTTCCTCAAACTCGGTCCTGGAGGGCCGCTGTCCTGCAGAGTTTAGCTCCAACATTGATCAAACAAACCTGAGCAAGCTAATCAGTGTCTTCAGGATCACTAGAAACTCACAGCAAAGTGTGTTTGATCAGGGTTGGAGCTAAACTGTGCAGGACAGTGGCCCTCCAGGACCGAGTTTGAGGAACCCTGCGCTAGAGTTACGCAGAATAACCGGTTACATTTGTCATGCGAGTAATTGCTATTAATGATTTAATTGCCCATTTTGTCACCTGCAGTGTAAGATTAATAATACACAGACTGTACTACAGCTTAAAATGTGATTACTTTGGAATCCAGTGTGAGCTATTAATAGCAGTGGAAGTGTTTAAAGGGATAGCTCACCCAAAAATGAAAATTACCCCATGATTTACTCACGCTCAACTCATCCTAGGTGTATATGACATTCTTCTTTCAGACGAATACAATCGGAGTTATATTAAAAAAAGTGTCCTGGCTCTTCCAAGCTTTATAATGGCAGTGAATGGTCGTTTCTGTTTTGAAGTCCATCAAAGTGCATCCATCCAACATAAAAGTGCTCCACACGGCTCTGAGGGGTTAATAAAGGCCTTCTGAAGTGAAGTGATGCGTTCGTGTAAGAAAAAGACACGAGAGGCGTCAAAGCTTACGCTACTCCTACATCCAACGTCATACACCGTCAAGTGTTACTCTTTTGGCGTAAGTCGACTTGCGTAGGCCTTCTGTCAGAAGCTAGTTATTTTAGTCTATAAAGTTTTAAATATTAAAATTTTTCTTATACAAACGTATCACTTCACTTCAGAAGGCCTTTATTACCCCCCCAGAGCACTTTTATCATGGATAGATGCACTTTAATGGACTTAAACAGCCATTCAAGTCAAGTCAAGTTTATTTGTATAGCGCTTTTCACAATACAGATTGTATCAAAGCAGCTTCACAGTATTAAATTAAAATAATACAACAAAGTTTTTTTTTTTCAAGAGGAATTTATTGATTGATAAAATTAAATTAAATATCCCCAAAATATCCCCAACTGAGCAAGCCAAAGGCAACACTGCCATTATAAAACATGGAAGAGCCGGGACATTTTTTAATATAACTCTGATTGTATTCGTCTGAAAGAAGAATGTCATACACCTAGGATGGCTTGAGGTTGAGTAAATCATGGGGTAATTTTCATTTTTGGATGAACTATCCCTTTAAGTAATGTATACTTTTTTTGAACGTCACCAAATTATGGTTTTATTGGCTTAAGAAAATGCTGATCAAATGTTATTGATTAAACTGTTCACATAACACTAACATCACTGCTTTTTTAATACTTTTTACCCCAGCTGTAAAAATACACCAAACTTAGCATTAGGGCTGGGCGATAATTCGATCTCGATCCGGGATCGCGCAAAAATTTTTAACGATTTCGATAATATGCTTGGGACATATTATTCGATATCACATGAAAAAGTAAGCGCAACAACAACAGTATCAGTCTGCCGGCTGCAGTATATAATTAATGCGATATGGCTCAGGTTTCCGTTGTCCGGTAATGCCGGACATTGGCCGGAAAAAAAATGAAATGTCCGACAAAATTAAATCTCTCCGGACAAATTGTCCGATTAAAATTGCCTAATAATCCCCTCCCCCCTAACACAATCTGAATTTGAGAATAAGCCTAAAATGTATAAAGCAAAAATACACCGACCTTTGGCTATGTTATAAAGGAACAGGCTCTACCGTTTGAAAGTTATTAAAAGTTATTAAACAACATCGCATGCTGCATTTCAAATAAAGCGCACGCCTAAAACGGCTGTAATATAGACCTAAACAACGAACGAATGAGTGAGACGTTTCAAATATGGCCAGGCCCAGGCAGACTAGCCGCCTGTAAAAGCTTTTTTCAGAGGCCAGACGCGACGGACGATGGTGAATCAGGAACGCCTGAAGCCTCAGATGTCCAGACAGCTCCACCACCACCGGAGAAAAAGCAGAATCGGATCAAGACGAAGCAGCGAAGTCGCCTTGCGGAGAACAAGGTTACGCGGCTTATGCGCATTGCAAGTTATGGAGAGACACTAGCCGCGTTTAGGCTACCCTTCAAATTGCACAAATTGAAATTGCGAATTAAAAATACGCACAATGGAATATTTTGCAAAACTGATATGAAAACAGTTTTTTGCGCATTTACAGTCACCTGACTTAGAAGACGCGGTGTGTTTGAGGTCCATGTATAGCTACGCAAATAATAATCATTTTATATAATTTTATTATATTATAACATTTAATAGGCTATATTTAGAAGACGCTTTTATGCAAAAAAGGAACAAAGCTGAGTGTGGAGCGCGCACTGCATGGCACGGAGGTGCGGGCGCGAACACTTGCAATAACAGTGGAAACAACTTAAAATACTCTATCATTTCTGGTCATACAGAAAATAATAATACATTATTCTCAACTACTTTTATTTGTGTAAACTCACAATAACAAGAAAACGTTGTGCTTTTGTAAAATAAAATAAAACAATTAGACGCACTTTCATGATCTCCGTAAACTGCAGCGCGAGAACTGAAACAAAATATAGCCTATGTAGGCTAAAGCTTGAAATGTCCACTTTAAAACGAACAAATTCGAATCGAAAGTTAATACCTTCTGATTATGCAATCCATATGAAAGGTGCATTTCTCTCTAAAAGCGCATCTGCTTAACAGCGGAGATGGAGATATGATTTTAGCCGACACTTAGAAAACAATAGTTTATTAATAATATTAATGACTCTTCTCATTCAGCACTGCGGGAAAAACATCAATTCCAGGTTCTAATTTGGCCTTAGAAAACCAGTAAAATCGACATGTTTTCCATATTAATTTGTGAATATTTTAAATGTTTAATAAAGGGGCAAAAAGTCATAAACAAAAATCTGAAAATTCGTCGGTATTTACTTTTTTGCGCAGCAGTTGGTGTAGCCAGTTCAAATAAAAATTTTGGTGTTCAACTTTGCGTTTTAAAAAGACAACAACCGTTCATTTTTCGTTTTTTCAATTACGGGTTAAAAAAGGAAAAACGAATGGACACAAAAGTAGCCTACATGGATCGTTTGGACAGAATACGAGACAGAGTTCTTTATTAAATTCATAAAAGAAACAATAATTAGCCTATAGGAATACTGGATTCTAAATCTCAAATAAATGGCACAATCAAAACCTCGGAGCAGAAATGAGGGCGAAACACCCAGAAACTCCTTATATGTGTCGTTCGCAGTATAAGGGTCTTTCCCTGCCATTAATGCTCGGATAACACGCCACGTCAGAGAAAAAAAAGGACGTTTTAGTCGCCTAACAAGTAATGCATTAAGTAGCATTAATGGAAACGCCGTCATTTCGCAATAGTTTTTTTTATCGATATTTAGATAATAGCGCAAAACATTTGCGCAAATCTGTAATGGAAACGTGGCTACAGGGAAGTTTTGATTTTAAGTCGGCAGCTGCACAATTCAGCACTGCAAAACAGCGTAAAAAGTAGCCTAAAATGACGCGAGACAATGTTATAGGCCTAGTCATTTGTTTGATCCAGTTCATTTGACAAGGAGTCATTTCACGGTGGCCAATTTAAATGTTACCAGCTAAATGAGACATACTGAGAGAGTATAATTAAGTTCGCTTGAGTAAAAACAATAGGCTACTATTCAGATATTTTATGTGGGGAAGGGGGATTGGTTTGTTAAACTATGAAATGTGAAACCATAGTAAAAACAATTGGCGTTGATTGACGCCAATCGGACGTTCATGTTTTTTTCCGTCTATTTGAAAGTTAGGCTAATAAACATGTTGCATTCTATACGGCCTGATTATGTCATTTTTTAAGTTACATAGCCTGCCTCCAGTTTTCCTCAACTTGACTAATTAAGAGGCGATATTTGACCGGCATATCATCAAAATGTCCGGAAAACGAAACCTCTGCCGGTCAAAATAAAAAAAAATTAAAATATATTGAAAAGTGACCACTGACCAGTCACTTACTAGTTTGCACTTGTTTGAAAGCATATAAAACTCTGTATGAGCGAAAGAGCGCTGAATTTTCTTTTGCCAGTTGTGGGCCCTGCTGCTCTCTTGACCAATGGAAAGATTCATACAATGTGGGAGTGTAATGTGAATCCTTTGGCTGCATGAAGACCTTAACAAAAATATTTTGTGCTCATTATTGGAAGGCATATTGTTTAATTTTTCATGTTATTAAACTTTATTCTAAAGTTTCAGTGAATATCTTGTTTCTTCAAGCTTCAGGATGTCCCTTACACTGGCAGCATCTGCAAAAACTACATATCGTGATAAGAATCGAGATCGATAAATATGGAAAAACATATCGTGATAAAAAAAAAATCCATATCGCCCAGCCCTACTTAGCATGTATGTTCTGGGATGAATGGTTGCTTATCAGCTAGTGGTTGAATTTATTTAAAACAATAAAAACATGCAACAAAAAATAAATAAATCCAAAACTGGCTAACTCATTTGAGATAAAGACTTGCAATATCTCATGGGTTTTGCCATGAAATCTTTTAAAATTTTTGACACTCCAACAGAAGTCATTTCTATATTCCAGTGGAACATAAAGTGCACAATAATAGAGGTTATTTCAAACTAATCACGAAAAGGCGATTATGTAATGACAGGCCTAGCTAGAACAAGGGACGAGAGGGGGAGAGAACATGTGAATGAAAGAGTGAATGAAGAGTCAGAGAGTGTGTGTTCAAGTCTCACATTGAGCAGCACATCTGAGGTAGGCCTGTCCTGAGGGATCTTTTGAAGACAAGAGTCCACAAAGTTACGGAAGTAGTCCGACCTGCATTTAAAATAGGGAGAGAGAAAAGTAAAGTTAACCACACACACATACACAGAAAACATAAAAAGACAAACATACAGAAAAACATGACACTGCAATAGTAAAAGCAGTCACTTCAAACTTATTTTAATTGACCAATGGAGTCAATGGACACTGGCCATTTCAAAAATCTTTGTGGAAGACTTCCAGTAAGCAACTTCCACAAAAATGAGTTCAACAAAAGTAATTGATTATGCTGCTTTATTATTAACCAAGTAATTTTCAGTAGAAATCAAAAACATCATATAGGTTTACTTTGACGGCTGCTTTTAGACTTGATTGTAAATAGATCGAGAGAGAGAGAGAGAGAGAGAGAGAGAGAGAGAGAGAGAGAGAGAGAGAGAGAGAGAGAGAGAGAGAGAGAGAGAGAGAGACCCATTCCTTCTTTCCTGACAGATTCATATTATGCTGCTGTTGTTGCTAACACTACTAAATAATTGTTATTTACCTACCAGCTAATAAAATGTCAGTTTACCCACACACTGAAAAACAAATATATTGATTGCAAATGCAAGAGAACAATGCAAAAGCAAAACCAAACATTTAAGATGAAACAGTGAAAGAAAAAAAAAAGAAAAGAAAGAAAAAAGTAGAACAAAGTTCTCACCAGTGGTTTGACGCCAGGACAGGGCTTTCGTTTTGCGCAATGTGGTATAAGGCACTCATAGCATTCATATTGAACAAGGGCGGCTTCCTTTCAGCTAGACAAAGAGACAAACAGAAATTTAAAACCAGTGCAAGCACACACACACACAAAAAAAAAGATAATTACGTCGGAATAAAAGGATAAGACCAGAATTAGTGCTACAATCAAATAAACAGAAAGTAAGAGGTATGAGTGAATAAAGGAAAAGGCTAGGAGTTTAAAGGAGACACACAGAGTGGGTGAGAACAAGAGAAAGAGGAGTAGAAGTTAGCTTACAACCCAAAGCAGCTTAGACACTAAAACCCAAATCCCTTTCCAAGCAAAAGACGGCGACAAAACACAGACTCGCAAGCACAGTAACACGCTGGCCTAAATGAACCCTCTTAATACTCGAGACGGCCTGAAGTTTCAGGTCAGTGGGAGGTGGAAAGTCATGGATGAGTTACAACATCACAAACCTAGTTCGATAGAGGTGATGCCGAGAGACCAGACGTCCACTTTCCCGTCGTACTGCCCCTCGTCCATGGCTAGGATCACTTCTGGGGCCATCCTAAACACGAGAGGGGATGGATCATGGTAAACACTACTTACTTTGCTCCCTTGAAAGAAATAAAAGCACAATCTACTGCACAGACACACTTTAATATTCACAATGCAGGTTCCTCTCAGTTCACGTAGACCATTTATGGACCTATATTATGTCCGACATAGTGAATGTTGCAATCAATTAATATCCTTTTTATATGGCAATTATGTTTCCTAAAGGTTGTGTTATTAGACTTGTTTTGCAATCCCTGTCATGACTTGAAAGTATGAGTGTTAAAACATTTTAATAGTATCTGAGATTTACATTTTAGCAGAAAACCATGGTGTTAGAATTGGAAGGGTTAATTCGTCTATGCAAACTAATGTAACCTAATTAGTTCAGTGGTTCAGTCCAAAACTCTGATTGTAAGATTATTACTCTTGTCACTCAAAAAGTTAATTGAAGTCTCTGTGGTGTTCGTCTCTTATTAAAATGTCTTTGTAAACATATTAGGTAAATATAATTGTTTATTACTATGTTAACTACCATTCAAAAGTTTGGGGTGACCAAATTAAAATAGAGTAAAAAACATAATATTAGATATAATTAAAAAATAGCCATTCAAACCAAGAATAATAACTATAAAGTTTAATAATCCTTTTAATTCAATGAGAATATGGTAATCCACACCACAACTATAACAATGACACAATATTGTTGGAATCACTTTCAGAATAATAATTTTTTCTCCAGCTGAAGAGTGATTAAAAAAACCGTTGACAGCCAATCAGAATCCAACCCGCCTAAAACAAGTTTAACTTTTTAAAGAGGCAGACAACGTAACTGTGTGTCCGCTGGTGTGTGCACGCTAATATGGTTATCGTTCTAGTCTGTAATAGTTTTTGAAGATTCTTTGATGAATTAAACATTTACAAAGCAGCATTTATTTGGAATAGATTTTTTTTGTAAAAGTGTTTGCTTCCAAGGAGTTGTCCTTTGCTGAATAAAAAAAGTAGTTATTACTGACCCTAAACTTGAACAGTAGTGTACTATATATGCACTAACATGCATAAAGATGATAAAATTATTCTCTCATGCTCATTTATTAAAAGAACCCTTCATATTTGCCTTACCCGCGATTTCCAGTTTGAATTCCATAGAAACCATGAAAACATCAAAGACGCTTTAATATATTATGTGTTTTATTAGACAGGTGATCAACTGTTTGGATACCTTTATCGACAGAAACTAATCATTGTTATATACAGGCATGAAAACTGGTCAGGGGTAAAAAAAGGTGAGAAGGATACGGCAGCAAAAAATCCAATCCAATCAACTTTATATATATAGCACATTTGAAAAAAACAAGGTTACCAAAGTGCTGCACAAAGAATAAATAGAAAATATAATAACACATAAAACATAAAATATGAGACCCCCTGAAAGCCTCAAAAGCAAAATTTGAAGGGGGTCTCAAATGTTGTAAAAAGAAAAAAAAATTGTCGTCACCAGTGTTAATTTTATTAACGAAAAAATGTACGTTGATGACCTTTTTCCCCTGACCAAGACAAGGCGATGAGAGACGACACCCACGTCATTAAACGATAACTGTGACTATATCAACACATGCAATATCGTTGACAAAAAAAATACGAAACTGAAATGTGTTTTAAAAAAATAAAAATTTGACCAAAACCACTTATTTTTGTCGAATAAAGGAGAAGACAACACATTACAGACTGTTTTTACGAGCGTTCATGCTTACGGTTGCCAGATTTCAATCATTTAAACCCCAGTCAGAGCTTTTCTGTTAAAAGAGCATGTTTTTTACCCGGTCTTTTCAATAGTATCTGGCAACCATACTACACTTCTGAAGAAGCGCGGATGATCTGAAAACACAGACAAGTAAGCTGGAGTTCCGCGATCTTCATTTAAGATTTTCATTGAAAAGATTTTCTCTCGCAGCGTCCGACAGCAGCATATAAGCACAATAAAAGCTCCGGAGCTCCTCTATGGGACTTGAGACTGGTGTATTGCGCAAGGGTCTCTTATTAGCATTCACTCCACCGGCCTCGTTCCGCTCCCACAGCTCTCTGCCCCGTCCAGCTCAGTAACGTTAATAAAACTTTAATACATCAGCTTATCCATGAACATGATTTCTCCCTGAGTCCCATCGGATTGTTTTCCATCGGCTGTGGAGGTCAAGACGTCAACTCCCATGATTCCACACTCATTCACGGCGTCATCAAGCTACGCCATTGTTATTGTTTTGAACAAGAGACCTCTAGCGGTGAAAATTACATACTGTGCCTTTAACCAAATAATCAATTGTATTTACAACTCACCAGTAAGGTGTACCCACAAAAGAGTTGGCGGGAGAAACGATTGAGGCAGAGCCAAAATCTCCAAGCTTCACCTGACCGGGCTCAGTTAGCAGAATATTACCTGCCTTCACATCTCTGGAAAAAGAAAAGAAAAGAAATGAGGATCTGTGCATCTTTCAGCGCTAAAAAATAAATATATATTGACAATGGAGTAAAAAACGTAGATGGCACTACAAAAGAACAGCCGAATAAAAATCTCAAAGCGAGCAGGTCAAGCATTCAAGAAAAGGGTCAGCGGTCTCACCTGTGTATCATGTTATGAGAGTGAAGGTAAGCGAGGCCCTGAAGTGCACCGTGGGTAATAGCAGCTATTTCCACCTCCTGCAGAGGCTTTTTATGCACTGTTGGATAAAAAGAAAATAATTCACTGTGGGAAAATATCACAATCCAGAAATGTGACGATTACAATATTTACACCTGCATGTTTCCCTATGAACTGATGATGGTACAAATATAGCACAGCGGAAACAAATGGACACCTCTAATGTCAGACAGGACAGCTGAGGGAGAGCACAACAGCTTTATTTGGTAAGAAGGGAGGATGTGAGGAAGGGTAAACGAACTACTCACCCTCTAAAAGATCAGAGGCTGATCCTAGACAGTATTCCATCACCAGCTAACAGGAGAGACAGACAACATTAGCACACGTCAGACAAACACGTTGCTCACACCACACGCACATGCACTTACCCATGCTGTGTGCTCTCTGAGGTAGCACCCTTTGTATTCGATGGTATTGGGGTGTCTGAGCTTCTGCAAGAACTTCACCTCCTTTATGATGTCCTGCCATTTCTGTGGGCCAAGAGAGAGAACATGCCAAACAGGCAAAAATTTGGTTAGTCTTCGTGAATGAGTTCGAACTGTCTGATTCGATACTGTTGAGATACAAGTTGTATTTTGACTCTGACCTCATTGGACTGCTTGCCACTGAACGACATCTTCTTGATGGCCACGACTTCATTGGAACGCACATCATGAGCCTGAGAGAAAAAATACGGTCATATAGAGAGCCTTATGACACACACGTACAAACACATCCATAGCTAAATATTGGCATGGGTTGCTCACAAAGTACACAGCTCCAAAGCTGCCATGACCGATTTCCCGTAGATCAGTGAAGAGCTTCTCAGGATCATCTCTGTAGAAGAGCTCAGACACCTCCGAGTCCTTCAGGGTCCCAGTACGCACACTGGCAGGCATGACTGGCTCCTGAGACAGAGAGAGAGAGAAAAAAAAAAAGAAAGAACTGGTAACTATGCATGAATGCTGAATAAGCAATCCTGTTGTATTTTGTTCATCTGCAACATCACAAAAACAAGGCATTGAGTCAACAGGCGGACAGAAGGAACTTCTCAACAGGCGATCTAATTCAATGAGACATCAGTCTGGACTTCTATTTTAATCAGGGCTTAAAAAAAAAAAAAAAAAAAAAGTTCTCTCCAAGTAGAATCAGTATTTTAACGTTTCTGTCCTTACTTTCCTTATTATACATAACAGTTCTGAAAAAGGTTTAAATAGAAAAAATATAGATGTTAATAACATCATGTTAATTTAGAATATACTTTATACAATTTTATAGTCAGACTTGCTCAAATTTTCACTCACAATTGACAACACATGATAATTAAGCTTTAATATTTAATGCATCATCAATTTTACAGAGAGACTTATCAGACGAATTGACCGGAGAGATACTGACTGACAAGTTTTTCTAAGTGCTAATCTAAAAAAGTAATTGGGAATGGTGAGCTTATATAGGCCCAGGTGTTCTATGGCTACTACTTTCTAAGAATTAGCTGGCTCACATTAACTACAGAAGTGTTTCATTTCATGTCACTAAACATGTTTCTAAACAGGTTTTAACTTTAGGCTAAACATTCATCTGTACCTCATTTTTTGGATGCTTCTTTGTGGTTATTTAAGACATAGCCTAGAGTTTGTTGTGGCGGTGACAATTAAAATGTATTTCTATAACTGAGCGTGGGCATTTCACTCATGTTGGATGCGTCAACGTCACATTTGCATATGCTGCTGTACTATTTGTATTCATGATTGGTTTTCTGCCAAATTGAAATATTAAACAGAATGATGAAACAACGTTATTGACTGGTTAATGGTAATTTCAAATAAGAGTTTGTTTAAAACGATTAAACTTTCATTTTTGTTTGTTCCTGTTAAATTTTCATTTTTTCCTTTCAATTCCCTGAATGGTTCAGAGCCATGATTTGAATCAAAACAAATCTCAGAGCCAGTAAAAATGGCTTTAGGTGAGTAAACAGTCACCTTGACTTGTGGCTGACAAAGTTTGAACTGTAAGTTTGCATTTAATGAAACAAAGATTGCTGAAGTCAACAGATTTTACTAATGGACTAATAAAATAAAAGAATGATTCAGCCATCTTTCTAAAGTCATTTATATACCCCTGTAAAATGGCTCCAAATCTCAGGTGAAAATTGACATATTTAACACTCTCTACAAAAGAGTGGATTACTCTGCAAATATACATCTGTGACATTTAATATTTGGCCTGCATCACTATTTATGTTTGTTTTTAAACCCCCCCCCCCAAAAAAAAGCAAAATAAAAAATTTGACCCAGGGACCTTAGCATTGGACATGGAATGACCCTTAAGCGACCACACTGTAGATAAACACAGCAAGACATATATACATGCCAATCTAAATTTACCTAGCAAAAAGTTAAATATGGACCTTGTGTACTGTGCACCTGATAACCCCAAGCACAGTTTAAATCCAACCAATCTACAGATAACCAAGAGGGGAAAAACATGAATGCATACAATACCATTCAAAAGTTTCATAAGTTACTTTTATTCAGCAAAGACGCATTAAAATAATCAAAAGTTACATTAAAGACATTATAGTGTTAAAATATTTAAATTTCAAATAAATGCTGTTCTTTTGGACTTTATATTCAAAGTCTCCTGAAAAAAAAAAAAAAAATTATAATAAAATATTTCCAGAAAACATTAAGCAGCACAACGGTTTTCAACATTGATAAGAAATGTTTGTTGAGATCCAAATTAGCATATCAGAATGACTTCTGAGGGATCATGTGATACTGGAGTAATGACTGCTGTAGGGCTGTCAATTTAAAATTGGAACTTCGAATATTCGTCAAAAAAAAAAATAATCAAATCCACATTTAAATGTAAAAACGGTGCATTCGTAGTGAGTTGTAGCGTTTCAATGTTTTTGTTAGCATATCCAGTTGAACTCAATAGATGTGGCGCTGCTGCGTTGCTCAAAACATTGCAGAAATAGAAAAGCTCAATGCGGAGAATATTTAGGTTACATCAAAACCACAACTAAGCTGCAGTCAATCCTGCATTAAACAAACTCTTTCTGCGCTGCTTTTCCATTGTGCACTAGACGGACATCTTTGACTGTTTGCATTTGCATCTCGCATAAGAGAGCCGCATTTTTAGAAAGCCATGTAAAGTCAAAAAGTTAAAAAACATGTCTCGAGAGTAGGGCTGGGCGATATATCGCATGACATTGTTATGCGCATCTCGTCAGTAAAGCCGGTTCCTTGATTAGTAGTAAATCGCCATCACCTGCTTTCAAATGGAGCGGCATTTACTACACAGAGCCGTAGTTCACTGACAAGCTGAGCCATATCGCATTAATTATCGCGGACGTATCGCCTGCGAGATGCGCATAATGTCATGCGATATATCGCCCAGCCCTACTCGAGAGTCAAGACTTTGTGTGGGATTTCTTCCCATTCCATTGCATCTCATGTTTTTAAATAAAAAGGTAATTTGTGTATAATTATGCAATTTACAAAATTATACTTGATTTATAAACATTAGTTTAAACGTCATGAACTTTTTTTTTTACAGCCATGCTATTTTATATGCATTAGTTAATATTTTAATCATTGCACCCTCAGGAGACAAGCCAATAGCTTTTTTCCTCTGAGTGAAATTAAACCTTTTAAATTACAATATAATTCAAATATTAGTAATTTAAGAATAAACTTCAAATTTAGTTTTTCAGCCATTTAGACAGCTGGAAATTCAGCATTGTCATCACAGGAATATATTACATTTAAAAGTAGGCTATATTAAATTATAAGACAACAGTAATAATTAATATAAAAATAGAAGACAATTGTAATGAATTAATATTCTTACAAAATGACTGTTTTGCTGTATTTTTGATAAACAAATTGGGAGCAAATGGCATTTAAAAAAAAGGTTTGTTTGTTTGGGGTGAAAGTGGTTTTCAAAAATTGAACCAAGTGCCAAAATACCACTCTTAACTTGTAAACTCCTCATCTTTTCTCTGGCTTGGCTTAGCCTATATGCCAAAATCTGGCATCTGCAGCACACTATGAAAGACTCAGTAAAGTCTGTGACCCAGTTAGAAGTTGTGACTCTGTGCAGCGCATTAATAAAGAAGATGCTGTAATCTGCCCTGGTTGGATGGATTTTCAAAATCAGATGTTTCGTTCCTTCCTTTTTCATCTTCTTCATGCTAATGATCCAATACTGTTTGTTCAAACTTTTTGAATTGCCAACTATTGTGGAGAAAAACCGACTATTACATTCACATCCAAACACATAAATCCATAATATACACACTGATCAATATGTAAAGAACATATAATTTGCATATGCATTTAAAATTCACAAATCACGCACAGTGGAAATGTAAATATGTATTTAAGCTTCAGACTGAGTGAGGTGGTTTAGTAGAAGGTTTGCGAGGGAGTGAAAAACTACATTGGGTTAAACTTTGCAGCAATTAACCATTTTGATTATGGATTCATCAGTTGGTTATAAGTTCTTTGATTCATTTGAGCAAAAAGTCACAATTCAAAATCTTGAGAAATGTTCCGATAAACAATTTGCAAATTGAAGGCAAAAAAAACAAAACAAAAAAAACAGGATAGTAGAAGAAACAAGTTATTGTAATTTTCTCTTCCAGTAAATGTAAGGAACATTTTTAAATGCTCTTAAATATTTCTATAGAAAAATGCTCATATGTGCATACAGAAATTAATATCACTGAATGGCCTACTTGCACTGAGCTTTGTGACGCACTTCGCCACCTAAAGTGAGTGTACGCAAGATTAAAAAAATCTGAACATTTTTAGAGACAGGATAAAGAGATATTTAGATTTTTCTAATAATCTGAATTTTCCAAACTCAACGGAACATGAAGTAATCCAACACAAGCCGATCTGAGAAAGCAGCAGCTGTTAAACATATACAATTATTTCACTACGGTGTCAGTGCTCCTGTGTGAGACCTGATGAATAAGATCAGTAATATTTATTTATTTTAATTCAATCAATATTTAAAAAACCCTATTGTGTGTAATTTTTCATAGTCAATCATTTTACTGTATGTAATGTATTTTTAATTAATATTCAAAATTGTTAATTAATATTCAAAGTAGTCGACTGTCACTCTCCTCTACGCTGTGTGCGTTACTGTTTAAGATTAAATATTTAACAGTTACATTTATTTAAGGCACGTACTACCGAGCATTCATTCATTTAAATATTTTAAAAGACTGGAATAAGAGCGCCAGTGCAAACAGTCAAATTCATGATTTTTTTTAAATCAACAGGTATGAAAAATATGATCACAGTAAGAGAAAACACTGTTAATGAGAGGACGAGACCTGGACTGCAGCAGGTCAGTGGGGAAATAGAAGCTATGTGTTATTCGGAAGGCACAGTTGGAAAGTTGGAATATATTTAACATTTCAGCAGGTTAAAGATAATTCATATTAATGCAGAGAACAGGATTCGTTGTTTTAATCAATTGACAGCCAAAAAACATAATAATAATAATAATAATCTGCGTTCTCATGCATGTAGGTGCGCTGAATGCTGTAACCGGAAACTCCAAAGTTATAATAAGTAAAACACGGAAGTAGTCGTGCAAGTAGTCCAAAGAAAAACACCAGCAAAGTCAAAGCAGCTGACAGAAACCTGGCCAGATTCATTTGATCTCCTATGCTCTGGTGATGATAATTGATCCTGAAATCTGATCTGAATCTTTACTGGCTAGTTGATGCAGCCCATTTAAACGATAATAATAAAAAAAAACACTGAGAAACAAACACATTGGAGACATTCTTACGCTAGTTTGAATCAGACAGGTGGAGACTTGCAATTATTTGAGATTCTTCATTGTTATCTTGATGTTCTCACCGGCTCCTGAGGCTCAAGCTTTTATAAGAACACGAATATCTATAAGTCAACCAATTCTCTGCACTGTATCACCATCCCTGAATTCGTTGAGTCTGCTGCAGAACTATAAAAATCACAAACACTAAACTGTTAACAAATATCTGTATTAAATCAGCTAAATTAAATCTGTAACACCATGATCTCACATACTAATAGGGCTGGGTATTTATTTACATAAATTTCAGGATTCAATTAGATTTCGATTCACAAGCTTGTGATTCGATTACGGTTAAATTCGATATCAATTATTTCGGATTAGGGGTGTAACGATATTCGAACCGAACCGAAAAACCGCGATACACCACCCACGATACGAATCGCGATACTCTCATGGCGTACCGAACACGCCCGCCCCGCCCCCTGCTGTCCCGGCTCATTGGACCTCATGTCTTATGTGTACACAACGAATACAGCGTTGCCTAACCACCATTAACCACATTTAATCGCAATAAGCTCAGTGTTTTGTTACATTCGATAATAAGCAAGGTGTAATCTTTCAAATTCTGTCTATTTGATGACGAAATTCAAACATTAAATGTCGTTTTGGCGCTCTTTGATGTGGCGTGACAGATCACCGTAGGCTACTAGGCTCCTCATTTCAAGCGGCAGCGCGGAGCGCGAGTAAACGCGATTCTCATCCTCAGTTACAGAATAAACATGAATGGACACCTGAAGGTATGTTGAAAGATACAGTATACTTACTGAAAGGCATCATAACTCGTGTAATCGCTCAGTCAGTGTTTCAACAGCGGAAATATGTCAATAAAACGCTTCTTTTTTCACATAGCTTTATTTACCTCAGGCAAGTCATTCAGTGTCCACAGCTTGTTGGTTTGCTAAGGAAATGAACTCTTTCACTAAATAAATGCACTATATTAGCCTATATATTATATTTTACTTAACCTGTTAATGACATCTTGATTATTTTATGTATGTTTAAAATATCTGTCATGAAAATGACAGCAACTGTGTAAATTATTATATTTCAATAATAAATTAGAGTAAAAACATATGTTAATGTAAAAACTGCCTTATGTGCAGTTTACATGTTTTCATACAATTTGTTACTTGAGTGTTGATTATTATTATATCTAAAAATAAATAGCAACTGAATTTAGGCTAAAAGTCTTGGCTCTGTTGTTAAGCTTTAATGTTATAGTAATGTGCAAGTAAGGGCTCCTATATAGTTTACAGCATTAGCAGATAATTAGTTTTATCCTTGCGAAACGTTTACTTGTAATTGAATTAATTTAAAGACAAGGACACAATTTGTTAATTAAATTATCTGTTTAAAAACAAAAACAACTTTAGCTTTCTAAACCCCCCACTCCACCTAAATGAACCGAACCGAACCGAACCGAGACGTCAAAACCGTGGGACGTACCGAACCGTCAGTTTTGTGTATCGTTACACCCCTATTTTGGATACACGCGAGTCAGTTGGTACTACATTACTATCATATTTAAGGTTAAAATTAACTGATTTGTATACAAACACTAAAAACACTCGAGGCAGTTTTTATTATAATGAAGTTGTACTAACTTTACAATAACAATCATATTTCTACTCCAATTCGTGTTTTGAAATATAAACATGTAAATGCTGTCATAAAAACTTGGACTTATTCAAACATTCCTTAAAAATTGAAGATTTTTTTTATAAGGAAAGGAATGTGTAATGTGGTGCATATTTATAAAAATGCTCCTCTCTAGAATTCATTTTCCTAGCTGACTAACGAGTTTATGTACACTGAATATGAGGTAAATGTGACGTTATGTGAAATTGTTTACAAGCTGTTTTCTTGACGTCTTTCCGCGGTAGAAACACTGAGCGATTACATGTGACATGGATTTCGGTAAGTTGGACTGTATCTTTTAACATACCTTCAGATGTTCCTTCATGTTTATTTGTTGAACTAGGCTAATCGGTTCTTGGGATTTAAGAATCGATATCGGTTGGTAAAAATGAGAATCGAATAAAATCGAGAAACCTTTTTTTTTTTTTTTTACCAAGCCCTACATACTAAACTGTGCTTTATAGGCAGTCAGTCTGAGGTCTAGACCTGAAGATTTAAGACCCCGATACTTCAAGCGAAATCGAAGAACGAACTGGTGTGATGTTATTTCGAATAAAATCAGGCAAAAACAAAGTTCGTTTTGTGTTTGTTTCAGGGGTTTGTTTTTTAGACAAGTTCGCTCTGGCTGGTAAACACCGAACTAACATTGGTCCATGCATGGCGATTATGAAATAGGTAGGTGTGGCTTTTGAGGCTCTGCCTTCTTTGATGTGGAAATGTTCTCCGCTTCATTTCTTCTTTTCAGTCCATCGAGGACAGACAACCATGAGTAAAAACATGAACACACTGGAGAGCCGCTTTATAGTAGAAAATTAAGTTGTAATTCTCATTGCAAAAAGACACTGACACTGTTTTTCCATGTTTAATACTGTAAATCTATTGCAAGTGGTATACATAAACGTAATGTGACTTTACTGGTGCGCCGAATTGCAGAGCTTGTGCAAACATCCACATAGCTATGATCAGATGCTTTCTTTATGGTTTTCTCATCGCTGTCATTTGCGCTGTGTGTTTATTTTATTGAAAGGAAAGCGTGGAGCACATATTTACATATTCGTCTAAACGTCACTCTCAGCACGGGCGCCGTCAGGATGTTCGCCAACAGTATACCGCTGCTCCCGTATTTCGAACTTATCACCCCAAAGCAAAGACAGAAAAGAACTTCGCTGGGAGTATATCGGGGCCTTTACACTAAACACATTTGAAAGACTTGTAAATGAATAGAAACATTTAATTTAAGACATGAGTGAGGTCCATAAAATCAAAATTAAATGCAGTTTGAAATTGATTTTACTTCCGTAATTCGATGAGTTTCTGAATAAAATACGATATTAAATGGGAAAAATGTGGTTTGGACTTGATTTGATCCATTGGGAAATGACAATGGAGTCCGATCGTTGGAGGGGAGGTGTCAAAAATTTAGGAATTCTTGACATCAGCAGAAAAAGGAAAGTTGTTTCCTTATACAAAATAATACCAAGACAACATGGTTTGTAAAGGAATAACATGCATTGTTCGATTTTACATTGTCTTTACAGTTGTGATGAAACAACAAATCTTTTCTTCAGTATTGTGATGTACCAATTGATTTGAGTGTAAAGGATTAGCCTATCAAAAAAAACAAAACAAGAAAAGAAATGAAGGGCGGGTAGTTAGTTCCATGCATCAGTTGTTGATTGGAATTTAAGATGTGGGTGTTGCAAGTAAAGGCAGATAAACAAGCTTGCAGGAGCGGAGTTTAAGAGGACTAAATGACTAGAGAAACTAGAGAGAGAAGTCTGTCATTTTTGCTGGAAGGACCAGTTATGATATTTTGATACATTACAAGGTCAATAAAAAAAACAAAAAAAACATGGCTTATCACACTATGATAAGTTACAAGCATTTAGAAAACAGAAAGGGTAGATTTTCAGTTCATGCCAGCAACTTAAAATACAGTATTTTGACATGGACAAAACAATGATAGACACGGCCATTCCCAGCAAATATGTGTTGGAATCTGGGACAGTCAGCTCAGAACACAACTCTGGAAGAGATGCTCACCCCTGCACAATAAAACAGACGGTGACTCAATCACACCACGGGAGACAAGCAACTGTGCTTCACCCGAGTGTCAAAGCTTTTAGCAGCACAGAAATCTTTCTGGTTGCTGTAATGAAGGAAAAGCATATGTCATCTGAGCTCTGTGGATGACCACCAGTGCTTCCAGCAGCATGATTACAGGGTGGTGGGGGTCTATGGGATGGAGAAGTCTATTGCACATTTCCTGTTTAAAGAAAGGAGGTTCACGCAAGATCTAAGGGAAATCCACAGCTGCTAACCACCAACCAACTTTTTACAACAGTAGGTCTCAATAATCCTGATCATACTGCACATTTTGGATGTCTCTTATATTTAAAGGGTTAGTTCACTCAAAAATGAAAAGTCGGTCTAATTCCTCACCCTCATGTTGTTCCAAACCCATAAGACTTTCGTTTTCTCTGAATCGCAAATGAAGATATTTTTAATGAAATCAGAGATTTCTGTGTCTCCGATGAAAATCCACGCAACCAAACCTTTGATGGCTCAAGAAGTTCATAAAACCATTGATCAATTTGCATAGATGAATACCGTACATTCTACATAAGACTTGTGTTAAACTGCTTGATTAATATAGATCTTTTTGAATCATCAAAGTTTCGGTTTAATGGACTTTCAAAGGAAGGACAAAAGGGTTTCACGTTTCATGTTTGGAACGACATGAGGGCGAGTAAATGATGGAAGAATTTTCATTTTTTGGGTGTACTAACCCTTTAACCCCACTTGATTTGTATCTTCAACTTACAAGTAGATGCTCAAAAGACTTGATCTGGGTGTGTCATCCACAACGTGCAGCGACCAGGATTGAGAACTACAGTCATGGCCTAATGGTTAGAGAGTCAGACTGGTAACCCGAAGGTTGCGGGTTCGATATTCTCAATGCAGCAAAAAATGACTGAGGTGCCCTTGAGCAAGTCACTGAACCCCCAGCTCGCTCCCAGGGCACCACAGCAAAATGGATACCCACTGCTCCAGGTGTGTGTTCACTACTCAGTCACTACTCCTAATATATGTCCACTAACTTGCATGGTTTAAATGCAGATGACAAATTCAGAATATGGGTTACCAATACCATACTTGGCCTTCACATGTCACTTTTTACAGCATTGATGAGGTCCTCCTCTTAACAGTCTACTAACATTGCATTATAAATATCAAGTATTGATTACACATGCCCTAATGTGCTATTACTGTACTTAAATGGTACCCAGTAAAGTTCTTCCTTCCACTCACTGAGTGCACTTAAGTCTATAATGTATTTGTGCAGTTGAAACACACCTTTCACACCACTAAAACCTTTCCTGTTGACTGTGTAGTGTGGATCAGTTTTGTTGGCCTTGGGGCTGAATGAATAGTCAAGTGTGTGGTTAAAATATATACAGAGTTGCATACTATTGTATAAATGCTAATTAGGGATGGGGGCACAGTCTGTTTCCGGTGTTCTGCTGGAAAGGGGGAAACTAAACAATAGAAACAACCCGGCTGTGTCTCAAATCCCCAGTGAAAATGCATTTTGGGGAAATAGAGGCAAAAAATGGTTCCTGATGCTTCTTGAATAGGCAGCTCACTAGGTTGAGACACATGCACCGACTAGACTAATGGTCATAGTACAAACCCTAACTTAACGTTATATTGTTATGACTGAAGATGTCCGGCTAGTTCGTGACAGACTCAAGATGAGCGTCTGTCAACAACAGAAAGTCCGAGTTTACGCGTCTTATCCAGCTATAAATGTCTCACAATCACCAATGGGTTTCAAACGTAAAAGTGCTTAAAAACAATCGATCTTACCGTGGCGTGCTGCGATCCTCCTCTTTATTCCCTGTGAATAAACAGTTATCCGGCTTCCTCCGCAAAAAACCGTGGCGTTTGCTGTTTTTTGCCCGCTGCGACGTTTCAAATCAACACACGGTCCATTTTTTTCTACCAACGTCCGCCTTCTAGCGTGCAGAAGATTATACTTTTATATGCATGAATGTCCTAAAACTCTAGTCTATATGAAGTCTTTATCTCACTCTCTCGCTAACGGCTCGTTAGCCAGCTAGCCAACTGTTTCCACTTTGAATACGGGCCGCGGCTGCTGTACCTGCTCGCCCGCTCCCGTGCCTATCATATTGCACAGTTACATCCGCGCTTTTGATTCTCGATATGATTTGAAGACTAAATTTAATCTGTGTCTGATTGTCTTTCTTTCTTACCCCCTTTTTTTGTCCAGGAAACGCAAAATGGCTACGTGGGGCGGGAGCCAACCGGAAGGAAGGTCAAAATGCTGTGCCGTGTGTTTCCGGTGAAGATTGGCTTTGGGAATCTACCATCTTGATAAGGGCAACGTTTATTATGAAATGTTGTAAATAATAACAATTGATGGATACATTACACAACGTTAAGGTTTGGCATAAATTGTAACAATGCTACATTATATTATTATATATATATTATATAGAGTACTATTTTCAATAGAAGAGATGTATTCCTACATTTCATGGTAGGCTACATGTCAGCTTGTTGTGTGAGTCATATATATATTTAAAATAAAATAAAAATAGTCTAAAACATAATTTTGGCTGTCGTTTTTGCTTTATGCAAATTAAAATCCCAAGCAAAATACAAAATTTGTATCGTGTCATCACTATAGGAAAAGCCAGTGTTACAGTCTATTGTAATTATTATATGAAATGTATTAATATGGATAGAATACTTTAGAGTTGCAAGAATTGGATATATGTATAAGAGATTCTGGATCAGGATTACAGAAAGAAGTCAAGTCAAGTCAATTCTTATTTATTTATTTATAGTGCTTTATACAGTACAGATAATTTCACAGTGGCTTCACATTAATAAACAGAAAAATAAATAACAGTGCTAATGTTGTAAAACTCATCAATTACAAAACAACTTCCATTTTAGCTGTGAAGCAACTCTACAGAGAACAGTATCATTTTCCAGCTTAATACTATCTTATTTTACTTCACTTCAAATGCTGCAAACGTCATACATTGTGAAACAAACTAAATTCAGCTGTAAAGTAGCACAGAGTGTAATTATTCAGCTCAACTCAGTTCAGTGTTGATTCAGTTCAGTTCAGTTCAGTTCAGTTCAATAACAGTGTTAATGATAGTGTCATTAGCTTAATTCAGTTCAATTTTGTTCTCATCCAATAGTGTCAGTGCAGTTAAAATGATAATAATACAGAATATAAAAGGACATAAGTGTGATATATCCTCCCTAAATGTATTAAAGTCCCTCTGGTGAAAATCAAGTTGTTAATGTTGTTTATATGTGCAAATATCCATGTGCAAATTCATAAGTCAACATCATTGCTTAGTATTTTCTTCTTAAAACTGCAGTGAACCAAAGACAGTCTCAAAAACGGGGGTTTGAAATCGCTACTGTTTCTGAAGTCACAAACAAGGAACCTTTAAGAAAGGCATTGCATGAGTAATATTCATACAACCTTTAAGAGCAAATGTATTTTGGTGGGGTGCAATCCGTTCATGGCAAATAAACTGAAGCCAGTGGAATGACTAATGCTGTTATTTGGCTACACTGATATGTTACACTGATATACCACTGAACTCTGTAATGAGGGCGTCAACGTGAAGTTAATTTTTAACCATCTTAAATTGATTAGTTACTAATGAGTATGATTTCCATCTTTATAACTTTTGAGTTATATATTTTATCCAAAAATAAATAGTGGGGACATAAAAATGCACTGCACTGAGGCCATGGTTCATAAATATGATGTAATCAATGAACACATTTCCATTACCACCGAACCTTAAAAAAAGAAATAGTTTTCATGAGTCATCTAAATAACAGTGCCATTGAATGATGTCTCCGCAGTTATGACTATAAGAGAAAAGAGGATCTTTTCTGAAACAGACTGTGAATGTAATTGAGGAATAAACAACAGAATTCATACAAACATATACAAGAGCAGTATATGACATTAAATGATCATATTTTGTTTCCATTGATGTCTTTTCACTGTACAATGGTGTAGTGTATATTCCAGAATATAAATGGAAGCTAGTTTCTGCCACATAAAACACACAAAAAAGTAACTCGTAACTGCATGCCACCTTTTATCTAACAATTTCGTAAAAAAAAATTTTCTCAGAATTAAGGGAATGTTTTCCTTTGAAAGAAACAGTTTGTCCACTGTAGTAAAACCGGTAAAACCATCACTGAGCAAACAGTCACCATCGATAACATTTTAGTAAAATATATGAAAATGCCACTCAGACAGGCACAGAAATAGTAATAATAACAATAAAAGTACACTCTTAAAAATGGTTCTTCAAAGGTTCTTTATACGTAGTAACAGTTCTATTTAGAACCATATCATCCTGAAGAACACTTTATATGCTGAAATGGTTCTTTGTGTTAAAGTTTAGGGTTCTGCATTCCCGCATTTTTGTTTTTCAAATCTGTAACTGTCAAATCCTCATTACTGATTTTCTGGAGCTCAGCTATACAACTACACAGACTGTCAACACACTCTCAACAGGTAAATGATTTCTTTCCAATGTCTATAAATGTAACTTTTAAAATTTGTAACTGGTTTCCAACCAATCGTGTCTTTTTTTAGTTTAGCAGAACATGTAAGTGTGAGCAGCTCTGTTCAGTTAATGATACTCATCTTCTCTTCTCCACTAAGTACGTAACATTGAATTTATGATTCATATTGTTAGATTTTTTTTTATTATTACTTTATGCCTAAACATACCCAGTCACAAAAAAATAACACATTAAAGCTATCCCACTTTATGTCACTTTTTCTTTTGCACATGGTAAAGAGCTCACATAGGCTATACTGTCCATTTTTGCAAATTTTGGTCTGCATAAACATAATGTTTTTTAGCCAACATAATCAAATGGAAGAGACACTGTAACTAAACTCAAATGTGTATTTCAGATGTATTTTCTTTACATATTTTGTTCTACTGTTCTTTCTCTCCTTCTTTCATCCTCTTTGCCCTAATGAACTCACAAGAAACACTTTTATCTTTTATCTTTGAAACACAACCCAAATATGTTCTTTGCATGAATATACATAACTTTTTCTGGGTTAGGTAAGGTTTTTTTGTTTTACTAAACTGATCAAAAGAGTAAATACATTTATAATGTTACACACGATTTCTATTCCAAATAAATGCTGTACTTTTGAATTTTCTATTCATTAAAAAAAATCCGTAAATAGCCTATATAAATCAAATTAGACACTTGGCATAATGTGTAAACGTGTAAAGCGACTTTGAACTGAAAGGTGCTCAATAAGTAATCCATATTTTTTTTTAAAGTGTACGGGGCGTGTATACAGAATAAAGGAGACTCATGGGGGCTCAGAACTCTTGAAGAACACGACAGCATCTGATTTACTGTACATTAGAGAGCTGAGATTATAGAGCAAACTGCAGTCAGAACAGAACAGAGCAAGAATGAAATTGAACACAGCTTTGAGTGTTGTTGGAACCATACTTCTCAACATAGCAGGTATGACCTTACTAAAGTCTAAGAGGAAGTTTAACTGTTTAAATGGTTTATTAATGACAGGCTAATTGAATTCTGTTGCTAAGGACCTTTGTAACTCTCTCTCTGTCTCACACACACTCACACACACACACACACACACACACACACACACACACACACACACACACACACACACACACACACACACCGGCTTTTACACATAGGCATACCACTTGACTGAATTTAGGCTTAGGCTATGCTTACATTTTTGAGATGCAGGATTGGGGAGTAAGGGAATAGGTAGGCTACATGTAACGGGGGAAACCATTTTTATGTCTGGAAATTGCAGTTATTTTGTTTTCAAAGAGGGAAAAGGAAACAACATTGTATTGTATAGCGCAGACGCATGCCTTTCAGCTATGAAAACTTTTTCTTTATCAAAGGACTCAACATCCAACTTAAACATTCACGGGTACGACTAGCACGGACATCGTATAGCTAAAATTTTATGTTTGTTAATGATTTAAAATTCCATGGTTTATTTCTGATCGCAGTTGAGCCTATGTAAGTTTCTAGCAGAAAATGGAAAGAAAAACACCCAAAGAGGAACTCCCAACACTAATGCGCAGGGTCAGTCAGTGAAATTAAGAAAGATCACAGCCTTGATCAACATGTATTTTAAAGTAGACTAATATGTAGATGGTGTAGACTTTTTTAATATTGTGAATAAACTATAAATATATTTTCCCCCATGTAGGCTACATGTTAAATAAATAAAAATAAAACCATCTGTAATACTGTAGCCACTAGATGTCTATAGCCTTTTATACGGGGCTGTGTAAAACTTTCATGATGTGGTGCTTGGATTACGTTACTGAATACTTTTTTTATAAGGTAACTTAAACGGAATACATTTTAAAAGTAACCCTCCCAACAATGTTGAGATGTTTGTGGAAATAAACATAGTGCTTTTCACATGAATTTCTTTACAAATGTAACATTTATTTATAGGCTATAGCCTACTATTTTAATTGAGTTTAATGCATATGAACTCTCAGGATCTCAGGATGAATTTGGTTGAGTAAACGTTCTGAGTGTATAGGAATATAACTGGAATGTATGGCGACTTTGAATAAGCTAAATTGTTTAAAAAAGTGGAAAGCAGAGATGATAGAAACTCTCTATAAACCAGAAACTGTACCAGGAAATGTGCTGATTGCCCCATAAAAATGGAATGGGTTGGTACAGTAAAAACTGTTCACAATTTGGATTTCATCAGACCCCGCATTTAAAGCCCGTGGCTCATTCAACTCTAGTGCTTAAAAGACAAAGACAAAGGCTATTATTTGAATGCAGCCTCATCATGTGCACATAGGACCATTTTTGTTTTGTTGTGGCGATTCCGTTGTGTTGTTAACTTATGTTTGCTGTTTAAATTTCATTGTGTTGTCCAGTACTGGGCCACTAGCAATGTCTTCCCCCAAAATAACTATTTATTTCTTAATGTGAAGAACATTTTAATAATCTAAAGAGCAATTTCCCACTATAGCCTAAAGAAATTGTGCAATGTAAAGTTTCCATGGATGTTAAATGCCATTAAAGAACGTTTATTATTTTTAAGGGTGTAGCTTGAATGCTATTTGTCTAAAATCTATTACATTTTTTATAGTATTAAAGCATAATAATAATTATAAAATAATTTATCTTTATTTTTATTCCAAAGACAAATGCTATTGTTTGTAAGAGATCGCATTTTTTACATTTTCAATCCCTCCCCAACCAACCCAGAACAAACTGCCTTAGACAATGTTAATTAACAGTGATGGTACATAAAAATAAATAGAATGATTAAATAAAATAATAATAATAATGACACAGCAAAATATATATATATATATATATATATATATATATATATATATATATATATTTTAAAACCAATAATTAAATAATGACAGTGTTAATGTAAAATAAAATAGAAAATAAATTAATTTAAAAAAAGGATAGAGAGAGAAAAATAGTTGGACACCACAATCAAATGTTAATGATACAACAGTTAACGACATAAACCCTATTTACATATGTAAAGGTACCTATAGCATCAACCACCACGAGAGGTGTGTAGAAAAGAAAAGGTTACAATATCAATGTAAATTCCATTTCTCCCCAGGAAGTGCATTTATGGCAGAGAAATATGATAAGGGTTGCCAGACATAAGATAATTTATAAGAACCTCTAATTGCCAATAAGGATGCAATAAGGCCAATCAGGATGGCAATATAATTGTCACAAAGGCAATAGTGTTTAGTTGTCTTTGAGTCAGACTCGTTTCATCACCTGGAGTACCAAAAATAGCAAATTCAGCACATGGCTTCAGTTGTACTTCACATAGTTTAGAAAGTGTATCAAATATTGACCAGTAAATAGTAAGTGTGGGGCACATACAAAACATGTGAGTAAGATCTGCTTCTCCAGTGTGACATCTTATGCAGGTCTTGTCGAAAGTAGGATTAAAAGAAGCATAATTATTTGTTATGTACACTGTTAGATATTTTATCGTATTTTTGCGGTAACGTACTGGCAGCACTATTGCCAGTAAGTTACTGTAAGTTCCCCTTTACAGTAGCTTACCTGTAAATGTGTTTTACGGTATGATGCCCTTACCGCAATTTAATTTTACAGTATGCCCTTACTGAAATTTCATTTTACAGTTAGATGCCCATACCGCAATGTCATTTTACAGTATTATCCCCATTTTACACTATTTTATTATTTATATTTTACATGAATGCTATTGAATTTAATAAATTCCAAAAAAGTGACTTGAGTCCATGTACATCAGCATATTCTTTATTCACTGTCACAATCAATTACATCCATTTTATTTATTTATTGTGATGCAACATTAGACAAGGCAGTTTTATTTATATAGCACATGTCATACACTTTGGCAGTTAAAAGTGCTTTGCACAGTAAGGAATTAAAATAATCACAAAATAAAAGCAAGGAATATTAAAGTGCTCCTATTAAGGATTTTTGAAAATGACCTTTCATGTAGTGTGTAACAGCTCTAAGGCCTCGTTTACAAGTGAAATGTAACCCAATTCCGATTTTTTGCTCATATGTGACACAGATCGGATGTGTTCTATGAACGTGTAAACAGGAAAAAAACGCATGCATTCGGATATTTCGAGATCGGTTTCAGGCCTCATTAATATGTGGAAATAAATCAGATATAAATCAGATACACTGCAGGTCTTGATGCCCATTTCTGATTTGTTGCCTATATCCGATTTTTTTGACCGTGCGTTTACACGTTCTTTCAATTGTGACCCATATCCGATTCATGTGTTTACATGTTGCACTTGCTATACTATCTGAAACATTGTGCATGCTTAAAGGGTTCAATTATCTTGCACAGATGGACGAACGCAAAATATGATTGATGCTTGCTCTGCGATATATGCAAAGTTCGCCAAACAACACCATGATTATGAGGCGGAGGAGGACGAAAAGGGCCATCATTTCAGCCTGTGCATTTGCTTCATTTATTGTGTGCGAGAGAGATCAGGACTGGTGGGAGCATATTGTGGCATATTGTGGCATATTGTGGCATATTGAGCATATTAGGATGAGCAAGCCAACCTTTGATATGTTGTGTCAACGTTTGTCCACATTCATCTCCTACGACGACACAACGTTTCGTCGGACCATCCGTCCCTTTGCAGAAGCGTTTCTCTCGTCATTAAACCGCGGAAACGTTGCCTAATGCCTCAGAAAATCTGAATATATTATGAGAAAATTAAACAGTTTTTTTTTTACCTTTGATGCACGTAAACCTGTTGTAGGTAAGTGTTGTAAATAGTATAATAGGGGCACTGTAAAACAGTTATAAAAACAATTAAAAAAGATTTTCAGTACAGTTTTAAAATGAATTAAAAGAGTAAAAAGATGATACATAGATAAACTTCTCATCTGGCAATACACCGGTGTATCATATTTTTCACAACTTCCAGTTTTACTCTGAGATTTTCCCATGGTGATTACACTGTGTCTGTGGTGTTCTTGCGGCACACCTAAGAAATCAACGTATCCAATAAGCCCGATTTTTCCCTAAAATCGTACATGAGGAGCTCTGGGACTGACACACGGGGTAACCTCGGGTTCACTGCCTCATCAGTCCGCACCCCAAAGATTTGTCCGGAAGCTCTAGGAATGGAATCGATCCAGTCCGCACCCCACAGAACCTCGAGTTTAATTACATGTCAAACTCACTACTTCACCACAGACAGATCATCAGCATGGTTTCATCTCTCAATTTCCCCAATTAAGTAATTTATGTTTGTCTCTTACCCAATTCGCAGTGCCATTTGAGTTCAGTTTAGAATCAAAAGGAGGACGCAAAAAGAGAAATTAATTCATAACAAATCAAAGCAGGGATCATGACAATACGCAAAAAAAGCATGAAGCATGAAAAAGCATCCCAGCTGGTCTTGACTGGCCTCCATACCGGTAAACCACTGATGGCTGATCTGAAAAAACAACAACAACAAAAAAACAGAGAAAATGTGTGAGAAATGGTCATGAGTTTATTTAATATAAATTTGTTCATGGACAGACGAGGTAACAACTTGTGCAACAGTAGTTATTACCAGTCGAGTTAGTTTAAACTGTATAGCTTTATTGCACATCCCTTGTTTGGGAACTCTATTAATTGCCTGAATGTACAATTAAGTTAAAGGTACACTGAGTAACTTTATGGCCCTTCAAACTTAAATTTGAAATAGAAAGCTTTTGTAACGACGGTGGGCGCCAAAACCCTCAGAATCTTTTTTTCTTCACTCGAGTCTGGTTTCACCGTTGATGTACGCATTAGAGCGGAATATAGTAAGGAGTTATCCCCTCTCGCGTTCCGGTGGATTATATCATCATGTCTCTTTGCCGCATGTGTGGTGGACCCATCGATTTCCCAGACGCACACGAGCAGTGTGTGCAGTGCCTGGGTCGGGCCCACGCGGAGGCGGCATTCGGAGGATCGGGATGTCGTGCCTGTGAGGAGCTTTCCATCAAGATCCTTCGTGCAAGGCTGGCCGTTACACGTAACAACGGTCTTGTATCTCCTGCCTCTCCCCAGTATGCCGCCCTCGAGCCGCAGACCGGGAGACGGCAGAGAACTCCATCCGTGGACACCCACGCCATCCTCACGTGGCAGAGCCCTTAACTTACTCTGAGGCCAGTTACCGCCCCTCCTAAAGAAGCGCGGGAAATGGTCTCGTTTGGATACGACAGTGACGACGCCATGTCTACCAGTGCCTCCGTCCCGGGAGCGTGGTCCGAGTCCCCGTCTGAAGGCGCCCCCGCCTCGTTGGATGCAGAGCTTATGGCCATTCTCACAGAGGCTGTGGCAGATATGGAGCTGGAGTGGACAGCTCCCAAGGAGCTGCCGTCTAAAAGATGGATGGACGGTTCCTTCCTCGGCGCGGGTCCACGAGGAGCTCACCAGGTCATGGCGCTCCCCTTACTCAGCCCGAGGCCATGCATAAGGTTCCCAGCTGCTTACGACAGTAGAAGGGGCGGAGAAATTGGGGTACGCGCGATTACCTTCCGTCGAGGATGCCATCGCGGCCCATCTGGCATCTTCTCCCCGCTGGAAGACCGCCCAACTGCCTTCTAGGCCATGTCGCCGAGAAAGCATACACTTCAGCTGGACATGCAGCATCTGCCCTCCACACGATGGCAATCCTGCAGGTTTTCCAAACACGACTTCTAGGGTCCCTGGATGAGGGAAGCCCGGACCCGGAGTTGCTCAGGAAACTGCGCACGGCGGCGGATCTCGCTCTGGCGGCGTCTAAAAAGGTCGCCCAGGGAATCGGCCGCAATATGGGCAGTCTTGTGGCCCTGCATCGCCATCTGTGGCTGACGCTGTCAGGGATGCGCAATGCTGATAAAAGGCAGTTCCTGGACGCGCCGGTGAGCCCTACGGGTCTTTTCGGTGTTGTGGTGGAGTCGCTATCTGACGAGACCGTCAAGCAATCTAAGATGATGCCTCATCTCCTGCGCGGCAGAGCGTCGCGAGCCGGAGCCTCCCCTCCGCCAGAGGCAGTTCAGGAAGCCCCGCTTTGGTGCGAAGCCTCTAGCAGCCAAGGGCGTCCGGCGGGCAAGAAAGAGCAGCGTTCCTGATGTGCGTGTCGGGGGGAAGAGAGCGCGGGACGTGTTCGTCGGACCCGCTGCGAAGAGGGCGTGTTCCCGCCCAGAGTTCGGCGTGAATGTTTTGATTTTGAAACCGCTGTGTTCTGTTTCAATAAACAAAGTGCATTACATGTCTCAGCAAAAGAGCTTTCTTCCTCCCTACACTATTACCCGTGTCATAAGCGAAACCTCTCCCCCGGGGGACGTTTCGCAGAGCGGAAGCTCGGGGAAACCCGAGGAGGTGGCTATTTATGTTCCCGTGCGAAAAGCCGCGGACGAGTCACCTGTCATTCATGTAGCGGTCAATGCTTCCCCGGTGGCGGGCGCTCAGCCCCCGCCGCAGCATGCGTTAAAGCCCCCCTTATCGAGCCACCTGAGCGCGTGGTCGACGCTCCCGACGGCATAAAACGCGGCTATACACTCCAATTCGCTCGCAGACCACCCCGCTTAGGCGGTGTGATTATGACAGAGGTGTCAGAACAGAGCGCCCTGCTACTTCGGGCAGAAATCTCCTCTCTCCTGGCCAAACAAGCAGTAGAGATAGTACCCGAAGAGCGGAGAAATTCCGGTTTCTACAGCCGTTATTTTCTAGTACCGAAGAAGGACGGAGGTATGCGCCCCATCTTAGATCTGAGATTACTGAACAAAGCGCTCGCGAAACGCGCGTTCAAAATGATAACTGTGAAGCAGATCCTCGCGCACATTCAGCCCGACGATTACTTCATTGCAGTGGATCTGAAGGATGCATACTTCCACATTCAGATAGCCCCGCATCACAGGCACTTCCGTTTTGCATTCGAAGGTGTGGCATACCAGTTCAAAGTGTTGCCGTTCGGGCTGGCTCTGCCCCCCCCCCGTGTATTTACAATGTGCATGAATACAGCGCTTGCTCCCCTGAAGCTCAGTGGAATGCGCATTCTGAACTATCTCGACGACTGGTTAGTCATTGCGCGGTCGGGGTGTGTTCTCGAGGAACACAAACGCAAACTCCTCGCCCACCTGACAGGTTTGGGACTGTCTGTGAACATGCAGAAGAGCGCGCTTCAACCGTGCCAGTCTATCACATTCCTCGGTATGGTGCTGGACTCGCGCGCTATGATCGCGAAGCGTTGCTTAACTAGGTGAGCGGGGCTACGTTGGTGCGGGCGCCGACTTGGCTCTGTGCCAATAGGTGTTTCAACCAGGTCCGGTGCCTGAACCTGAGCTGTGGTGAGGTAGGGATTAGTGCTTGTGCTCTACTTGAGCTCGTTGCGAGCTGGGCCGAGCTTTTTCCCACACGGCGGGGGTTTTATTGTTCCCCATACGTAATGTCGAGAGACTGACTCGATAAGGGAACGTCTCTGGTTACTCACGTAACCGTAGTTCCCTGAGAGGAGGGAACGAGACATTGCGTAACCTGCCATGTGGAAAAAACTTCCAGTCTCCTTACTCTCGTTCAGCTAAGATTCTGAGGGTTTTGGCGCCCACCGTCACCTATATTGGGAGTTGTCAGCCAATCAGGTGAGGGCGGGGTCGCCATTGGCTATTTGCAAGCAAAAGAGTTATTCAAATCAGACTTCATAATTCGAGGAAAATGGATTTCCCCATACGTAATGTCTCGTTCCCTCCTCTCAGGGAACTACGGTTACGTGAGTAACCAGAGACGTTTTCGGGAGCCTGCATAATTCGGCACTGAATAAAAACTCCTGCGTTCTCCAGAGCGCGAAAACAAATAAGCACAAATATGCACTGGAGCGTTTGGCAAATCTGTTTCGCCAATATATTATAACAGTATCAATCGAGGCTGCTCTTGGCTTGCGTTTGAGGGTGCATAGCATTTTTACATTTACATTTACGCATTTGGCAGATGCTTTTATCCAAAGCGACTTACATTGCATTATCCTATCCAAATACATAGGTATGTGCAATCCCCTGGGATCGAACCCACAACCTTGCGTTGTTAACGCAATGCTCTTACCACTGAGCCATAGCACCCCCATAGAACCGGGCCTGGGGCAGAGAGAGCACCTTTGAGAAAATGCGCTAGGCCTAACTTACTTCAAAACGCCACACATTTAACTGGCGAGTAAAATATGCGATAACTGGTCGTAAAAAAAGACGGAAAACCATTGTTTGTGTAAATATTAGATTGGGTCCATCTACTGGAAAAGGCAGTCAGTCAATTTTATGGCATTTAATGGGATATGAAAGCGGCAGTTTCGAGGAAAACTAAGTAAAGTAAAATTGAGTAAAGTTCCTTTAGACTGTCCTGTTAGCTGTTATTAAAAGTAGGGCTGGGTAAAAAAATATAGATTTCTCGATTTTAATCGATTCTCATTTTTACGAACCGATTTCGATGCTTAAATCCCAAGAATCGATTAGTCATCCTGTTTTCAGCTGATTAATGAATGTAACATATAGCGCGCATCCCATCCAATAAATCGAAATAATCTTTGTGCTTTGTTACTATTGATATTAAACAAAGTCTCATATTTCAAATTACGTCCATTTTCTTACGAAATTCAAAACATAAATACCGTTTTGGCGCTGTGGCGTGAGATCGCTGTGGCGCAGCTCAGCTCAAGAGCAGCAGCGGCGCGGAGCGCATGTGATCTTCTCTTCCGCCTTAATAATACCAGTTACAGCGCTAAATAAACATGAATGAGATTCTGAAAGTATGTTAAAGGTAGAGTACAACTTATCGAAATCCGTATCATGTGACATGGAATCGCTCAATCAGTGCTTCAACCGTGGAAAGACATCAGTAAATCATCTTGTAAACAAAACATATCAAGTGACCATAAACTTGTTTATGAACAAGTTAAGCTTGTTAACAAGTTAAACTTGTTAACAAGTTAAACATAAACTTGTCAGCTAGAAAAATTAACTCCAGAGAGGAGCATTCTGCTAAATATATGCACCATATTACATATTCATTATAATTTTTAATGTTCTTCAATTTTTAATGCATGTTTAAATAAATCTGGCTGGTTTTTATGACAGACACCATTTAAATGTTTATATTTCATATAACTTTATTATTATAAAAATAAATAAGTGTAATTTAAGTGTTTGTATACAAATCAGTTAATTCTTACCTTCAATATTATAGTAGGCTAATGAAGCCTAGTAGGCTACAACTGACTCCCATAGTTTACAGCATTAGTTAAGAGATTTGTTTTCCTTGAGAAAATTTGCCATGTATTGTACCAGATATCCAAAATAATCAATATTGAATCTAATCGAATCGGAATCGAATCGAATCGAATTGCAAGCTTGTGAATCGAAATTGAATCGAATTGTGAAATTTGTGTCAATACCCAGCCCTAATTCAAAGCCTATTCGATTTTATTATTTACTTTCTTCATAAATGTAGCTATATTTAATTGATATTGGTAATGGTTTACTTTGTAAAAGTAGTTAACCGTAGATAAAATAAATTGTATTTTACTGGGCTTTTTTGCAGTAAGTAACTGTAAAATTACGGCAAAGTCTAACAGTGTAGATAAGTTAGAGTCCAAGGTTCAAAGGAAAAGTTATAACACACACACACACACAACCATTTTACGCTTTATTGTCCCCAAGGGGAAAAAAATCTCAAGATGCCCACATGCATATGCACTGACCAATCATTTCCATCCCTCATACCACGCAATGTGTCATATTCAATGACTTTACATTCAACAGTCTCGCACTTAACAACATACCTAAACCATAACACAATTAAAAATATAAGCATCATAAAAAAAATCAGTGTGTTAACCACTGACAAGTAGATGTGTGCAAGTATGCCAATAAATACAAATTTCCTGAAAGTGGCTGTAAGACCTGTTTCTAGCACTACTAGCTGCACGCACCAAGCAGTGAGTAAGTAGTCTGTATTTATTTCAGCACCTATGTTCATTTAAGCATAGTAGTTGAGAGAAGAGTTCGATGCAGAGCTGTTTTGCCACACAGTAAAAATTACATCATAAACCAACACAATCTTTAACAACAAAGGCTTTTAAGAAGCAGCAAAACACTGGAGCAAAAAAGTTCAAACATGTTGCATTGTGATTATTTGTCATTTTGATTTAAATTTGATTCCATAAATTAGATATACATTCAATTTTATGATGATCAGGTTTGTAGTAGTTCTTAGTCGCCAGCTCCTGATAACCATTTTATAACTTGGCCATTTTTTAGACAAATACTCGATCCAGTAATCCAGAAATGTCTGTATTTTCTGTATGCTGCCAGTGTAAAAGCACACAAGCCTGCTGCTGTAGTTACGCTGTTACTAGCATGGTGCGAAACAGGCCTAATTTATCTCACAGGACTAACAATTTCAGTTATACTTTCATGCCATGACAATGAGTCATTTTAACAATGTGGCTATAATCCGTGTGGATATGATCTTGATTCATGCCGATGGTATGTGCCTGCCAACACATTTATGTAAAAGGTATATTTATATATAACAGTGAGGCCTCATGCAGGTGACACAAACCAGTTCATCGGCTCTGTTTCTCTAATTATCTGATCTCTGTCTCCCTCATAGGTTCTCTCTGCCAGTTAGATGGTAAGTTGTCTTAGTCTTAATGACCATAACACTCTTGTTCCACATATGTGTATTGATAGGGCATTTTAGTTGAGAATTCCCACACTTTCTTTCCTATAATCAGTATGTGGTCAAGCTCCCCTCAACAACAAGATTGTTGGAGGACAGGCTGCAACAGAAGGGTCTTGGCCGTGGCAAGTCAGCATTCAAAGTGCCAGCTTCGGTGGCCATTTCTGTGGCGGGAGTCTAATCAATAAAGACTGGGTTTTGTCTGCAGCTCACTGCTTCCAAAGGTATGAATTTGAAGCTTAAAGGGTTAGTTCACCCAAAAATTAAAATTCTGTCATCAATTAATCACTCTTGTGTTGACCCATAAGACTTTTGTTCATCTTTTAAACACAAATCGAGATATTTTTAATTAACTTTTAGAGATGTTTGTGTCAAGCAAGCATGAATTAAATCTAAATTAAAATCTGATAATCAAACACTGTAAAAAAAATTGGTGATCAATAATGTTTGACAACATATGTTTTAATATTGCTTTAAGTCATCAAAATAAGTCAAATAAATATTTTTCAACTTTAAAATAATAATAATACAAGATTCAACACATTTTTTTAAAGTCAGTTTAATGTAATTTAAGTTGAAATAAACATCTAAGTTAATTGTACTTGAAAATTGAAGGCAGCAAATTTTGCGAAGACTTGAATTAAATCACTCGATTCATATGGATTTCTTTTACAATTTCTTTATGAATGTTTTGAAGCTTGAGAGTTTTGGGTGAATAGCCTTTCAATGGAGGGATTTCATTCAAAATATCTTCATTTGTGTTTCAAAGATGAAAGAAAGTGTTGTAACAGCATAATTTTCATTGTTGGGTGAACTAACCCTTTATATACGACTCAAGATACAATACATTTATCACAGTGGAATTAAAACTGAGTTTTCCTATTCACAGCATCTCCGTGGGTACCATTAGGATCTACCTAGGACGTCGGAGCCAATCGGGCTCAAACCCTTATGAGCAAAACAGGACAGCGAGTCAATTGATTTACCATCCTAACTATAACAATCTTAATAAGGACAACGATATAGCACTGCTCCAGCTCTCCTCTTCTGTGACGTTCTCTGATTATATTCAGCCAGTCTGTCTGGCTGCTGCTGGTAGTGTATTTGGTGCTGGTACAGAGAGCTGGGTCACTGGATGGGGCATGTTACAAGAAGGGGGTGAGTAAATTTTTACTTGCAAATACTGTATAAAGCTCAACAATTTACTGTAAATGGCTATTAAATTACACTAAAATGGTCCTCTCATCTATGTCACAGGCACCCAGATTCCTGACATACTGCAGGAGGTGATGATACCAATTGTGAGCAACAGTGACTGTGATAATGCTTATAGAGGAGGCATCACAAGCAATATGATTTGTGCTGGATTGCTAAATCAGGGAGGGAAAGATTCATGTCAGGTATGACATCATCCATTTGAACCTTTTTTAATTTACAAATTACAAAAAAATGACCCAAGCCCAAACATTGAAACTCAAAATATGTCACTCTCACATTTGAAATAGATATTTTACAGTCACTAATATTAATGCAATTAGGACATAGGCTACTGCATCCTACCAGAGACAGTTGCGTCACTTCACTGCTATTCAAAACACCTATCATGTGGCTTTATGTGATAGTAAACAGTCCGTCGAATGTGCATTCCAGAATCTCAACGGAAGTAGTAGATCATCCAGGTACTTTTCACCTACTTTATGTCGAATACTTTAAATTCAGACATACTCCTCTTTTGCAGCAGCATTTTTCACATTCTACATAATTATGGAATACAATCGGACTCAGCTGTCTCATTTTAGTACAGTTTTAGCATTGTTAGAATATAAAATGCGTAAAATATTTCAATACAAGCATTTCAGTCAAATAATGCAATATGTCTAACCTTTAACCCCACGGGGGAAAAAACCCTGCGGCAACATTTTAAAAGAAGCCTTTTAAATTAAAAGAAGAGATGTCGCCGCAAGCGGGAGGAGAGGTTATTTTGAATAAAGATTATGAATATAGAAAAAAAAATGCACAGAAAAAAAATATAGTGATTATAATAAACACTGCAATATTCCATAAAAATAAGAATTGTTCATTGTTAATTTTCCATGGTGACTTTAACAGTTAATTGTATATTTTCAGATGTATAAATGTTAAGTGTTTATCTATGCAGGGAGACTCTGGAGGTCCAATGGTCAGTAACGGCTCCCGGTGGATTCAGTCTGGCATTGTGAGTTTTGGTATAGGATGTGCTAATCCCAACTTTCCCGGTGTGTACGCCCGAGTGTCTCAGTACCAGGACTGGATCAACTCTTACATGGACAGCAACCAGCCTGGATTTGTCGAATTCTATTCCAGTGGATTCAGAAGCTCACCTGACCTGCTTTTATTTTCCATTTCTCTCACAGTCTCCATTATTCCTTTTATATGCTCCCTATATCTCTCTTCAGAGTGCTGTACAAGTTCTCAAAAGAGAGCAGGTATATTGTAATACTGTCATCTATTCTTTTTTCTTTTTATTATAGATATACTGTTCTTGGAAATATACTCCTATTATTGATTTTTTTTTTACAAAACATTAATAGATTGTGTGAAGTTCAACAAACATGTGCCCTCAGAATGTTTGAATAATGAGGGTACAGTTTATGCCATTTGCAATTTCACTCTCTGAAAATTATGAAAAGGTCTTAATGTTTCAAAAAATTTATTAAAATAAAAAGCATTATTAACATTCCATTTCATCTTGCGTACTATATTTAATTTGGAACTCGCATGTGGAAATGTCAAAAACATGACACAAATTCAGATGCAATTTTACTGCCTGGAAAATTGAAGAATGTTTAATTAAGTTGTTTTTTTAAGTTTTCACTTTCGAGTCACATGTAACTCAATTTTGACCTGTTTAGTCAAAATAATTTTTGGAGCATTTGCTTGTCAGTTTAATGAGGCCAGTTATAGGCAGTGGCTTCTTTCCTGACCTCTGGTTGTAGTATGGATCACGCTTTCCAAACTGGAATAGGATAATATACCCATATGCCTGACTTCAACAACAATCTATGACGTATTTTCTTCCTCTCTGCCATCACTATCACTGCTTCCTGGTCCGTCCAAACACGCGACCCAGTGTGGTCACTCCGGTTGCACCGCTTTAAGGACTGCCCTGACTGCTTCATTCCTCCCTGATGTTCAACTTCTTCCTTTCTTACTATGACCTTATTTTCTGATGCACTGCCATCACTATCATCATTACTTTATGGAAAAGGTACAGCTTTTCCTCTCTGTCTTCTATAAAACACACTAACATCAACCTAAAAAACAGGCAAAAAGGCTATTATACTGCCAGCCAGTACTGAACAATAGTGCCAGATACACAGGAAATATGTATCCCCTAAAATTACTTTATCATTTATGCATAACACACAGATTTTCAGTCTTTGAGTTATTGATTTTACAAAATGTGCATTAAAAATGACCAACAACTTTTAGAAAACATATTTGAATGTACAATGATTTTCCCCCCTTTTATTTGGTTAATTTTTAGGTCTGACAGAAAGTAACAATAACATAAATATATTAATATAGTATAAACAATATAGATACATATACATATACACATACACACACACACACACACACACACACACACACACACACACACACACACACACACACACACACACACACACACACACACACACACACACACACATATAGGCTATATATATACATACAACATACAACTTCAGATTAAGAAAAAATAAAAACACCAGGCAAGTACACACACACACACACACACACACACACACACACACACACACACACACACACACACACACACACACACACACACACACACACACACACACACACACTCACACAACAATAGATAATAATAAAATAGGGAGATAAAAAAATATTAAATTAAAATAAATAAATAAAAATTAAGATGCAGTTGTCTCCTTTGGCTGTATAAGGAGGAGGAGCTGCTTTAATCATAAGACTAAGTCGCCTAGCCGGTAGAGTAGCAAAGGCTACACACACTGTCAGCCTGCAATGTGTTTAAATGAACAGATTCTGCCAAGATACCAAACAATAGTGTAAACAATAGTCTTGTTTTTTTGTTTTTGTTTTTTAAAAAGGAATTTATCTGCATTTCCTTGTCTAAAATGAGTTCCCAATGAAGCCTTGACAGCATGTGACCTAACATGGGCTAATGTCTCATTCACTTCCTTGTCGCCAAAAATGTCAAGCACATGGCTAATAGATTTTAATTTTATTGGTTGAAGGGGATGTCATATGATACTAAACTGTATTTGAGTTTTTTTTGGTTCAATATTATTATTGTATTTTAAATGCAATTTTCTCTGCTACATAAATGACGATAGCTACACCATAGAGGAGGGCCAAAATGAGAAACGGGACACGCTTTTTTGGACTTAACAGACACGCGCCATTTGGGGAAGGGGGTTGAAATGATTTCCTGCAAGAGACTGATACCATAGTGGCAAACATAATATCCACACTATATACTCAACCACTCGCATAGCATAGTTATGGAAGCTTGTTTCCGCCACGGAATAAAAAAGAAAAGAAAAAGGTAATTTTTTATCTCACAATTTAGAGAAAAAAAAGTCAACAAGCTTCCATAAACTTTCATTATACCTGGCCACCAATAGGCTATTATTGACTGGAGTAAAAAGTGTGACAACTACCGGTAGCTAAGTATTTCACCAATATGTGTTAAGTAGGCTAATAACATGTGATTGGCATACGAGTTCATAAAATGAGTAAGTAGCTAATGGAAGTATGAGTCAAAATGACATTTTGCAACTTAGTAGCAACTCCAGTTAAGCATTAGAAGTATGCAGGTGAGCGGGATGTGTGTACACACTGGCTAGAATTGAAAACAAGGTGTGTCAGAGGTAAATGAACGTATAGGGTCCCATTGAATGTGGCAGCACTTGTTTTACGTTCCATTAGACACTCAGTGTCTAGCTACTCTCAGTTAAAGAAACAGACAAGAACATGAGGATGACATTGTGTCAAGCTGTGTGTGTTTCAGTGGCCATACTTCTCAACATAGCAGGTAAGATCTAAAATCATAAATGACAGGCCAGATCTTAAAATAACCTTGTTTAATTGTAAATTTGTTTGAATTATTTAGGCCTATTATACATCACAATATAGAACACATTTATTATTTTCTTTGTAACACCTAAAATGAATAGCCTTCCAAACAAATGTTCTCTTTGTTAAAAACTAAGAATAGTATAGAGCAATAACATGACAATATTAAAAGTAAATGGAATTATATATGAACAGTTAGAATTATTTTTCTTAGCATGACTGATGAATTGATTTTAATGTCTTAATGTATTCAATATCATAAAACAAGCATTATTATTTCTGATGACATACATTTTAAAAAGAAATTGGCTGTCATTTTTAAGTGCTGACTGCCAAACTAAAATGCTACGGTACTTAACTGTGTCTCAATTGCTACGTTTAATAGAATGAAAGCAGGTGTTTGAGTCTATAATCACAAAACAATAACAGTTTTCATGGTAAAGATACTTTTTATGTTGTAAAAACTCAAGCTAAATATGTCACTCAATGTTGTTGGTTAACTTAAGTAACCCGCTTGCCCTAAAGTTTTGAGTTCAGTGTTTTCTTTTGAAAAATGTATTTACCAAACAAGAACAATCTCTACATTCTGCATTACTGTAGAAATGTTACAAATTTCTGTTTAATGTTTGTGTTGTGCTAGGTTTTGAACTTAAGTTGAACAGTTTTGAAAGGGGTATGGAAATGTGCAAACTGGTTTGTAATGCTTTGGTGGTGTTTGTGTCTAAGTGAGAAAAGAATTCATGTAAATGAAAACATTTCGTGCCAAAGCAATGCTAAATAATCCACAGTTTAGCCTATAGACTGCTGTTGTGAGTTTTGAAAAGGTGCCCCTATTGAGAAATGTGTCCTATTGATTGTAAAAACAAATAAATTGTATAACAAAGAAAGAGATTGGTTTAATCAACAAACTCCAAATATTGTTATCTAAAGAACATTAATTATCTAAGTTTATTTGACAAAAGAAAAAAAATTACGTAACCTGTAAATGACTCAAAATATGTGTTCCATAGACGGAAGTCTGTCGTACAATTTGGAATTCTTTGACAATGTTCAAAGAAAAGGAAACGATACTCAAACAACCGGTTTTTCAGTTTGGTCAGCATATGCTAATCTCTATGTAAACCAGTTCTGACTGAAATACATGCAAGAAAAGTAACACACAGAAAACCAGTATTCATTTCAAAGTCTCAAAACTGTTTAGCAACTCTAAATATTTGTTATTTCTTTGTTTTTTCTTATTATAGGCTCACTTTGCCAGTTAGACGGTAAGATTCTACACTCTTAATGACCAAAAAAAAAAAAAAAAAAAAAAAACGACATGTTTAATTAATTGGATTATGATTTGTTGATCTCAGGTGATTTAACTCCAACAATCTTCTTTTTTCTCTTTAGTGTGTGGTCAAGCCCCCCGCAACACCAAGATTGTTGGAGGAGAAAATGCAGTTGCGGGGTCTTGGCCCTGGCAAGCAAGCCTCCGTCGAATTTCATCTGGAAGCCATTTCTGTGGCGGGAGTCTAATCAATAAAGACTGGGTTTTGTCTGCAGCTCACTGCTTCAAGAGGTATGATGTATTATATTACGCTTCATATGTAGATAGATAGAGGAATGAAAACTGATATGTTTTCTATTACCAGCATCACCGGATCTAATGTAAAAATCTACCTGGGAAGCCAGTTCCAATCGGGCTCAAACCCTTTTGAGGTCTCCAGGACAGTGACTCGGGTCATCACTCATCCCAGCTATAGCTCATCTACCCAAAACAATGATATAGCACTGCTCCAGCTCTCCTCTTCTGTGACTTTCTCTGATTATATTCAGCCAGTCTGTCTGGCTGCTGCTGGTAGTGTATTTGGTGCAGGTACAGAGAGCTGGGTCACTGGATGGGGCGTACTCAGTTCTGGAGGTGAGTTCAATCGTCAACACGTCAACGATTAAAAACTTTGAATAATGTGTCACAATAAAATTTCCACTGGTTTATGTTATAGCCACCTCTATTCCAAACACACTGCAAGAGGTGCAGATACCAATTGTGAGCAACAGTGCTTGTAATACAGCCTATGGAGGCGGCATAACAAGCAACATGCTATGCGCTGGAGTAAATGAGGGTGGCAAAGATTCATGTCAGGTACATCAGTTTCATGTTAGATATCACTCACTGTCTGTATATACAGTCAAGAGATATTAACATTAAGTGTTTAACAATGCAGGGAGACTCTGGAGGTCCATTGGTCAGTAAGAACGGCTCCCGCTGGATTCAGTCTGGCATTGTGAGTTTTGGTGAAGGATGTGCTGATCCCAACTTTCCCGGTGTGTACGCCCGAGTGTCTCAATACCAGGATTGGATCAACCTTTACACGGACAGCAACCAGCCTGGATTTGTCGAATTCAATTCGGGCTCACCCAGTCTCCTCTTATTTTCCATTTCTCTCACATCATCCATCATTTTTATTTTCTCCTTCTATCTGTTTTCTTAAAGACAGAGGCATAATTCTCAGGTTTTTCTGAGAACAGTACAGTACAAAAGTTTGGGGTTAGTAAAATTTCTTTCTATTCATCGATGAATCCTGAAAAAAAGTATCTTGTTTTCCACAAAAATATTAAGCTGCACAACTGTTGAAATGTTGAAAATGTTTCTTGAGCAGCAAATCATCATTACAATGATTTCTGAAGGATCATGTGACACTGAAGACTGGAGTATTGATGCTGAAAATTCAGCTTTACCATCACATGAATAAATTCAATTTGACAATTTATTAAAATAGAAAAGTTATTTTAAATGGTAATAATATATCACAATATTACCATTTTGACTGGGTTTTTGATCAAATAAATGCAGCCTTGATCAGAGACTTCTTTAAAAACATGAAGAAATTTTTTTTCACAAAATTCTTTTGTGTATAAGCCACACTTTACTTATATTGTGAGTACCTAGAGAATATTAATTAACATAAAGCAATACAAATGCACAAATGCCACTTCTGTATTTAAATAAAGTATTGTGTATTGAAGAACTACAACCTAATAGTCTATTGTGTCTGTCCTTAATTTTGAAAGCTCAAAACAACCAAACTGCGTTTTGAAATGAACAGGGAAGGGTACATAGGTTAACACACACACACACACACACACACACACACACACACACACACACACACACACACACACACACACACACACACACACACACACAGACACACACACAGACACAAATTTCAATCTATGCTTTATTGGGTTCACCACTGTGTAAAATTTAGTTAAGGGCGCCATCTTGTGTTATGGCCGATGACCTGCAGGCTCAAACATTAGATTTTTTTTTTTTATTGTTAAAGAAAATATACAACATTTCGTTAGCCTCATAGCATAATTGCCTAAGTAAGTTCAAAGTATTTGCAATTATGCTATGAGGCTAACGATTTGTACAAATACATACAATTCCCAACAAATATGAAAACAAATACACATATATGAGGAGGAGTGCATAAGAGAAAACAATTTATGCCAGGGGTAAAAGATTACAAGAGGTTAGGCTCAAACATTAGACATTTTTAAGAGAATGGTATTTATTGCTTAATGAAAATATTTTGTTGCTTTAGTTTTTATCATTTCACTTCTCATTCGTAAAGTGCTTTACTTTTTGATGTTTCTTCAGTTACAAGCTGAAACTAAGAAATGCATGTCCAGATTTTTTATAAAATTAACTTTTAATACTTTTCAAATGCCTTTTATGTAGGCTACACTGATTGAATTGCTTTGTCCTGTTATGTAATTCCATCAGAAATTAATGAATTATACAAAATTGTATAGCTAATGACAAATCCAATCAAACAGATAAATAATCACATCCATAAACCTTTCAGTATTTATTTTTGTGAAGAATTTTCACAAGAATTACCACTTTGTGTTCTGGTCACTAAGGAGACATTAATGTGAGTAAAAAGCATGCTTGAGATAAAACATGAGACGTGATGTATGAAGAAAACACCTTTGTTTGACCGGTTGTGAACATGTAGCCTATGGCAAACACGCCGAACAATCGGAATGCGCTATAAATAGATGCGTGACAGGTGCGCTCAACAGGTTCCTTTATCTTCAAAACCGCATTGTGGTCGCGTGTGCACGCTAGGGATGGGCAAATGAAGCCTCATGAAGCACTGAGGCTTTCCCCTAATTGTTCTAATTGTTATGGCTGTGCTGTTATTTTATTTTATAAAAGTCTTCAGTATTTCGGAGAAAAGGAGTTTTCCCCATAGCTTATACGCAATTATCTCAGGGAACCGAATTTAGTAACAGAGACGTTTCCCATGAATTTCCAATCCGATAATTTTTCACCGCGACCAGTAGGCTACAAGTGTGACTATTTTTACAAGACTATTTAACCTTTTCGAGTCATGTCCATGATTGTGTGTGTGTGTGTGTGTGTGTGTGTGTGTGTGTGTGTGTGTGTGTGTGTGAGAGAGAGAGAGAGAGAGAGAGAGAGAGAGAGAGAGAGAGAGTGTCAAGAGCCAAAATTCTTTACCAAGTTTCGTACCATTCCGATGAAGTAAAAAATTCTAAAAAACCAAAACGTTGGCACATTGTGGTTGAAGCAAAGAATGAAAAACAGGATCTATGTGCATCAATCTTATTTATTAACCAAACTCAAAATAACAAAAAAGTTTACTCAGAACAACTAGGCCTAATATAGATAATAAGACACAAAGAACAACTGAAACTGCGGGCAATAAATATACAGAGATAAACTAGGGACTAAACGAGATGTAACAGACGTTACAACGTAATTCTTTTTTTGTCATGAACGAAAATGAACGAAGAGCACCAGAGGGTTAACCATCAAAAATGTCTGGATGATAGCAAGAGCCTTGATCTCACAGTGAGCTCCCAGGATAGCCTACTCCCAGGATACTCATGATGTGGTCGCAATGTGAGGTCACAGCAAGCTAAACGTGTAACCTTACAGCGCACTAACTGTGTGTTCATACTATGGTCACAATGTGAGGTCACAGCAAGCTAAACGTGTAACCTTACAGTGCACTAACTGTGTGTTCATACTATGGTCACAATGTGAGGTCACAGAGCACTCACTGAGGGCTCAAACTGTGCTCACCATGCGAGACCACTGTGATAATGAAGTATGACCATACTGTGATATCATTGTGTTAAAATCTCATTCTGTTTAGTGTGAGTTCACTGTGATCTAAAATTTCTCTAATTGGTCATTTATATCACAAACATTGTGTAGAACATATTTTACTACCATCAACAAAGTATTTCAAAAATTCAATTTCCTTGTTGTTGTTTTTTGGTATTCTTTTCAGCCTGGTGTTGGCACTTGTCACAAATATTTCTATTTGACGGATGCATTCAGATTCTGGTGATTCGTAAAAGTACAGACTGCCCTTATTGTTTTGTTTGCGCAAACAACCCAGATCTGTTTTGAAATGCACATTTAATCTAATCTCCAACTGTCAGTAAAAATATTCTCATTACTTAAATACAGAAAGAGACTGCAAAACACATTGATAAAGGACTAGCTGATTAAAGGAGAAATTATTGGGGTTGCGCTGTGTATCTAAATACTGGCACACATATTACACAATGTGACCAGTTTAAAGAGGTTGCTGTGCAAAACCAGACCAGCAGCTGTGAAGAAATACCTACTCTTACCACAAGAGGGTGTGTGTGAGTGTGTGTGTGTTTATCTCTCAAATCCAAAAGGGGTTTTGTTGTTGATGAATATGATTTAACGAAGTTCAACATGTTCCTGGATCAACATCCAGGAACAATATTTCAATCAACCAATCACATTTGAGGTAGGCCTACAAGTTTACAGTTTATGTCAAGTTTAGGCTTACAACCAGGGTTAGGTGCATCAGTGTTATTCACCTATCATTTCCATAGGGATTAGGTTTAGATGTTGATCCAGGAACATGTCTTACTTGGCAAAATCACAGCGACTGGGGTTTAAACTGCCAGTCATGTATTAGTATTAGTCTTGTGTGTATGTTAGAACAATGTGTGTGTTTTGTAATGTGGTCTTTTGTCTTTTACTTACATAAATTGTGCACTGTCATTACTTGTGACACACTCTACAGACACACTCTTTACATTTTGTAGTGTTGCGCATTGGTGTGGATTACAGGCTGTGTGTGTCTGTACAGCCTGTTGCTGTGATGACTGATGTGTCTTTATCAGATTTGCCCTCTTATGCAATATAATTCTTCCACACCACACCAATTAAGCACACAGTCTCCTAGTTGTATTAAGCACGGGGAACATTTATTTAAAGGAAAAGACGTCACGTTGCTTGTTATGATCTCACAAACACTTGAAAAGAAAGGAAAATATGTTTTAAATTGTGCACTCTTGGATTGTTCAAATACATTTTACATTTTACATGGGGATCCTGAAAGCTTCGTAACAGCTCTCACTCTCTAAACAAGTGTTTATCTCTCTGTGTGTGTTGCCATGCAATGACTCACAACACAAATTGGTTATGCGGGTTATCTGAGAGCTCAAGCACATTAATGATACTGGCACATAATGGTGAAGATACTTCATACCAATAAGCTTCCAGGAGACAGACGGGGGTCAAAATAAGATCAGCTGACAACCCACCCAACCAAAACAGCACATGGACAGACATGCTCTTCAAGCTGGTGATTAGATAGGATGAACAGTGATGCTCCAATCAAATCTGTGTCTCCTAGAATCATGAGATAAAGACTTATATAGACTTGGGCAAACTAATGTTGATAATTTAGTTTATTATAGAGCTTGAAAGGCATTCATGGACGGATTATGGCTGTACGAGGCCCCGAAGCATCAGCCTCTTTCCAGCAAGCAGCTAAAAACAGTTATTGGAAACTGTACATTGCAAAACGGCAACGTTATTTGCAATTTCTAATTTGAATTTTGAATTTCTCATAATTGCAACTTTGTTCCTCAAAAAAATAAATAATTTTTTTTGTATTGTATTGATTGTCTCAATACAAAACAAAATATATATTTTTTTTTTCAGAACTTTCGCAGCTTGTAATTCCATTTGTATATTTTGCATACATTTCAAATTAATTTAGGTCTACAATATCATATCATACTATCATACAAAACCATCTCACAATCATTGTAATATCCAAATAATCAGACATAAACCGTAAACCTGAGTTTCCAAAGCTGGAATGAGGGTAAGAGTGTGGTGACATTTGCAGCAGCTGAAAAAACGGACAAGAGAAGGAACGAGAACATGCAGGATTAAAGGATCAGTGAAGGGGTGCAGAAGCCCCCAGTCTTCACCACCAGCACCTCTCCTCCCTCTCATTCTGTTTGTCTCTCGTCCCTTTGGCTCTGTTGGTTTAACTAAAAATATCTAACAGTCGTCAGTGTGACAAAAGCGCAAGTGGAGACATATTATCACGATTATGACTGGAATAAAAGGATATATTTTAATTAGAGTGAGGTAGAGAAATCAGAAAGAGAAATGATGCGATAGATGGAAAGAAACAGAGAGATAGACGCATTCGAACAAGACAGTGTCCTCTTGGCGATGACATTCTTGGCACTAATTCACTGAATGCATTCTGGGAGATGAACCAGACAGCATGTACCATAGTCACAGCACCACTTCACCCTTCTGTTCTTTCTGAAGCACTCTGTACAGAGCTCAGTTACTAATACAGGCTTATAATATCATTCCATATAGACTAGATTTGATTTTCATCTATAAAACAATCTTATTTATTGCATTAGTAAATTTTTCTAAAGCAGAAAATACCTTTTAAAACACTCCAGGATTTGAAAATGTAGTAACGATTTCACTGTGAAATCAATGAAGTTTAGGTCATTTTCTGTCATAACATATTTCTGTAAAAAACAAAACCAAGCAGATTTATAATGCTGGAATACCTGTAACCCGTAGCTGACCCTTGCCTGACTGCCTCTTTACATTCAATCCATCCTTCTTTGCATTTCCCATCCCACAACACGTCCCTGGGAGAACTGCTAATATTAATAATAATTTCAAAACATATACCATTATAAACAGGCACGTGCACAGTTACACTCACACACCGCTTGGACTTGTTTTTCAGTTTGCAGCGTTTCCCTTAGTTTGTTGTCATGGTTTTTAATTGATTTGTCATTTAGTTCTGCTTTTTACACATGGTTATCACTAGCATTTAAGTTCTTTCTGTTTCTTTTTAGTTTGTCATCATTCACTACCCTCCTCCTCATTCATTTCTTAAAGTTAGACATCAACCTTCTTAGTATTCCTCAATCAATTCTTTATAAACAATAACAAGAATTTTTTAATAAAATGATAAAAGACTGCCTGTTTTCCCATTCGTTTTTTATAAACATTGTTTAGGGTTGCTAATGACCCCAGGTGTGTAACAGTGTTATATTTTTCTGCACAACAATAATTTAATATTTTTTTTACTAAATAAGTGCAATTCACCTTTATTCCACAAGGTGGCAATGTCTGATACATATTGATGATGTGACATTTCACTCATAGTTTCTGCAGGCAGAACACAAAAGAATAGGAAGTATCATCAGCAAAACATGAAATGGCTCAGCGATTTACTGCAGAACTACTGAACGCAATAGAATTTTAGCGTTATTGTCACTTGGTGGATCAGGTGAAGAAGCTATCAGCGATCAATATATTGATTTTGAAGATGTTGAAAATGATAGTTTTGAGAATATGTTTGAGATCGCGGATATGAGCCAGATGCTGAATGTACTGGGAATGTACTGGGAAATGAGCTCCGACGAGGACAGTGACGATGGTATAAAACATCTACTCAAACTGAACCCTTCCAAGCTCCAAAAGGTAACAATAACTATTCCTCACTAATTGTATTCAAAGACAAAATAAAACTTTTGATTTTATCACAGTAAAATTTTATTGGAGTGATTATCAATAATTCCAACAACAAATACCATCTGTCAATAAAGTGCAATTCTTATTGATCAAATACATTTTAACAAAAATAAACTTTTTTCTCTTTTACTAAACATTACATTTTTGCATGACCAACCCTGACGGCATGCAGCAAACATCAACATGAGCTCAAGAATGAACCTGTGTCCATTTAATTAATGGCAACCCAAAAAAGTGCTGTTTTGATTGTATTCTCAATACAAAACAAGCAAATACTATTTACAACTCAAATTTCCATACAAAACCATTATGCTTGTCGTCAAGATCATTATCAGGATCATCATTTTTCTTTATCCCTTCCTGAACATCATTTCATCATTTGAGGTTTCACTCACTGAACGTTCTGTTTGACTATCCCTAAAAACCTGTTTCTACATGCTCAATCCTTCTGTCTCATCCTGCATTTAATAAAGTCCATAAAGTCTTTAACTCATATTTGTCTTCCTGCTTTTCAGCCCCTCTGGGCCTCCTGGGACATGGATCGGCCCAAGGCTCTGGGTGCTTTGGAAAACTCCATTCGCATGGGTTTGACGGGCGGCAGGTCCCTGGTGATCTGTTCCACTGGTCTCTTGTCTGGACAGGCTCCGTCAGGAACCCGGGCAGGAGGGAGATCTTCCAGGGTGTGTGGGGCTCCCCGGCTCAGGCGGACGCCCAGTTCTGCAGGCTTGAAGATGGGCAAGGGCAGAGTGTTCCTGTAGGGTAAGAGCTGGTGCTCCCTTACACCTGTGTCCACAGTGCCCACTCTGAACACACCCGATGGACAGGCTTGATTGAGAGGACGGACCTGCCAATAACGGGACAGAGTCTCTCGGCGAGAGTCGTCCGACATCAGCATTGACTGGCTGTAGAGAGAGAAAAATTTAGAATTATGAATTAAAGGGGAGATTTGATATTTAATGTGTGATCAAAATTATTTTATGAAAGCTGCACTGGAAATAATAATTTTGTTAATGTGTATTTTCATTAAAAATATATAAAGAGGCATAAGATATTAAGGCTTGTTTTCAGAGAACATTTCTTGATTTGAGTTTATTTATTTTTCTACATCTCAAATCAAATCAAATCAAATCACTTTTATTGTCACACAACCATATACACAAGTGCAACAGTGGTGAAATTCTTAGGTGCAGTTCCAAGCAGCATAGCAGTCATGACACAATGGACGAAACAATTTACACTTACATGCTTTACTTAGAACATCTAATAAAATAATACAGAAAATATATGTATCTTATAATAAATATAATCATAGTAAATGTATTATTTTATTTTTTTTACATGTATGCTTTAAACAGCAAAAACATATTTGCCAAGTCTTAATATTTTATTTTAGTCTTAATTTTGCTGCTCGAGTAAATTAAATATCACTATTGCAGTTTTTTTTTAAAGGCAAACAACACTGATAAAATGTATTCTGTGGTGAAGTAAATACTACAGAAAAAACCAAATGTAATTTCTGCCTGAATAAGTTAGTTCAGTCCTTATACAAAAAACAAACAAACAAACAAACAAACAAACAAACAAACAAAGTAAATTCTATATTAGTACTCAATTTAAGCTTAAGCTTGATCGGGCACGAATAATTAATAAGGTTGCATTTTTTCCACTGTTTTCCAGCTGTATTTACACCGTTTTATTATTGCTTTTGTTGTTAGGTTTAGTAATTTGCTGTTTTGTGACATCTGGAGTTCATTTTCTACTCAAAATGACACTTTGATACTCAAAAATGATCCAACAAATGTTACCGTTATTATGTATTGAGCACCAATTATTGAGGTTATAGATATGTTGTGCCTATATTTTCTGTATTATTTTATTAGATGTTCTAAGTAAAGCATACACTTTAAAAAGCATGGCTTAATTCAGTGTTATATTATTTGAGTAAAATGTACTTGAAACAGAATATTGCAAAGTAAACTTCAAAGTAGAAATTACTCAACAAACTTTAACTGGCCAATTTTATTTGTTAATTACTTACTATTTACTTAACTTAATTAAGTCAATTTTACTTAATTCCACATGTGAAATGTACTTAAAAAAATCTGCATGCAAAAACTTGCAAAAGAAAAATGATTGTCTTTTTTTCAGTGAAGATAAAATAGGCTACTAATTAAGAAAATATATATTATTTTGTTAAGCATGCGGAATGATTTGACGGAAGTGTGCATATTAGTACCTTTTTTGAAAAGGTACCACCCTGTGACACCGTATACCTTTTTTTTCTGAGATTGTTCAAGAAAACAAAAAACAAACAAAAAAGCTGCCATCTTGCTGCAGATATGAATATCTATGCACTCACCGATCCTCGGGTTGTGTCTTCATATTGATGCTGCGCCAGTCAGCAGTGTAACTCTCTCTCTTGTTTGGATTTTCCTCCTTCACACTGCAACTGAGCTCGGCTCCAACCACACAGCCTCCTTTCTTCTCCAGGACTGTGCACAGCATCTTCAGCTTCTGTTTATAAGTGGCTTGAAAACTTAAACTACAGTCAATTATCTGTTTTGCAGTGAGATAGATTAGTCAATACTGCTTTGAAGATTTACAATTTTCTTTTCTTTTTTTTCTCTTTTCTTGTCCTGGTTGAGTTTGAGGGAGGACTATCTGTCTATCTGTCTCTTGAGCTGCCTTGTCGTCTGTCTGCTGGAGTGTGTGTCCGACTTTTATACAGCTCTGCTGCTATTTCTGTCCGATGGAGTCACTCTGCACTTTGTCCACAAGGACATCTGACACACACACCCACATTTCAAAACATTCACACACACAGCACAGCACTGGAACAGGGATATGAAGACTTAGAAATCCCCAGCAACTCACATTTCCATGACACATATCTATCTATCTATCTATCTATCTATCTATCTATCTATCTATCTATCTATCTATCTATCTATCTATCTATCTATCTATCTATCTATCTATCTATCTATCTATCTATCTATCTATCTATCTATCTGTTGTTCTATTTATCTGTTGTTCTATCTATCAATCAATCTATCTATCTATCTTTCTCTCTCTCTCTCTCTCTCTCTCTCTCTCTCTCTATCTATCCATCTGTTGTTCTATCTATCAATCAATCTATCTATCTATCTATCTCTCTATTTATCTGTTGTTCTATCTATCAATCAATCAATCAATCAATCAATCAATCAATCAATCAATCAATCAATCTATCTATCTGTTGTTCTATCTATCTGTTGTTCTATCTATCAATCAATCAATCAATCAATCAATCAATCAATCAATCAATCAATCTATCTATCTTTCTCTCTATCTCTCTATCTATCTATCTATCTATCTATCTATCAAACTATCTTTCTTTCTCTCTCTCTATCAATCTATCTATTGTTATATCTATCTATCAATCTATCTTTCTCTCTATCTATCTGTTGTTTTATCGATCGATCGATCAATCAGTCAGTCAATCAATCAATCAATCATTCTTTCTATCTATCTGTTGTTCTATCCATCTATCAATCAATCTATCGTTCAGTCTATCTATCTATCTATCTATCTATCTATCTATCTATCTATCTATCTATCTATCTATCTATCTATCTATCTATCTATCTCTAAATGTTGTAAAGTAATCAAAGTCAAATTATAATCAAATTTGTCTTATCTAATATAAAAATGCCCAGTTATTACCTGAATGGATTCTGTTGCGGATGCTCAAATACTTGATCATGTTGTATCAGCGTGACAGTTGTTCCTCCATGATCCTATTAACAGACATGGAAAGTCTCTCAATGGAAACTAAACAGTGTTCGGATCTGGAACCAGACAGGAGATTATAAACATGTTGCAGCAACTGTTCTTTACTGGTAATCTTCTTTTGCACACATAATCTCTTTCAAAAGACATTTTTTAAATATGAATTATCACAGAAAAAAAGACTACTATGCTGCAATATTTATTTATTTTAGGAGATGAAACATGGCACATTTAGCTGGAAGGTTTTGGAAAACTACCACTGGTTACAGATCAAGACTTTTTTTCCCCAAACAACCAAAATATGGTTAATATAGAAGTGTGGTCATAACATGTGTTCAGTGAGTGCAAGCGCTGTATTCACTCATCAGATGAATATAGTGCTCTGTGGATAGAGGTTGGGACAGTTGTATTCTCATGTTACACACATTCTGTCCCCTGTCTGTCATTGACCGCTCTCTCAGTGACGCAGTGGACGATTACAGGAACTGATCTCACTTTTGTGATGCCCCTCTCCTGCAATGTGGCCACTCAGCACACTATGGTATGGAAATGTAATGCCAGTCATGAAGAGTTACACATGAGAACCAGGAAATGTCACATCAGACCAGGAATGAAGCTGCTACTGTTCATGATATACACACTAAATTTGTTTCCCGTCATGCATGTTCAGACCTAAATATGAATAAATGTCATTGCACTACATTGCAATGATCAAATTGAAATTTATTTTAAAGCACTATCCTTTTTTAAGCATGATTTAAGTGTGTAGGGACACAAGAAATTCAAAATACAAAAGTGTTCAAAAGAATTGGCAACTATTTCCATCAGTCAATGTCTTTTATTGTCATCTATATCAGACATTTTACCAGACAAGCAACATACAAGACAGGACAAAATACACTGAGCCATTTTAACCTAGCGATTCAGTTAATGGACAGTCACCACATCAAAAGAATTTACACTATTTTGTATCCCAGCTCCACAACTGCACATATACATTATATAATAACACATCTGATACATCACCTATATAACTGATTGTATTGTAGCGTTCCTTTTTAAGATTTTAAAATAAACAAGAAATAAAATAAAAAGTTTGCTGATTTAGAAAACAATGTCACTAGAGAAAGGATAAACATTATTCTATGACAACTTTAAATGCGAAACACATACTATTATTATTTTTGATAATTATTTTGGTAATAAATGTATAAAGATATGTTTGTGTACTGGACTATATTACATCTTTGTCATCAAATAAAAATATGCTGGTTTTATATATTCAGGTACATAATTATGAACATTGTTTCAGAACTCAATAAAAAAAATAAAAAAAATTGTATCTGTAATGCATGACCTGCTGCTCTAGTGCAAAAGTTATTACAGTAACTATGATCAAAAATAAAAATATTAAATGATAAAAAAAAAGATGGCCAGATAACACTATGTTTAAGGGTGCTACAAAGAAACTTGTTAGCATACACAATGATGAATAATATTTTCACAAGTGTCAGACCATTATAATGACATGAACATTCGCCCTAAAGATTTATACTAGTCTATTAATCTGTTCTTCATATAGCTTCACTGTGAGGTATTGGCTGGATTTGTGTTGTTAGTCATTAGCACAAATGTTTCATGCTCAGTGGTTCTACGTCTTTTTGTTCACATTTTTGAGTGAAGCATACTTTAATTTCATTGCTTTCGAAGCTGAGCGCTAGTCTGGCCATTTTCCCTCTCAAAAATGTGTTTCAAAGTCTCATGAATTTTAGTGTTGCACCACATATGTTTACATTGGTGATTAAAAGACATCAATAACATCAAAAGTCATCATGTCTAGATCACTGTCATAAAAATGTAAATGTGCACCATGTTGACAATGACATGCACAGCGGCCCTAAACATATGTGGACTCTTAAATCACACTTTTTTTTGTGCATGAAAATGCATGAACTGACCCCACTGTGATTTGTAGTGGTATTTTCACCTCAAGTTTGCACGGGTATCCTAGCAGAGTAACCACAGGTGTTCATTAGATGTTCGGCGCATTTCAGCGGGCGAAATCCAATCATTTCAATAGGTATTCGCATCTGAAATTTTGTGAGAGGCGGAAGTTTTACCCCTTAGATTTCAGATCAGATTCGAAGTTGGTCACGCTAATGTGCCTAAAAAGAAAGCTGCTTGTTTTGAAAGTGGCTCCTGTGTAAGGTGTGTTTCATACATCGCTACACTGTTGACAATATTATATTCACTGGATCTTTTTTGCCCGCAAAATGTGACCGCACCTTACAGTAGCCTATAATTTTAAATTTAATTTAAAAACTTTTGATTGAAAGTGTGTTTGTACAGTATTTCTTTAAAAATAATTGACACTTGGTTTGGTATTTTGTGCAATGTGACAGCCATATATTTAAGTGTTGCTTAAGTGTCCAAACACTGTTTAGGGCCATTGTGCATATGGAAAGAAACAGACCTTAAATAGTGAAATCACAGCCGTACAACTTTGCAGTTCAGCAGCTCTCACATAATTCAATTTCAATAGCCTATATTCACTCTTTTACTTTCACTCTCTGTATTACATTATATACTATTCTTTTTTTCTCCTCTTTGTACGTTCTATGTGAACAATGCAGAGAATGATTTATTCCTAGACCTGATATTGTTAAAAAATATATAATTTAAGACCCTTGGACATTGACAAAATGGCAGCAGAGAGCTATCAATGGAGAATGTGTTCTAGTGACAGGTTAAGGGTTAAAGTAATGTTCTATTGTATCACCTACACAAAAGACACTGTGGTCTTTAGAAACATTTCGTTTGGTCAGATTTTGTCACAAGTATGACCAAATCTAGTTAGCTTCTTTGCCTATTAGAGACAAACTTCTATCAGTTTAGTTTAGATTTTGTTTTCACAAATTGGAATTAAGTGTAATAAACCAAAGTGAAGTTCTGTATTCTATAATGGACACTTTGTAGAGTTTGCTCAGGAGGACACTTCTGACCAATCAATTGTCCCCAAACCCATAACCCCAAAGGCAAAATTTCCTGTTAAAAACAAAAAAACTAAACATTTCGAGAGCTCTAGTGCCACAGTCCCCAATCTGCAAAATATTATATTTTATGGACTAAATGAAACACTCATTCAGTGTTTGAAACGCCCAAAACCCACTATAAATTCCACAAGTGGTTATTATAGCATCCATATTCTACCCCAAGTGCCCAAAGTTCATGTTTGTCCTTTTCACCCCATATTTTGTTTCCCCAACCCCATCCAGCCTAGCTTGTTAAGGCTGTTGTGTACATCCTTATACTTGACCTTAGTAGTCTTGGTTCTGGTATCCACCAGAGCCGTCATAATTAGCTTCCATGTCGGGGGTGTATCCAGTGTACTCCGTGCCAGCAGTGGGCGCTCCTGCGGGATCCTGGCTGGGATCAGTGTAGTCCTGAGAGAAGAGAGATGAGCTTGCGCCTAATTTGTACTTCTGGAATCCAAGGAAAGCTTGACCAGCCTTTAAGAAAATGAAGATGCCGGAAGGAGAGGTTTAGAGGGTGGGATCAGAGGGATTAGCAATGGAAATTACAGGATTATGGCAGCAGGAAAGGAGGATTTTTTCCCCCCAGTTTGGATGGTGAATAGTCAATGAAAAGGCATCAGTTAAGGAAGCCATGTGCGGTTTAATTGGAAGGAGAGAATGAGAATGTCAGGATGGGACAGAAAGAGAGAGGGGAGGGGAGAGAAAGAAAAGCAACATTAGTTTGATTAAGATACAAGATTAAGATGGTTAGTCAGCTTTAAGCTTAACAGAGTAAAGAATAAATGTAGGGAATGCTCAAGTGAGTGGCTAGCACATAGAAAACCAACATCCAAAACAAAATGTAGAACTTGAGTCAAACTTAATCGAGTTTAATCGAACAGCATCTGTCAGTACATTATAAGATCTATCACAAAGGATAAATATACATCATAGATGGCAACAACAGCAGCTCAATTGTAAACAAAAATAAGATCATGAAATGCAATGGCAACAATAGAGGCAAATGAGTGGGAAATAGTGTATTTCAGACAATGTATCAGGATGCGATATCTTGTAGACAACCTATAACGTTACAAAACAATTCTGTAAAGAGCTCAGCTGAACGTTTCATGTGGCACTGCCGCCCCCTAGTCAATTAAAATTGTAACCGCAATTTAAAAAACAATCAAATAATTTTCTGGAGAAAACAGATTATCTGGCACATAATCGGGCCCCTTCAAAGGTTTGGGGTCAGTAAAGTGAATCATTGTTTTTGAAAGAAGTCTCTTATGCTCACCAAGGCTGCAATTATTTACTCAAAAATACAGTCAAAAGAGTAATATTGTGAAATATTCGATTTAATTTTATTATAAAATGTAATTCATTCCTGTGATGGCATAGCTGCATTTTCAGCATCATTCTTCAGTGTCACATGATCCTTCAGATATAATTCTAATAATATGATGATTTGATGCTCATGAAACATTTCTTATAATTATCAATGTTGAAAACAGTTGTGCTGCTTAACGGTTTTGTGGAAAACATGATACATTATTATTATTATAATAATCTCACTGACCCCAAACCTCTGAACGGAAGTGTACCTTTAACCCCAAGAGATAATCAGCATAAAATAACAAGGTACCATTAATATAATAACATGAAGAAAAATTCTGTTTTTCATAACTTCATAATTCCAGGCAGATATGTGTTGAAATGTTATTTGAAGCTCTTCCCAGTTCATACAAGGGGGTTTAGGGCTTGATATGGCACTTGACATGGCAAACAAACAAACAAACAAACAAACAAACAAACAAACAAACAAACAAACAAACAGATAACATGTAATATCTTCATTGGTATTCATTGGTGACAATAGGATTTGAAGGGTGCTTTTGTAGTTGATGTCTATGGCATAGTAAACAAATAAGTATGTATGCTGTAAATGTTAGACAAATGGAGGTGGCGTATGAGGGGTGAACAGTTTGTCGTATTCCTCTTCAAACGAGACTTTCTTTAGGCGCTCCAGGGCCAGCAGTGTAAGAACACCCTAGAGAAAAACAGATCGGCCAGAGCCAGCGATCAACAGAAAGAATGACTGGAAAAACATTTCAACAACACTGGGTTAATCTTATGGATGCAGCTGGGTGGTTTCTGTAAGAGAAGTGCTTTGAGAGATTAGAGGTTAGAAGGATATATGCAAACAGTGAAGCAAAGATTACTGGGGTCAATAATTCTCTGGAAAAGTACAGAAAGGAGATTAGAGAATGAAGCGGTGTTGATGTTCACAGGTCATTCATTGAGAAGAAAGACAGGCATGCAATCTAACAAATTTTCAGCTGAAAGAGAAAATATGCTGAAAAGCTTTGCTGAAAACATGAACAGAACTTTGACTGGATAACACAGATAAATCATTTTCACTGTAAACATTGTCTCTGGATATTTACATGGAAAGAGATTTTCAGTTGATGAGAATGTATTTGAGAAATATTTTTGCCTTTATTGGAAGTTATTACAGGAAGTTAATGTAATCACTTTAAAACAAATATAAATATGTTTTAAATATCTAATTTAATATATTAAATGTATAAAATTAACATTTTGGTCAAATGAGTCCTGAATGGTTTTGATTTGTCATAGTGTTGTTATTGTTAACTAAAATTATTTAAAATTATTTTCAGTGATTGAAAAAAAGTTTTAAATAAATCATTTTATTTATTTAAACTATTAGATGAAATACAATTTTTAGATGAAAAAACGAAAGAAATGACCGAAACTAAAATGGAAATATTCTCAGTACAGACCCATGTAAATATGGAGAAGAAGGCGAAGGTGATGGCTGCTCTGGCTGCGTCTCCGCCCTCTTTGAGGGGGTTGTCCTCTGGTTTAGCCACCTGCCACTGATTGGCCAGGAAACAGAATCCCACAAACCACACGAAAGACCAGAAGGCTGAGAGAAAAAAGGGAAAAAGGTTCAGAATTTCAGATCAATAAACAGCACAATAAATGCCTTTGATTGAAAAAAAAAAAAAAAAAAAAAAAAAACACGAATAAATATAAAATGATCTACAAACAAACCTAAAACAGAGTGATATTCACAATCTAAAGAAGGTCTGATCAAAACAGTCAATTTATATTTACAGGCATAGATGGCGCCATTGCACCACCAATCCAGCATAGCACTGCAGCAAGTTTAGAAGCAGTTACATTTTACCAACAGAGGGCAGTGTCTTAAAGTAATGCTGCGGTACAGGAAGTTCGGATCACTGCTGCATCCGAAAGCTAGAGGTAGAAGGCAACAAGATACCTTCATCTGATTGATTTTTGAAGGCAGCATAGATGTATCCTTCGCTGCCTATGATATCCCACAATCCTGTGCTTTTGATTCTGTGACAGTTGAGCTAAAAAATAAAGATGGCATCTGAAAGTTGCGGTTAGTTCGTGTGTATATATACGTTTTTGATCAAAATTCCATATTTGATGTAATTTCTAGTGTGAAATCACTATTGTAGTAATGAAATTTGCTTTGTTATCACCAAAGCTCTCACTACTTTGTTGTAGATCCTTAAACCATTATGCTGCATCAGAAGTTTGTCCTATATCAGTTTTGTGAGGGACCTTTGTGCGCAAACACTTCCTGCTAAGTCATGCTGACAAGGTAGCAACGCAACAAGTCAGCTTCCTAAGCTTTAGGGACGCAGCCCTAGACTCTAAGTGTGCTTTTGAACCAAGAAGTATAGAAGTGCTTTTGAACCAAGAAGTATGTATATGGGAAACATTATTAAAACCTTCTTAGAGCCACATAAAATAATTTATAAGTGTTCAAATGAATAAAATATAATGTGTGGTTTGTAAAAAAAAAAAGTGAGGCAGATTCAGTAGGAGCCTTGCAGTAAATGTATCTTATTAGTGATATAAAATATTGATATGCAATACTTCCATTCATATCAGCAGTTTACCTGAAACTCCAATATCAGCTAACACAGCCTTCTTGCGGTCTTTGACGCTGCTTATCTGAGGAAAGTAGATGTCCAGTGCCATAAATGCAGCACAGCAGAGGAAGGCCAGGGATCCCATCCCAACGGCATAGTTACAGGCGTTCTGGTTGCGGTTAAAGATGCAAAATTCCTGTACCTCATTTGGACGGTTCACATAGCCCTCGTTAGCAATGCATCCAAAGATCACGATGGAAAAGATCTGAGGAGGAGAATTAAAAGAAGGGAGAAGAAAATATGAGAATTTGGACTTCACACTTTCATTTATAACCCTGGGTTATTTTGCTGCATATTCACATTGTTCATACAGCCAACAGTATCCTTCGTACACAATGCCAAGTTCAAAGTGTAAGCTAGATTAGTACACAGAGAAGATGTGAAATGCAATGTACCAGTTTAATACAAGAAGCAATTTTGAGGAGGAAAAAATGACTGGATTTGGAAATGTCTGTCAGTTTAATTTTACTTTTGTTAGTAAAGTCAGCATGAAACAGAAGTTTGGATAGACTTTTCTTCCCTATTGTGATGTACCGGTTACGGTATATGCTTCTCGAACAGGAAAAAATGTAGAGTGAGACTTCAGGAATTGATTGGATTGTTGTGGTTTGCTATTGCTGTGATGTCATGTGAGTGACAGGTTGTCCCGCCCTCACGCCGGTAAACACGTCATCAGGGAAAAGATGTCGCTGCACCATGAAGTTATTTTGATTAAAGAATATGAGGGCACATGAATTTTAAATCAATAACGATGTGCATGGATCAGTCATTAATAATAAATACTGAAATAATCCATAAAAAAATAAGTATTGTCAATTTTGCCCAAGGCACTTAGAAGAAAGTAAGCTAGACACCCACAAACAGAACTTTATAATTTGCTTTATTTTCTGAGTTATGTTATGCTAAAATAACCAGTGATTTAATAATTATAAAAAAAACTTTGGGGCAGATTTTATATACTATTTTACACTCCAAAGGTATTTTTACCCTACCCTGTAGCCGGGGTTCATAACTTAGGTCTTAGTCCAGCGTTAAAAAGAAACATTAACCCAGAGTTAAACACAGTGTCAAAAGACATAGAGCCAATTAAAGTTGTTGAAATGTTATTTATGTCCACTGTAGTGCTGATTTTAGCTTTTCTAGTATACAAAGGAAATTAAACTGTTTCTCGCAGCCAACCACAACTTCTGGCTGAAAACATTGTGTGCAGATGCCATTTATCACCACAAACATCACTTATTGATTCATGTGTACATCTGTTTTTAATCTCACTTTGTTGCTTTCTACTGGGTTTGTTTTCTACATGGAAGCTAGGGTATATTTGGCACTTCCATAATAATAAGTGCCTATTTAGATTCTGATGAGCCTATGTTCTCATTTTGGCTCCAGGAATAGTCAAAGTATCTTCAAGAGGATGAAGGCAAGTTTTGACAAATGCCAGGGTTTTACCAGCTGGCCTGTGCATCTGTACTATATGTCTGAATGTGTGAGTGCGAGAGAGGCACTTCATTACTCCACTCATGCAATTAAGTTGAAATGCTCTTGGCTGTCAGCAAACTCTCCCATAGTTGTTCCCTAATTGTCAGGTACAAGCCCATGATTTACTCCGAGAATCAGCTTTATCATTAAACTAATGTTAAGGGGTTTGGCAACATCAAATCAAATAAACCCTAAATCTCCTAAGATAAAGGTTCAATGGCTCATTCAAACCTTAATCTTGATCAAGCACATATAATCAAGAAGATTAAAACATAATCAGCATGAGCTAGTGAGCGAGTAGAAAACAAAGAGCAAGATGAATCGCACTTTGGCAATTGTGCTTTTTATGTGCGCTGAGGAGGAAGCGAAAGAGGAGAATATGGACGTGGTCATGGCCAGGGAAAAGAGGTCAACATGGCATACCAATTTTGCAAATGGAACTTGAGGTAAGGAGTTTTAAGTCTTAGCGCAATGTTGTGTTGATCAATTTGCATTTCATGTTGCATTTTTATTGGCTAGTCAGTAGACGTGGGTCGTAGCAGCAAACACAATGGCCCTCATTTATCATTCTTGCGTAGAAACGGGCGTATATGTTGGCGTAAGATTATGCTTACACTCCTCTCACCGCCTGATTTATGAAGCTGTACGTACCTTTGAAATCCAGGTGTACGCAAACCTGCCCTTGATAAATGCCGCGGCTGAAAACGATCGTCATTAGAATAACACGCCCCTATATATTCAAGTCTCCGCTTCCCCCACGCCCTCATTTTACGCCATGGACACACGGAAGACGGCAAAGAAGAGAAACTTGGATGAGCAAATGACCTATCACAATGCATTATTTTACAGCACGTGTTTTGAAACAATTAGCATTTAATTTCGTACCACTTCACATGTATTGGGGTGTACAATAGTGATGATGATGTGATGTGGAGTACCATTCATTCACATTAATAATTGCATGACAATTTGTAATATTATTATTATTATTATTATTATGATTTTTATTATTAATGATGCTTATTGTTATTTAGAAGAAGAATGTCGTTATTATTATTATTATTTAAAAGAAGAAGAATGTCATTTTTATTATTTTGTCAGTCTGAATTATTTTTTGGTCTTTGAAAGCCTTTCATTACTGAACCCAGTCCGTGCGCACCTGCCGGGCCTAACCCTGGCCTAACCATCGTTTCAAAGAATAGTACAACGGCGAGCGCGTCGAGTATAAACGCCTCGTCCGTTTGGGGAGGTGCGCGCGCAGTCTGCGGAGACCCGCGCTGCGGAGCCAGGCGAAAGTATAAACAAGTAAAGCGCACAGGCTCGCAACTGAAGGAATGCATATGCCTACAAATCAAATGCTTTGGTAAAGTCACACAAATTAAACATTGAAGTCCACGTTGCACAAAAATAAACACTGAAGTTTATAATTACTATGCTGTTTTTTTTTTTACAGTGGGTCATAATATATCATATCTTTTAGTTTGTCAGTGCGTTTTGTGGTGTTAGGAATTGTTTTTCTGCGCATTTCCGCACTAACTCAAAACGTGCGTACACCACCTCCTGAGCTGGCGTAAGTTTTGAGCGTGCCATACGCCAACGTCCATATTGATAAATCTCAAAGTCACCGTGGTTTTGGGTTGAAACGCCAGGTGTACGCTGGAAATTTGGTGTACGCACTTTTGATAAATGAGGGCCAATGTGAGGTGATCATGCTAAATTTCTGAAACTGTCAGAAAATGATCGCAGGCTATCTTTGGTCGCAAGACCGTGACAAAGGCCATCTTTGACCCTCTCTCACTGTATGATGTAGAATCACCGTTTAGGAGCCAAGACCACAGTCATCTTTCGTCTGGGACAGCCCAAAATCGTACAATGTGTACCGGGCATAATGGCCCTTTCAGACTGCACAATATGACTCCAATTTTGGCATGATCCACTTGACATGGTCGTTGGGACGCAAGAAATGCGTTTCATTACGTATAGTGTGTCATAGTGGACGATAACCGACGCTGCATCTATGACAATGGTATTGGTGCTGCTAGGTGGAATTATGCAATAGAGAAAAGTTTCACGGAGCTATGGCAACAATACTCCTAGTCCTATCTTTATGATGTTTCCTCAAGGGACTACCACAACAGAGTGAAAAAAGAAAAATTTTGGCGAATGATAGCAGAGGCGCCGCGGCAACCCGGTGAGTACTGGAATTAGCATTAAAGTGCCTGTATTATAGTTTTTCGAATATTCCCTTTCATGCAGTGTGTAATACAGCTATTTGTGAATGTAAACGTTCTGCAAAGTTGTAAAGCCGAAACTGCACAATAAATAGTTATTGCCTCTCAAAATAAAGAATCAACTCTGAACTGCCTATACGAGTCGTTTGTATTTTAAATCCTACTGTGTGACGGTTTTACGTCACTAGAAAATACATTCGCATAATGCCCCCTATGTTGTACGTTGTCCAGCCCTCAAATCTCGCAAAACGCGGGATTCGCAAAACGCTTGCTCTTGAAAGATTGGTCAGTACCCAGTTTATTTGGACCAGCTTTCTCCTCAGAATCACAACCTGTAAGTATAAATAATTATTGATGCATATATTTTCTACCGGGTGTTCAAAATACGTCATTTTTTATTTATATTGTGTACGTTTCCGGTTTACTGGCTAACTGATGTTATTACTGTCTTACTGAAATACTTACTAAGCAGTTGTGGGCCACTATTACCTAAACTGTGTCTATTAATGCAGATTGTCTGTCGTTCTTTCTACTTTGAGTAAAGATAAAGGATGGAGCAAGAGTTGTTTTAAAATGTTTATGTTACATCCATCATTCATTTTAGTGCTGGGCGAACATATGCACCGTTTTTGATACAGTTCGCATGTGCACCACAATAAATTATAAATATACACATCGGTTTGTTGATGGACATACACTTGTTAATGCTGATGGTGAGGAATTACCGTTGCAACATCTCAAAATGTACCTCAAACTAAGTAGTGTATCACTGAGAAACATCCTGCTCAAGTCGTCCTTGTGATGGAGGTTCGGGTTGAATAACTAGTTCTTCCAATGTTTCATCATCGGACTCGCATTTGGATTGATATGGTAAAATCGACATCATCGTTAATGTCTTTACAGTGTGTACAATCGCTGAGCTTTAGGAAGGCTCCGGACAGACCTTAAGTTCAGTTATGGTAATGGCGTTTAGCTTCCGAAACACACGCTGTACACGGTAAACCAATCACAACAGACTGGGCCATTTGGCCAATCAGAGCAGAGCAGAGCAGGCTCAGGGAAAGGAGGGATTTAGAGAGACTGATTCATCTGTCGAGTCATTCGAGAATCGTTGAAAAATGTGCAATGAATATTAGGAGAAAATGAGACTGTTTTTTTACTTTTGATGCATGTAAACCTGTGTTGTGGAAAAAATTAATCTTTTCTTTTGTTTTTATTTTCAATGATTTAACAAATGAATGCCATACATTCATTTGTCTGTATTTTGAGTTTATTTTATGATGTTAATACAGCTGCAGGGTGTGTGTGTGACTCAGAGGTGAGAAGATTAGGGGGTAAGGGGAGCCACAGGGGTTCCTCTGTGTCTTTTGTTTAGTGGGGGCTGTAAGAGATAGCTTTTGAAAGAGATAACACTATAAAAATGCGGGCCCACCTCTGCTCTGGGTCTCACTCCGTCTGCAGCTGGTCTGCGGGTGGACTGGGAACGTTTCTTGCAAGAAATAAATATCTTTTAAGAACAATTTGATCCTGATGTCTCTTATGCCTGATGCTGTTTTGTTAGTTACTTGTTTTTGCCTCAACAAGTTGGTGTCAGAAACGTGGGATCCATGAGGTTTCTTCTGGCCCTGAGAAAGCGGATTGACGGACTGATCACCCTAAAGCACAAAAGGCCAAAACTGCTATCAGGGCCAGGAGGAACCCACTGGATTCAGAAAGAACTCGGAGGCAGTAAAAGCATCTCGGGTAAGAGACAGTTAAAATTATTTTATTTTGTGTGGTGTAATCTGATATGACTGTGAGTGAACGTGAACCATTTTGGCTGAGTTTTGCTTTGGTACGAGCGAAGAGGTGATTCAGATAATCACAATTGTTTGGGGAAGAAATTGAAGTAGCTTCGGATCGGTTTTTTCCACACTTAGCTCGTTAGTGGACAGGGGATCCACTGGTGATTCAGAGAAATCACAGCTGCTGAGATGATTACGTTCTATTCGAAATTTATGTAAACCTTAGAGAAAGTTTAAAACAGGATTAAGAAGTTTCTGGGTGATTGTGCTCTACTCGAAGTTTTACCACATTGAATTGAGTCAAGCGAATAAGCGCACGTGGGGGAACTTTGAGTGGAACGTAATTACAAGACCAGGTTGAATTAATCAAGTAAAAAGAATTGAGCAAGCGAATAAGCGCACGTGAGAAAACTTTGAGTGGAACGTAAACAAGCAGAGGTCCGTCCGATCTCGGAGTAAAAGATCGGGTCTGTCGAAGACGTTTGACAGATTCTGTAAGACACGTGTCGAATTGTGAAATCCAGAAAAGAGGAACTCAGCCAAAAATGGAGTCATCTAACAGTAAAGTAGACCATTTTTACACACCGGTTTTCTGTAAAATGGAAAAATTACGGCCAGAAATGCATGCAAGAAATTGGGAAACGGATGATTGTTAAGCAAAGGGGAAGTGAAAATATTTGTACTAACAAACGCACACACGACGCACACACAAACACATACACTGATTTTCTTTCTGCTATCTGCAATGAAGAAACTGCTTGCAAATCTTTTTGTGTGTCTGATGAAACTTTGAGCAAAGCTATGACTGATGATTTGAGCAGTGTTGTAAATGATGAGCGTATGAGATTGTGCAAAAGTACAGGGTTTTTCTGAAGTGCCAATTTATCCGTTACTAGTCAAAGAGTTGTTGTAGTTTGTTCATGAGTGTAAAAATGTGAACAAACAGTGAATTGTTGGATGGAAAAGAAGCAGATAAAAGAGAACAGAGTCGATAGGAGAAGGAACTGACATGTAGGGAAGAGAGAATGTTTTTTCTGATGGAAAATACAAACAGTGAATTGTTGGATTGAACAGATACGGAAGGAACTGGCATGTAGGGGAAGATAAAATTCATATTTATGAACGCCTGATTAAGTAAATGGTATGAAAAGTAAGTTTTAGATAAAAATAAGGCATTGAGTATGATTAACAGGGATTAACATGATATAAAGATAAGGAATGTTTCATTAAGCAGAACGGGAAAAATTCTATATTTTAGAGATAAAATAATTATTGAAATGATGTTTATTTTGACAACCATTGTCTTTTGAACCTAAAGGGTCCAGCTATGCTGGGAGTATAGCAACAGCGCTTGCTTGTTCAACCCAGCTTCTGGATGTTAATATGTACGTGATTTGTAATCAGTGTTGTTGATGATAACACAATTAGATAGATGTAAAGACAGCTATGTCTGAAGATTTGGGAAATCAATAATGTACAAAGTCAGATATTTTGTTGAAATTAAGTCATTGAAAGACAAGGACATTGTCTGTTTTATAAAGGAAATTATGGGTTGGAAATAATTTCCCTAGACAAGGATGACTAAAAGTTAATCAGAAACTTTGTGAAACCCGCTTAGAATATTTTGATTTTCCATGTCGCTTATGAAAATTAATGTTCTGCCAATAATAATGATGTGGATGTGCTTTATTGTATTAATGTTATGAAAACAAGGTTATTTAAGAGTAGATTGCCATATTTTTATAACAAGAGTTGAAGGTGCAAGCGGCTAGGATAGCTGTCTGTGTAATTTAGAGACTGAGAACAAGATTTGAGGAATCTTGTGATTTCTGTGGAACAGTAGAGATAAGTGGGACTGAGGAATAATGATAATATTAAGTTGAATCTGCATACTAACCATTTGAATAAGCTATCAAACCAGTGTTAATGAAATTAATGACATGCTAAATTTTCTTTATACTGTATGAAGAGTAACTGAATAGTCCTGATACAAAAGAGAGCAAATGCTGTAAGCAGCTCTGCTCTGAAGCTCTCAGTTTAAAGAGAATTGCAGATTATGTTTTTGTAAAAGTTTGATTCTGATTGGAAAGATCAACTTTGACTGGCTCCAAACAAAGAAAGTGCCAAACTAACACAAATTTAAAGAAAAGTCTGTGTTAATATAGAAAGTAGATCAGTGTTAATATGATGAAGATTGTGATTCGGCTATTGTAATTGAATTTGCAGCTGGGACAGTGGGGGAAAATGCAGAGAACTTATCAGTGGCTCTGTTTGCATTTCCTGAATAAGAACACTCTGCTTCAGGGGTGTAAAGTAGGGTGGAGATGTTAGAAAGATCACAGTGATTGTAGGTAGAATAACAGAGAGTGTTTTACTGCGGTCAGCGAGGTCATTCAGTGACTGTAAAATGCCCACTGTATGACTGTAAAAGTAAATGAGGGAGAAAAGAAATTTGATAGATAAACTTTTGAAAGTTGTCAAGAAGATTGAAAGATACTAAGTGTAAGGAATTCCTTTTGAAAGGAAAAGAACTATAAAAAGTACCGGTTGACGTAAAATTACAGATGAGCTAAATGAGTTGCAAAATATTTTAAAAGTACCGGTCACTAAAAGATAAGATTGTGAATTGGCCAAAACAGGTTTGCTTATCTGGATTTGGTATGTGCTGTGACTGAAACTGCCACAGTTTCAGTGCAACAGAGACTCATTCTGAGTGGAAATTTGTAATGTCTAAATTACAATACATGTAATTTATGGAAAAGATGCCTTAAGATGGTAGATAAAGTCTGAAGTTAAAAGTTTATGAGAATGCAGTGTATCAGTCCTGAATGCCTCAAGAGTCTCTCTCTCATTCAGTGTCAGCTGAAAGCTGTTGTTTGAGCCTGTGTAAAGCACAGTGTTTCAGTTGAAAATCATAGACACAGAGATGTTAAAGGAAATCATTGCCATTCAAAAGGGCAATTTGTACTTAAAAACGTTTTAAAAGTAAAACTGAAAGACTTTAAAGAAGTCTTTAAAATAATACTGTTTTGAACTTGTTTATTTTGGGACCAGTGACTGTCTCATTTTAGCCTCCACCATAAAACAGGGCTGATGGCTCCGGCTACAGAAGTAACAGTACACTGAATGTACGATTGTGATCTAAATTCACTGAGTATAATCTAAGCAGCTAGGTTGCTGCCTTTAAAATGATTAATGAATTTAAGTGATTAAATACTGCTGTTATTAATCCGTCTCCCTATGTTTAACACTAGTAGGCAGTCCGAATGGCTCTGATGACTCTTGAATGCGCCTTTTCCTAAGCTCCAGAAAACAACAGATTATGTTGAAGAAAACGGTCACAGATTCTGTAATGGGGAAAAGCGTTACCAGTGTGTACGAGTGATTACTTCAAAGACGGGTAAGATCTTAAGGCCAAAAGGACAACCTAAGACAGAAGGATCACGCAAAAACACTGGGCATTTCCTGATGGAGGTGTTTTTTATGTGAGATGGATATGAGAGTGGCGCTGATTGACTGAGTGGCGATCAGCTTCAGCAGATCATTGAGAGGCGAGATGAGCTGTAAGAAGTTCAGTCTGCCCCAGAAAATGTGAGCCCCTATACCACTCACAAGAAACCGCGTTGATTGTATGGCTTGTCCTCCATTGTGACGTGTCTGCATCTATGCCAGGGAGACAACACCCTGAAGAAAAGAAAATTATTGCTTAAGAGCTAATGGAAATAGGCTTTCAAGAGCCAACTGAGACCGTGAGGTGATTGTCATTATTTGTTGTGGAGACCGTAACAAGACGTATTAATTTATATAAGGAACATGATGTTGGTTGCCTTATGGGCAAAGAAAATTTTTGAACTTCTGAAGGTCGTTAGACATGGTGGTGGCTAAAGATGAGAACAGCTTGTGATGAGTCAAGAGAAATTTCTGAAAAAACAAAGGTTAGGTGAATTGAGTATTTAAACTAAAGATAACCTTAGAAAAGATCATAGCATAATGTATTTTAGATTATTGTAATGGTTCTAATTTGAGTCAAATATTTGTATTTTGACATTTGTGAACTATTAAGGATTGACTATGACTATGATTATTTTAGTTACAGTCCTAGGAGGCTGTTGAAAAGATGATTTGCTTATAGTGAGAGAGAAAGAGACTGTTTGAGTGGACTGCTGAGAGACTGCTTGATACTCTGTCTGTCTTTCTGTTATCAGTCAGATAATGAACCAAAAACAATCCAGCTGACTTTTCTAAAATCAAATGAATAATGAACAGACATGCCTTGAAACTGGTAAAGAGGCCATAAATAAAAACATTAGAGTGTGACACCTGTAACGCCAAGGTCATGGGTTCAATTTCCGAGGGAAAGCAAGAACTGATAAGAATGTAAATGTGTACCTTGAAATGGAAGTCACTATGGACGTCTGATAAAAGTAAGAGAATTTTATTACGTTAAATTTATGCACGAGATGAGTGTCGTGCATAAAGAGGAGGATGAATATGCTCGTGGCGGGAACAAGAGAACGCACAGTAAAACAAGTGGTCAGATGAGCCTTTGAACTTTTTAGTATGGATAATTTGTATTCAGGCCACAAACAAAGACATTTCGGCCTCACAGGGGGGGCTAAACCCACTGTCTTCACAGCAGGCTGAGAGGTTATCTAGCTTTGACCTCATCGGTATGTGAGGACAGTAAAAGTCCAGGAGGAACCCACTGGTGGTCAGATAAGAGCCTTTCAACTCTTCAGGGGGTCAGAAGGACAATTTGGATTCAGGAAAGTCCAGGAGGGGTTAGAAGAACTCAGCGCATAACTTAACATTTTCATTTTGCAGGATGTCAGAACGGATTGAACCAAACAGAACCGATTCTGTATTGTTTTGTTAACATGAGCAACATGGGTTGAATGTTTTTCAGGGGAACAAGGACCCCGAGTGCTATTCAATGAGCAAGAAATTATCCGGTGATATGTTTCAGGTTGAAAATTTCACAGGTCACACCAAAGGGACGACAAGACAAGCGGTCACTAACAAAATCACTTAAGGTCTGCTTTCACAGGTGACAGCAGACAGTAAATGACTCATTCCAGTGGGGGTGCGATCGTGATCTAAGGGAAAATCTTGTAAGGATTTGAAAATGATTGAAGAGTGTTAGACCTGGGTCGAAGCATCTGACCTTAACCACACCAACCAACGTCAGCAACCCAAAACACCAACGCAAAGAATAAAGTGGGGGATCAATGATATGTGCTAGAAACTATCTACCCCGCCAACGTTGGAAAAATCCTCTCTACGGCATGCAAAGTGTCATATTGGTGAAGATGGAACGTCCATGAGGCGACGAGATGATCAACATATCTGGAGAAAATGTTAACCAATTAATGGTTGAAGAAAAGTTTTGTGATTTTTATTTGATTGAATCAAATTAGGGCTTAGTATTGATATAAATCTAATCATTTGACTTGTGCAAAGAAAAAATGTGTTTTCAGGTAGAAGATCTATTAATTAATGTGAAGTATGGTGATAAGAAAAAAAAGACGGTATGTAATGGAAGAGTCAGGGATAATTTCGAACAACGAATGATCAAATTATAAAACTTTTCGGGTTAGATTCTATTAAATAGATTTGAATTAAATATAGCTTTAGAAGTAAAACCATTTCCTGACAAAATATTGTGATTAATTGAAAAAGCTACAAAGACAAATACATAGTGTTATGATTGTATGTGTTATTCTGATAATTTTGTTATTAATGGGTACAGTCTATCCTAGGGATGAACAAAATATGCAGATGGTACGAGTGACGGAAGTTGCAATTATAATCATTTACGTTTTTCTTACTATATGCTTTGAGCTATGTCTGGGATGACTGAGGGTCTGGTTCTCAACCAGGAAAATGCGATAACAATGTTTGTTCATTTTTAGCTCGGTTTCAGAAAAAATGCTTATTTATTTGATACAAGCTTTTTACTTTTTCAAAGTTCAAGTAGAGTGATCAGGTATACGAGAATAAGACATGAAGGGCATAACTGTGATGTAAGAAACTTGAATTAATTCTAGTCTTATGTAAAGACTTGAATTGATTCTATTCTGAAGATTTAATAGCGTAATGGGTTTAATTAAAATTAGAAAACAAGGCTGAATTTTTATATATAGTTTATCAGAGAATGATAAAGAGGAGGAATATTGTTGTGGAAAAAATTAATCTTTTCTTTTGTTTTTATTTTCAATGATTTAACAAATGAATGCCATACATTCATTTGTCTGTATTTTGAGTTTATTTTATGATGTTAATACAGCTGCAGGGTGTGTGTGTGACTCAGAGGTGAGAAGATTAGGGGGTAAGGGGAGCCACAGGGGTTCCTCTGTGTCTTTTGTTTAGTGGGGGCTGTAAGAGATAGCTTTTGAAAGAGATAACACTATAAAAATGCGGGCCCACCTCTGCTCTGGGTCTCACTCCGTCTGCAGCTGGTCTGCGGGTGGACTGGGAACGTTTCTTGCAAGAAATAAATATCTTTTAAGAACAATTTGATCCTGATGTCTCTTATGCCTGATGCTGTTTTGTTAGTTACTTGTTTTTGCCTCAACACCTGTTAGGAGACCTCCAAAACAAAATTAGGAGCCTTTAAAATAGCATAATAGGGGCACTTTAAACTAGTACAACCATTGTTTGTTTACGCTCTTGTTTCGGGAAGTCAGACGCTCGTTCTGGCTTCTTGACATTACGCACATCGTTAAAGACGGCAAGCGATGATTGGTCGGGAAGCAACGTGTAGTCTGACATGTTCATAATGCACGACAGAGCAAGAATTTAGAAGTCAAAATCGCATAATCTGACACAGTGACTATTGTAACAGACAAAAATATTGTGTAGTCTGTACCTGGCATTTCAGTCCTGCATCGCATTTTAGAAAGTGAGCGTCTTAAGAACACATAAAAACATTTCTGGAGTTGTGAAAGTAGGTTTGCAGTCTGTATTGACTGTGATGCAATAAAAAGACGATGTATCCCAAAATTAATGCCAAGAAACATCTATCGAGTTGTCCAAGTGGAACGAATGGAAAAAACACGATGTAGTCTGATTCATGAACTAATTACACTATGAGCTGGAGCCCTTTTTAGTGAATCACAACTATACAGCACAACCATGTTCGTGACAAGATTGTGAACATGGATGTGATTGTAAGGTTAGCCGCAGTATTGTCACGGTTATATATGCGCCACAAGATATCATCATGACAAAGCAGTATCACTGCTGACTGATTGTCCATATGACAGTGTTGTTGTACTTGTAGAAAAGTTTTTTTTTAATAATACATTTCTCTCTCTGAGTCTGTGGATTTAAGGAGCTACTGGTCAAGTATTTTGCATGCTTTTAATTAGCTGTCTGGATTACAAGGCTCCATGGCGAATGAATGCATGAAAGCAAGCATTGTAACAGGCAGCACACGGGATCCTGATCTTGTGATCATCAGGAGCAGAGCTTTACATGCTCTTTTTTTCAACCTGATTGGAATGTTTTAGGCACATGTGTAAATGCGAAACAAGCCATTTGAATGTTTAAATGTTTTAAACAGTGATCATTTGTAAACGTATTACTTGTAAAAAATGTTTTTTTGAAAAAAAATTGTCTTAGTTGTCTTTTTGTTTATCTTGTGACAATGAGGTTGTATAGTCTCTTTAAATAAAAGCATAAACTGTACATATACTATACATATTCTATATATATATGTGCATTTAATTTATATTCTCTGTTTTTGTTTTGAATTATATCATACTGTGCAGTATTGTATTGTATTGTTATTTGCCTCAATTTCCTACAGTGGATTAATAAAGTGCTACCCTAAATATTATATACATGTCACATTTTGTAGAGTTTAGCACCTCCCACAAGTTTAGTGTGTCATATTTTATTGGTTTTCATTGGTCCTCAATGTAATTTATGGTTCTTCAATCATCCAGACATATCAGCTGGGGCTGGTTTATGCTTGCACCGTTTTAGAGCCAGCAACCATGGCTCATTCACCAATAAATCAATCAACACTTTGAGAGGAGGAGAAATACAGTCAAATAGAGCTGTCTAGTTATTCATCAGGGCTCTTTATACAAAGCACAGTGGTGTTCCTGTAGCTGGTTGTGTAATGTTAGATAGTGGCCAAGACAATGACAGGTTATAGGAAACCTACAATAAAGTAAAACTAATCTACAGCTTATCAGTGATGCTCTAACATCATAACATACGATTCTGTTATGAACAAATGTATTTTTTTAATGAATCATTTGACTCAGTTCTGTCTGAATCATTGAATTCAGACTAATCCAATTCTTGAGTCAGTGAATATAGACTTACATTTTTGTATTTTTATTACACAAGGCTTCAGATTACCTTAGCAAACTTGCAAAAGGCATATAGAGTGCATTTGCATTCATTTGGAAGCTTGCTTCCATTTATTGTAATTAATTGCATGAAAAAGAGCAACCATTCTATGTCTTTGATGGTCTGGATGGTGTGAGGATGTCTTCTTGACAACTAAAAATATATAATTTTCTGTCTTTTTCTCAGTCTATTACATGCCTGCCGAGCTTTGCCTCTCACTCTCCCCTCCCCCTCCAATCCCTCGCTTTTAATCTCCCTGACCTTGTGTTCACTATGCGGGGAAAGAGAGATCACGAGAGAGAGAGAGAGACTGAAACTGAGTCATAAGACTACAGATGAAGACCACCTATACATCTATAGCGCTTCCCCACACAATCAACCTGACCATCGCTTCACAGTATTCAAAAATCATGCGTCCATGCAGCAACACTGACCGAAGAAACAAGATTACGATATTTATAGACATCAGTCATATGTACAGTAGAGCAATAGGTCTTCTGTGCTATAAACAGGAAAATTAAATCATACTGCATTGGTAAATGCTCTGGTACATTTGCAAAATAGCTTACTTCATGTTAAAGATATTGTAATAGTGCCTCTGATAAAAACTACAATAGCAAACATGCTGATGTATATTCTTATATATTATATCAATTTTGATCAGGGGCTCCGTTGTGGTTGGGGGGTTGTAAGTAGGTCCTAATCTTCCCCCCTGTTACTGCGCCCCTGAATCTGACATATATTCTTAAAGGGGTCATATGATGGTTCTAATAAGAACATTATTTTGTGTATTTAATTTAATGCAATGTATTTACGCAGTTTTAGGTAAAAAAAAGTCATTTTACACACACTGTACATTATTGTTGCTCCTCTATGCCCCGCCTTTCTGAAACGCGTAGATTTTTACAAAGCTCAACGTTCTGAAAAGCGCGATGTGCTCTGATTGGCCAGCGATCCAGTGCATTGTGATTGGCCCAAAAACCTAAAGCGTGTGACAGAAATTTCATGCCCCTTACCATATTTGGAACATCAGCTCCCAAAGCAATAATGACAGATGATAATGTCGGTACTACCTTATCAATTCGAGCCGAATCTGAACCGGAAAAGGTAGCCTTTAAAAGGTAGATGACCAAGCTGATCGATCAATTTTGAGCGAATTGTATCACAGATTGGTAAGGTTGTATTTCATTTGGGACATAAATTACTGATTATAATGACTTATACGTCTTATAATGTCTTTTTGTACGTCACGCAATCTACGGGTGTGAGAACACTATGTAAACATAAAACTATGTCTGCATTTGTGATCGTAGAATTGACAAGCAAGCGCTACTCTATAGTGCTCAAAACTCGCATTTGAATAGTCAGTAGAAAATTCTTAAAATATGAAAACATACTTACAGGCTGTGTCTGTGAGTCAGAAGCGCCAGACTGTACTTGCAAAGATGGAATTGCCCCACTTTTTAGAATCAGCCTTTGTGCACAGCTGGCCTTGTACTCTCACAGGTTCTGGAAACAGTCCTCCGAAAAATGCGCAGCACACAGTCGAAAATTTTAGTTGTACTTTTCTTTAACAGTGTTGTAAATAAAGCTTAAGCACTGTTTTCTAATTGTGTCCTCTTTTGGAAGGCCAAACAAAGTACTTGGCTTTCGCAACGGGGGGTGTTTGAACGAAGCATTTTAGGAAGGCGTTGAGCCTTAACTTTTATAAAGAATATCTCTTTAGGTTTGACACTTTGAGCTTTGTAACTCTGCAGATCTTATACATGCACAAACAGCTACATAACACACTAAAGAAAAACAAGAAATCGCATCATATGACCCCTTGAAATCAGTTCAAACTTAAAACTGTCCATTTAATTAAACTGATTCAAGAATCAATGATATGTTTGCATCATCACTCTAAACCTTCACTTTAGTTCATGTGGCAGTCTTCATATATTGAAAAAATAAATGCCATCCATCAAATTAATCTTTACTTTCTTTGTGTTTTTTTCCTTTTTAAAAAGAATCACACCATTGCATACAAAAGGCTTCTTATCACAGAATGATTATTATTTTATAGTATTCTATACAGTGATAAAGGCCATGTCGATTGGCATTGCATTGTAAATATACACTCACCTAAAGGATTATTAGGAACACCATACTAATACTGTGTTTGACCCCCTTTCGCCTTCAGAACTGCCTTAATTCTACGTGGCATTGATTCAACAAGGTGCTGAAAGCATTCTTTAGAAATGTTGGCCCATATTGATAGGATAGCATCTTGCAGTTGATGGAGATTTGTGGAATGCACATCCAGGGCACGAAGCTCCCGTTCCACCACATCCCAAAGATATTGGGTTGAGATCTGGTGACTGTGGGGGCCATTTTAGTACAGTGAACTCATTGTCATGTTCAAGAAACCAATTTGAAATGATTCGAGCTTTGTGACATGGTGCATTATCCTGCTGGAAGTAGCCATCAGAGGATGGGTACATGGTGGTCATAAAGGGATGGACATGGTCAGAAACAATGCTCAGGTAGGCCGTAGCATTTAAACGATGCCCAATTGGCACTAAGGGGCCTAAAGTGTGCCAAGAAAACATCCCCCACACCATTACACCACCACCACCAGCCTGCACAGTGGTAACAAGGCATGATGGATCCATGGCATGTTCTCATTCTGTTTACGCAAAATTCTGACTCTACCATCTGAATGTCTCAACAGAAATCGAGACTCATCAGACCAGGCAACATTTTTCCAGTCTTCAACTGTCCAATTTTGGTGAGCTCGTGCAAATTGTAGCCTCTTTTTCCTATTTGTAGTGGAGATGAGTGGTACCCGGTGGGGTCTTCTGCTGTTGTAGCCCATCCGCCTCAAGGTTGTGCGTGTTGTGGCTTCACAAATGCTTTGCTGCATACCTCGGTTGTAACGAGTGGTTATTTCAATCAAAGTTGCTCTTCTATCAGCTTGAATCAGTCGGCCCATTCTCCTCTGACCTCTAGCATCAACAAGGCATTTTCGCCCACAGGACTGCTGCATACTGGATGTTTTTCCCTTTTCACACCATTCTTTGCAAACCCTAGAAATGGTTGTGCGTGAAAATCCCAGTAACTGAGCAGATTGTGAAATACTCAGACCGGCCCGTCTGGCACCAACAACCATGCCACGCTCAAAATTGCTTAAATCACCTTTCTTTCCCATTCTGACATTCAGTTTGGAGTTCAGGAGATTGTCTTGACCAGGACCACACCCCTAAATGCATTGAAGCAACTGCCATGTGATTGGTTGATTAGATAATTGCATTAATGAGAAATTGAACAGGTGTTCCTAATAATCCTTTAGGTGAGTTTACATAATCCTTATGAAAATACCCAAGATGGCTTGAAGAACACAGGTAAACTATGGATGTCTTTGTCCATATTAGGGTTTTCCTGGAATGTCATAGGGTTTATTACTCTTATGAATCTCACTTGTGGACTTTCAGCGAGAGGGTTTCACAATCATTAAAAGAAAATGAAAACAGTGACTGCATTAAATTAAATAAAGCAGAAAGGCAGCGCAATCCTCCTAATATGGCGTCTAAACAAGACAGTTACCCAGAATTCAACACTGAGTGATGTCAGTTTTACATTCTCAATATCGGTATATTGCGACACCGTAACGATATTAAATTTTTTAAATATCACAATTATTGTCAATACCAGTAGGCTATATTGTGACACTCCTACTGTTTATCCAGTATTTTAAATAATATATTGATGCATGTAAATTAAAATTATTCTTTTTTTTCTTGTGTTAATTTTTCTCTTTTTTATTCATTAAACACATTGAATCTACTTAGCTTTTTTGTTTTAGCCTAAATACTGACTTGAATCCAGAATAAGAGTGCAAGATTGTATAAATGTGGATTAGATATGAGATAATGAATGAGTTAATAGTGATCCATTGCCAGAATATCACAACAACCAAAAAAAAAAAAAAAAATCATGCCAGGAAAAAAATGTATCACAAACTATGATAATAATGTTAGAGAGATAAAGAGGCTCTGTAAACCATGTTTTTCCCCTTGACGTAGTAACTGTGCAGGAAAAAAGGTGGACATATGGAGAGAAATGGAGAGTGTTTCACCCTGCAGCAGTATTCAACTGTGCCATTAGTCCCATAACGGACAACAGTAAAATGACTGTGCTATATTTAAAGCATCACATGCGCACTGTAAAGGACTGGGCAGGCAGGAAGGGTTCTGATTATAATATATATCCTTAAAAAAAAGAGAGCAATTGCAACAGACGAGCTGGAAAATTATGAGGTAATTCTGTTTCACAGAAACAGACATGCTGGTGGAATACACTCAGTGTGACAGCTTGGGAAAATAATGAATGAACTGCTGCTTATTCTTGCCAAGAGGTTTTTCATCACCCATGTTTTCAAACTCTTTCTGTGAAATATTTGTCAGTGGAGTTTCCTGTGTGAAAGAGACTGCTCACATAAGTCAAAGATCCAAAAGATCATCAATTTTAAAGCGAGACTGTGTTTACAAACAGCAATGAGGAAAGACTCCAAGCCTATCGATCATCATATTTTCTACCAGATCTGGATCATGACTACTGCATGCTAATGTTACCGTTTACAGAAGGAGTGAAAGTGGAAAGAGACACTGTTATCAGACATAGGATAAATGAAAGGTTTCAAATAAATATTCTAGAGGCAATCCAATTAATGCCTTTACTGTTCATCTATTTTGATTCTCCTCATAGTGAGCCTGTTAGTATCCAGCCTGAGGTCTCTGATTGTTGTCATGCCAATGGAGCAGCATTCACTCAGCCAATCAGAGTATGAATCAGATAAATACACCTCCAATCCATCCTGAAGATTCCATACAGCACTACACACACACACACACACACACACACACACACACATCCGCGCCACTTAAAGGTGAAGGGTGTAATTTCTACATGTATGCAGGTTGCCCGAACACTCTCTCTATCCTCCGTTGGATGGAAAAACAGGAAATCCCACCTCCAACTCACATTACTGGTTGATCTCGGGATACTCAAACAAACAGAGGAACAATAACTAAAGCAACTTAAGTAATTCAGCTTACTAACATTCAAGCTCCAACATGTCACCCTGATCAACAATATATATCGCACAGATGTATCCAATACAGCCAAAACCTTCCCACCCTTTCTGATCAATACATTTCCATGACTTTTCTGGTCATTCATGATTGCTGCAAAAGTATTTAAATATACATTAAATATACATTTTGCGAGGGAATGCAAGATCGTTGACAAATAATTTTTCCTCCCATATCATATTTTTTTCCTTCACCATGTGCCTTTAGGGGTTTCGTACTATTTATGTGTGTTGTTATCATTAACTAAAAATAAACATTATTTTCGTTAATTGAATTAAAGGTGATATATATATATATATATATATATATATATATATAACGTATACAATTAGAAAAGTTGCCATGGCAATGAACTGAAATATAATAAGTTAGAATTACTAATAAGTTGAGTAACTAAAATAACTAAAACCGAAATAAAACAATTAATTAAAGCTACAAATAAATATTTTTTAAATAACAAATGTAATTAAAAATACAAAGGTATGAAAGTATGAAAATAATTGTTTTTATTAAATAAAAAATATTAATACACAACACCAGTATAAAACACTAATACTAAAATATATAAAAAAAATATATAACAATAATTTGTATTTATTTAAATAAATTACAACAATTTATTTGTCAGATTCAAATAATTATTCTCATTTGCGTAAAAAAAAAAATGGCCTAAGATTTGAATGTGGCTCAGTGGAGCTTTCTAAGCCTCCATGTAGAATATAACCACTGAATTGTTATATAGACATTTCCACTCAAATAAATGTCTTTTTTTGTATTTTTATAAATGAGCAATGAATGAGTCTGTGGTCATATTACAAACTCATTATAAAGGCAAATGTATAAATTCTCTGGTAAATAATTTCAATTCTTGTATGATTCCACCTATTGTATAGTTGTGGCTTAATAATCACCACTTAAGACACCTGGCCACCCCTCCCCCAAATCAGCCACCCTCTTATAATCTCCCACCACCCCCTCACCATGTGTCTCTCTCTCTCCACAAAACGTTTTTATCAGCAAACAGAGCACACATGCTCATTCATGCAAGAGGCACATCTTTAAACAAACCAGGAGCCACTTGATTGAGTTCAGATATGATTAAGGAAATAAATGATCAAATAAGCAGTTAAAATTGTTCAGTTAGTTAACATGCAGTCAGAAATCTCTCTTGTAAAGGTAAGAGGCAGACGTTGTCAGGTAGAGTAATCCACTTTTCCTTTATGAATACTGTGCTTCTTGAGCTAGTGTCAGACTGTGTTATTCTCTACAGCTGAGGTCTGAGTCATGATCAAGTTCTCTATTAACAAATAAATTCAAGAAATTGAGCTACATGACAAGTATAGTTTTTTTTAGGTGATCTTATAGTAGGCTATTATAGCCTAAGATGATTTGGTCCATTAGTTATACAGTGTTGCCCTAAACAATGGTTGTTTACAGCAACATTTGTATGCTGAATTTCACAAATTACCAATCAGAATCACGTATTCCAGAGAGCTGTGTAATTAAAAAAAAATCATCTGAAAATTGAAATTGAAGAAATGATTTGCGAGCGCGTAGATTAGCGCGCGAGATGTGCATTTAGGCGGCAAAGCTTTACAAGCCGTTAACGCGTCATCACATGACACTCGGGTTCGCGCTTAAATTATGCAATTAGTAGAATCACTCTCACCCATGACACTATTCGAAGAATAGTCTGCGGTTGCTGAAAGAACGTAATTGGATCGAAGGTGCCGCCAGCCTTGCCAGCCCCGTATGCCTGCTCCATCCTCAGAGGTTTGTGATTTCTCCGTGTCGGAAGTTTTTGTTATAGAGAGATAATTGACCTTGATTTCGAATCAATTTATCCCCGCGCTACACCTGGACTCTTCGTGCTTCAAACTCGTCTGTCGTGCGGTCTCGATCTCGGCTGCCCGTTCGTGGAGGTTTTCTTGTAAAACGATGTCTCTTCCACTCCGTACCTCTCTCATTTCAAGGGTGGAGAGAGGAGACTGAGTAAACGCGCATCCGGGGGAATGCGAGAGCGCGCATTATGCTGTCAAGCTTGATGCGCACTCTCGAGGATAGGCGCGCCGCCGACCACGTGCCCGCCAGACGCGTAGTAGTTACTGTCTATGTGACAGAAATACATTTGAATCACGCGTAGATTACTTTAAAAAACGTAAAATGTGTGTTAATATTCCCCAAAATGACGAGAACCCATAGAATACCATTATATTGGATTTTGTAATTACAAATCCTTGTAACATTGTGCCACCTAGTGACTGCCCATAGCCCACACCCAAAGGACAAATGCTTAGTCATATGTAGACACAATATTTAATAAAAAAAATATTTATTTAGTTTATAATGTTAAGTAAAACCAAAAACAAGGATAGGGGTGCACTGCAAACTGCTCCAAATTCAGTTGCCAAATGCTTTTATGTGAAAATCTCAACTTTACAGGTGATGTACAGATCCAAATGATAAGATTATAATGCAAAATGTTTTTCAAAATGTATTTTGTAACCAGTAATATATAATTTATTATATAATATAATGTAATCAATTCTTTAACATAACTTCAGTAATGATGTAGGAACATCTCTAAAACAATCTATACACTTTCCAGGAAGTTGAGGGCACTTGTGAAAATTCAGCAGTTCATTTGAAGAGGAATGGTGAGAGACTTCTGTCGCTACATGCATGGTAGGTTCTCGTTGAGTGTATAATGTATTCAATGGTAATTGGCTAATGCTTCACAGGTTAGAAGGGCAAGGCTTTAAGTCAGTATTACAATAAAATGTCAACTACTTAACGAAAATAACAGGTACAAGTGTGATATTAATAATTTGGCCAGGAACCAGAGCCCGAAGGTGATTGGTAATAATCAGGCAAAAATAAAATGCATAAAACAAAAGTGAGGGTGTACATTTACTAAGGTGTTATTTACAAATAAGTGGTTCACAGAGTTTAATAAGAGCGCTTAAGCAATTCTTGTAAAAAAAAAAAAAAGAATTGACCATTTTTTTGCATACATTCATCCATGCACATCCATATAAAAGCACAATCTCTATCTTCAGTCACACACAAAAACTCCATAAAAAAGGTTCCATTTTTTACTTCCACAGTTAACAGTTGCAGTGGTGCTGATTTATGGCAAAAATTCTGATGCACTGCAGCAAATATTAGTCTGAAAACATTTTCACAGGTGTCCAAGTAAGTTCCTCAAAACACAATTCCTATTGCTGCACCGATCCAACAGGAAGGCTTATTCAGAGTACAAAATGTGTTCTGTATATAAGCAGAACCTTTTATTCATATCTAAAAGTAGCCTTCCTAGCCAAAACAGTCTCCTTAAACATATTTTTTCTTTAAATGGCAACACTGGTTTTAGATAAGTACAAAAGGGGAACTTTTACCAACAGTACAAAATACAGTGTCATTATCTGTCAACCACTAGGATTCAATAAGTCACATAGGAGTAAACACAAATTTATTTAGCAACCATTTCACCCGTTTGTGAAATGTACGATTTCCACACATCTTAATGGTTCAGGTCTACATAGTCACAAAACAAATTAAATGTTTAAGTAAACCACTACAATAAAAGAAATCTAAACTGATATAATCTCTCAATTCTTACAACAGCCCATATTTTCATCAATATCAAATTTATATTCATTTCCATTCATATTTCTTTTGAAAAGGAAAAAGCTTTTTAAGGCTTATGGATTGCTTCCCAAAGTCAGTTTTAAAATGGCTCATGGTAATTCTTACAAAAAATGGGCATCACTTAAGGAAAGCGAGACAACATCTTAAGTGCAGATTCAAAGTTACGACTCCCTCTGGCCTCATGAACTGCTGCTAGAACAACTTCAGATGTCTAAACCATCTAAAGGACATCTAAGAGAGTGTGAGGACTTCAGACGCTTCATTACAAGCGACATTCAGTGCTAATTCTTGGTACCTAGTTTTGATGGTTGGAACAGATACCTCACTCAGGTAAGTGCCATGTCTCTTATTGTGCTTTTCATCCAACTTTTTTCTCCAGCTCTGCATCTTTACACCTCATCACTACTGAGCATCTATGCAAAAGAAGGGTATAGCCAAGACGGTGCCATAATCAGTCCTGGACAGCATGTGAGTTACTTGACATTGAACACTATGAGGGGCCTCTCTTCACGCTTTTGCCAGGGGCTCTTCTTATTCTCGCCGTCGTCATCTTTGTTGTCGGCTTCGTTGTCATCATCAGGACTGGTGACAGAGTCTCTGTGGACCTCGCTGGCACTACTGCGGGTGCTGTTGTCACGACTGCGGCCCTTACGAGGAAACGTCCCACCTCTGGACTCCGAGGTCTCATCAAGCAGTGGTGCTGTGGAGTTCTCCTCAGGTGAGTACACGGCTGAATGGCCCTCACTGCTCGAGTCTGGCGTTTCGATAACGGGAAGTTTAGAATAAATCTTTCCATGAGCTTTTCTTTCACCTCCCTCCTTCACCTTGCCCTCCTCTTTTGTTTTTCGGTGAGTAGATTTCCCTGAACTCATGGGGATTCTTTTAGTACGGTGGTCCTGGGCTAGATGGCTGGGGCCCACGGGTGCACGCAAGGCTTCATTGCTCAGCTCAATGTAGGAGTGTCTAACAAGAGAGTTTGAACGGCCATCAAGGGAAACAAACCATGCCCGGGGGTGAGGCTTTACCCCAAACTCCAGCAGCTTCTTCTCTGTCATTGCTTGCAACTCTCCATTCATTTGTGCAATAGTGGAGTCATTGAAAAGGACAGGAATACGGACGGGGGCAGTGGATTGTTCAGATCCCCAGTTCTCCTCTGAAGGTCCCTCTGCTTGCTGGCTAGACTCTTCCTCTTCCTTTTCTTGCCTGGGCTGCTGCTGCTGTTGCTTTTGGTGTTGACCCTGTTGCCGTGGCAGTGTCATGCTAACCTGGATGCCCTCCATATCATGCTGCAGCTGTTGCTGCCTTTCCATGGCCTGCTCCACAGCTGACAGGTCAGAGGACAGATGCATGTAATGTGCAGGGATGACCAGTGTGGGCACCATGCTGTGGTACATGCTCTCTTTCATCTGCTCCATGGAGTGACAGAAGATCAGCTGGCCAGGCTGGGTGTTGACAGAACTGGGCCGAGTGAGGGGATCCCCTGCCGATGCATAATACTCTGGAGGTTTGCTGTCCTGACTGTGATCCTGATAGTGACCAGCAAACGGTGGCAAAAGTGGAGGTGGAGACGGTGGGTCTGACGAATAGCCCTGGTTGTCTTTAGCATTATGGTGATGGTATCTGCGCTCATCAGAGTCCTCAGCAGAGCTGTAACCTTTGCTATAGTCGTCCTGTAGAAGCGGATTTCGAGTTCCTGAGTTTGAAGAGTGAGTGGCCTTCAATGGGAAGCTCTCTCCTCGCTTTGTGTCAGCATTCATCCTGGAGTTGCGCTGCCTCTGGGTGGGGCAATGTTTGAAGAAGTCCTCTCGAGAGCTGTGGAGATCACGGTTGGAGGAAAGTTCAGATTTGATGCCGTCATGGTCACCGGCCGAGGAAGCTGTCTCCACGTGTCCACCACTGATGAGATTGAGGTGGGAAGTGGATGTGCCCTGGTCTCTCTTTGAACTCTCCAGAGTGGAAGAGGGGTGCATTTTCCGTCTATGGTGCCGAGGTTTCAGACATCGCCTCCTGGAAAAAAATAATAACAATATCAGTTAGCTATTATCCCACCAAGTACTGTATATATATATATATATATATATATATATATATATATATATATATATATACATATATACACACACACACACACACACACAAACACTGAACAAAATTATAAACGCAACACTTTTGTTTTTGCCCCCATTTTTCATGAGCTGAACTCAAAGATCTAAGACTTTAAGATCCAAGATCCAATACAGTAAAACTGCACATTTTAGAGTGGCCTTTTATTGTGGCCAGCCTAAGGCACACCTGTGCAATAATCATACTGTCTAATCAGCATCTTGATATGCCACACCTGTGAGGTGGATGAATTATCTTGGCAAAGGAGAAGTGCTCACTAACACAGATTTAGACAGATTTGTGAACAATATTTGAGAGAAATAGGCCTTTTGTGTACATAGAAAAAGTCTTAGATCTTTGAGTTTAGCTCATGAAAAATGGGGGCAATTTTGCCAAAAGACAAATACAAATGAAGTTTAGTGTCTTGCTCAATTTGCTCATGGAACTGATCTTGCCATGACATATTCTAGGGCTGCCCCCGACTAAAGATTTTTCTAGATGACAAGTAGTTGTTCATTTAAGCAATTATTCGACTAATCGCATGTTTATTTTTAATTAAATATATACTGAGGAGAATACTAAACCATAAAGAGCGTTTAATATATAGGCGTAATATAGCCTATTCCGTGCTCAAGCGCACACATAAAGCTTGCTGCAAAGCAATGAATGTGTCGGAAAAAATAGCAAGGAGACATTTTATTTATTTGTTAATAAACTATTGTTTTCTGAGTCAGTGTTGGCTGCAAAGATGAAGTTCACGATGCTGATTTGCCATTTCCACATTATAGTGGATACGCCTATAGAGAGAAATGTATCTTTCATACGGATTACATAAGCAGAAAGTTATTTTCATTTTGAATTGGTTCATTTAACAGTAGACATTTTCAAGCTTTCTAATGATATATTTTTCATGTCTGTCAGGCAAGTAGCCTATACGCAGAGTTCATTTTTGTTAAGCGCTTCAGTCCACAGAGACTTGAGACAGCAGAAAACGCATCCTGTTTGTTTTCTTTATTTTATAAAAGCACGTTTTCTTGTTATTGTGAGTTTACACAAATAAAAGACCCTTTACAGTTTTCAGAAAAAATGCAAGTGATCGCGCTGGCGCCTCCATGTCATGCATATTTAACGATTGAATTTCCTGCCCGACATACTGTTATTATCACAAAGAACCGTCGTTAACAATCTGTTCCTCTCACAGACTTTGTCACTAGGTTTTTTTCTGTGACTAACCGACTAATACAATTTTGGCCGACTAAGCCTCTTCTAGACGACTAACGTTTAGTCTACTATTAGGGGCAGCCTTAGTAGATTCAAAACTTGCTATTAATCACTTTTTCGGGCACACAACAAAAATGCACACAGAGTGAAAATACCTGCAGTAGTACAGTAGTAAACACAGCAGAATAAGCACTAGCAGGGCCATGGCACCCAGAATCGCTAGCAGGAAAATGGTGTGGTAGGTAGTGATGTCTCTCAGACCAGAGGTGTTCAGTCCTGTTCCTTCAACACAAAAAGTATTTTTATTTTCCCATCTCTTAAGCATAAAAAAATTAAACCAACTATGTTTAGAAATTAATGTTATAAAAAGATGAAAATGGATATTAAACAAAATTTGAATCTATATAATACAATATAACATGCCATGTAACTGCTGCTGTCCTCACCTGAAGTTGAGGGAAATGCTGCAAGCCAGTATCCTAAATTTGGAGCCACAAAACTCCATGTCATCTGAGTGCCCTCTTTTTTAATGTATCCAGCACCGCTTCTGATCCATAGACCTGCAGCAAACCAGGACTTTATTACAAAATGAGCAGACAAAATATTAAAAAAAATTTTTTTAATAAATAAATAAATGAGCAGACATGGATAATTGCAATGAAATCTTGCTTCAGCATACAGAAAAAGCTCAATTTAATGTGAATGGGCAGTGTGCCAGGGACAGATTAGACCCAACCTGTGCCAAATTACACATCCAATAGCTTTTCTTCATTAAAAAGTCATTTTAGGATCAGCCTAGGTTACCATTCAATATTCAAAATCACATCTGATAATGGAATATGGTACACCAAAGCAGGGCAGCGAGGGGCACACATTTTGCAACAAGCCCTAAGGCCAGACAAATGAGCACAGAGAGTTAATATGTTCTGACAGGGTGAACCCTGACAAATACGATTTCAAATGTCTCCCTCCACTAAAGCCGAAATGTTCTCCCTGTGCTAGACTGGAGCATACAAATTGGACCCGTTACTATATAGTAGTAAAAAACAACAACAAAATGTAATTATTAGACATTGATGCTTTTTATTGTCTATTAAATATGACTTATTTATCATTTCAGATTTCACAGCTTTGTGCACTTTCAGCTCTACAGCAGAATCCAAAGTACCAAACCCTGACTCGTGCACAAAAACAGACCCAGGCAGCTGCATGCAATGTGTAATTATGCACACTAGAAGGTGCTATATGTTCATCTCAGCAGGGGCTTTCAGAACCATGTGCATAAGTATTCCCTGTCTCTGTATGGGCTACTTCCTCTGTGATCTGTCTCCAAAACAAACAGGACCTTAGTAGTCACATGGCAAATTTCAGCAACACAATGAATGTTTTCATAATCTGAACACATTGGGGCATTCAGGCCCCACCCTTTTTAGATAAAGCAGAGGGCTGGGACTCAGCAGTCTGTGACATCATGTAAATTTGTGCTGTGTTAGTATGAGACTCTGTGACTAAGGGCTTTGGGTTGTGCTTTGAGAATGGAATCGCCTTCTCATTTATATTCCCAACATCCACGTTTCTACAGAGCAAAGTCTTAGACAAAACAGACTTTTGTAGTTTACAGCCACACGCGTCCATCACATGGTCAAAGACACACTTACAGAAAGATTATATCTGCCCACACTCAATAATACAGGATCATGTTCTGCAGAACTGACTCATCTCTGGAACGCAGTTCTCTGACCACCCCCACACACTAAATATTTTTAATAAGTAAGTTTTCTTTCTCTAAAACTGTCCAGCATTCTCCATCTAGATTTAGACAAGATAGACTTGTCCGCATCCTTGTAAAAGTTGGCACCGTTTGAACAGCTCCATGTACTAAGCTACTATATGCTCTAAAATCTTTCTTTCCTTGGCTCTAAATGGAGTGCTTGTCCACCTTATCACTCATGAAGAAAAATTGTCTAGAAAAATATCTAGACAAGACTAAATTATAGTTGAAGGACTCACAATATATGATATATAATAAATAAATAAATAAATAAGTGATTACCAAATTATAAATACATGATTCATACACTACCATTCAAAACTTTGAGGTCAGTACGATTTTATAATGTTTTTGAAAAATGTCTCATGCTCACCAAGGCTGCATTTAAAAAAAATTACTGTAAAGTAATATTGTGAAATATTATTACAATTTAAAATAACTGAATTAGTATTATTAATGAATTATCGCCAATAATAATTTAAGCAGTATATTAGAATGATTTCTGAAGGATCAAGTGACACTGAACACAGGAGTAATGCTGAAAATTCAGCTTTACCAACAAAGGAATAAATTACATTTGAAAATACTAGTGCAGTGCCCGCAAAATCAGTTTTTGTGTTTGTTTTTAGTAATTGTTGGTTTGGTGTGGTGTGCTCATTGTTACAGTCAATTACACAGCAAAAGTTCAGTGACATTTTTATTTGTGCATGGTAGAAAGCAAATACTGACACTGACATAATGACATACAATGAATATGGAAAATTGAACTACATGGTTGCAAAACAATTTATAATGGTGATATTAGGTGACATGTATTTGGGTATCTGTGTACAGTTTAGATTAGATTAGATTAGTTTAACATTAGTTTCAACTTTGTTGTCATTGTGCAGATTATAATTATAGAGACAATGAAAGGCAGTTAGCGTCTAACCAGAAGTGCAAAAATGCAGAAAAGTGCAATGTGAACAGTATGGACAAGTAGTGCAGTATAAACAGTACATGACATATAGTGCAGTGTAGACAGTAGTATACAGTTAATGAAATGTTATGGTGTACAGTAAGGATATGGGGATTTGCCGTCACGATCGGTAAGAGGAGAGTTAACCTCGTTTAAGCCTGCATAACCTACATGAGCTATCCTGTTGAATAGGCAGGGCAACTATTTAACATAGCATATTCAACATCAAATAGTTACTGGCTAACTTCAGCGTGCATGACACAGTAATAACTGAGCAAACAGTTTGTGAATAGGCTACTACAAATAATGGCCATAAAAAAGAGACTGTGAACGCATTGAATAGGATATGTTTAGTTGGTGAATAGCATGGTGTTTGGTGTTTTTAGCCCCCAACGGCGCCTTCCAGGCAGCGAGGGAATGGGTAGGTTTAAGGTTGAGGTTAGGGTTAGCTGCCTGGAAGGAGCCATTGGGGGCTAAAAACACCATCGAGCGAATAGCATAGGCTACTATTACACAGTAGGTAGCGATAACGTTAAGTGCACCAGAATAAAATATAATATTCCAAAGTAAACAGTAGCTGACTTACAGATTCAGTTAACAGCCACAAATGAATAAGCGTGACGATTCAGGGAGCAGGCTACACAGTGAACTCAGAGAAAACGCTACTTAAGCTCCGCTGCTTTCTTCGACCCTCTCTGTCTCTGGTCCTGTGCTGTGCTCACTCAGTGTGCAGTGTGAGAGGGGGAGTGGCCAGCTGTGCTCACTCAGTGTGCAGTGTGAGAGGGGGAGTGGCCAGCTGTGCTCACTCAGTGTGCAGTGTGAGAGGGGGAGTGGCCAGCGGCTAGAGTGACAAAAGCCAATGTGTGCTTCTTTTACCGATATATTTACCGATATCTTTTGCATTTCTAATCCAAACAACATCAAACTTGGCACTGCACTTACTCGTGCCCGTAGAAAGACACCTGTCAAGTTTGACATCCATCGGACTAATGGTTCGAGAGATATGCGAATAACAGACACAGACAGACAGAAAGACATTCCTGTAATTTATAGATAGATAGATGTTCAAATAGAAAACAGTTAATTTAAATTCAAATAATATAACACAATATTACTGTTTTCTGTGTGAATATATTTTAAAATTTAATTTATTCCTGTGATGGTAAACCTGAATTTTCAGCATCATTACTCAAGTCTTCAGTGTCACATGGTCCTTCAGAAATCAGTCTAATATTATTATATTATATTTTATCTTATGTATACATATATTTTTATATTATATTTTAAAATATATTCATATAGAAAACAGTTCATTCAAATTCTAATAATATTACACAATATTACTGTTTTTGCTGTATTTTTGAATAAATAAATGCAGTCTTGGTGAGCATAAAAATAATTACATTATTTGTGCATTGTTAAATAATGCTAAATCTGTATGAATATCCATCGAATATTAACAAAAAAAGTCCTGTACTGTAGGGGTAATACTCAGACAACAGAACATCCTTTCAACAGACTTATCTGTCAAGGGTCAAAGGAGGCTTTTCCAGGCCAACTGACTCTCTTATTGCATTATGAATTGAATGGGGACCTCTTATTGAATCTCTTAAATGCATTGTGGGACATCTTTAATTATTGTACTTATATTACCCACCAAGACCAGTTCAGGAAAACAAGCTGAGAATGACATACATGCAATCACACATGGCAAAGGGACCAAGACGTTGAGGCACTGCATACTGAAATGGGTGGGTAAAAGGGGGAGCTGGGATTAGGTTGCCATAGACTAAGCTGCTTAGTTTAAAATCATTTGAGATTTCTCTGTGGAGCTAAGATAGGCTAAATGAATATTTTACCACACTTTAGGAGAGATCCCAATAAGCAGTCCAGACATTACAGAGAAGAAAAAAAAAGTAACACAAAAATACCGTATAACCTGGAATGACGTGAAACTATATCAAAAGCAATCTAAGGGAAATTAAGACCTAAATGTACAGCCAGAAAGTGGGCCGATACCCTCTTTTAGTTGTATTGATTTTTCCACCAGAGCTGTTCTCTTTATTAAGCGGGCACCAGTGAAGGATCTAGGGAATTCTGCAGAGCTTGCCAGGTACTAAATCACATCCTGTTTTGGGAGCTGTGTCATGACAGGGTCAATGTCTGGAGATGATTTCTGCTTTATGAATTGGCAGGCTATTATCTCTCCGTTGTGAGAAGACTGAACAGCTTTCTTTAATTTGTACTGCACATTCACTTCACCTGCTCTCACTTTATCTGAACCTGCTTAAATAACTCAAATAAATTTGTAAAGTTAAACAGTCTTTCTCCATCTCCCCTTTACCATATTTTCTTACCTTTTCTCTGCTTCTTGTACACTTCTTAACAATTTACGACCCCCTCTTCCAAATGCTGCCTTAAGCCCTTGTGGTCTTCCTGGAGGCTTAATTTTGCATGTACTATGACAAGGGTTTATAATCCTGCCTCAGAAAAGTCAATGTCATACCGAGTTTAGCACCAAGCTGCCCCAACACACTTGTCTGGAAGTTTCTAGTAATCCTGAAGACATTGTTTAGCTGGTAAATGTGTTTAATTATGATTAGAGATAAACTAGACCACTATAGAATCTGCATCAGCAAAAAGGGGTGCATCAAGAAAACATGGTGCCCCCTAAAGTGGGCGTCCGTGATCACCCTCCTAATTACATTGGTAACAAAGTTGCTAGTTTGATTAATATAACTGGGATAAAATTGTCCATATACCAGTTTCCAAATTTACCCATATTTTGTTAAATGCTGTTTACCTGTTCTGTCCTCGAACCTCCAGACTGGGACACTGGTGGCAGTTTTGAGAGGAGAGTCAGAAGGAAGAGGGATAGAGATGTGAATGGCTTCTGACACCTGGACCTCAGTGCCGTTGGGCCCAGTGAGCTGAGCACACATTGCAGCTAGTGCAGTTAGCTCCACCCAGCTACTGTTGGTTCCTGAATCAGAAGTAATAGCAGAAAATGTGTAACTCTCAATGAAGCCACAATGTGCTGTGCTGTGCGTGCGTGTGGTGTGGGGTGGGGGGGTAATAGTAATGGCCAGATAGATGGGTAACTCCACAGAAACATATCTCTTTGAAGAGGTGTTTGGATAAACTCACCTGTTGAGTTGTTCTCCAAGGCGAGGGGGTAGGGGAAGCCCCCAAGCTCATATTGACTGCGGGAAGAGGTGAGCATTGCAGAGAGTGTGATTTGGGAGGTGTTTAGTGGTGGTCTGATGGCTCTCCTCTGAATTTGTACCCATGGCTGTCTCCGGGATCCTAGACAACAGAGATAAAGACTTTTTCTTTTTAAATGTATAGGTATAGTGAGTAAGAATGGATTAATTGTAAATCATTTATAGATTCTGTTAATGATAAAGAACCGAGTCATAACTATTTCTCACATTATTTCTCACGTTATTGGTTCCCAACCCTAATAATGGGCTGCTTTTGGGATTTGTTGTTTCCAGCATTCACTCGTGAATGAAGTTTTATAGGATTCAGTAACCACTTCCTTTAACCAGTGTTGCTGTTATAATGAGGAAGTGATTCAACCTCTCTCTGCTATGGCCAGTCCTCTCTCTTGCCAGTCAGAAGGAGAAATTGTGGGGCAGGATAATTAAGTAATTGCTAAAATACCGCAAGAATATAAAGAAAATGTTTCCCAGAACTATAGAGTTCTTCAAAGTTTCCTGAAACATTTTACAAGAATCCAGAGTTCAGAATCTGCACTGCAGTAATCCCTTCCCCTCCTCCACTTGGCTTGCTTAGTCTGCGAGAGGCAAATAGAAAGGCCTAAAAATACAAGCGTGTATCTCTCACTGTAGGCTGTCTGCTCTGATTAGTGCTGGGTTAGCTGATCACTGATCGGCCCAGGCATTCAGGATAGCGTGGCTGCAGTGGCAGTGCTTGGGGACCTTTGAAAGGTGGCAGGCCTGGATATTCACATATATTTTGGTCACAGTTATTCATTTACTTACCATATCCATCTCTTGATGAGAGGAGAAACTAATACAGTCCAAAGGAATCTCTAAAATTAAACCCTATACCAATTATCTGACCATCTATCTTTGGGCAACATAAACAAACATGTATACCAGCATTTAAGACAAGTGTGAGATTCAATTAGGCTATAAATGGCAAGGCTAATATGAGCCTACTCACAGTCTAACTTTAGCTTTCAGACTCTAAGCCTAACTGCATAATCGTGGCACTAGTAGCGATTTGCATCTTACATGATGATAAGGAAGGCTGCAACAGTGTCTGGCCAACAAAGCTTCCAATTTCTCTAGGATTGCTCAAGGATTGGGCTGCAGATGGGTTGATCCCCTGTAAACCTGACACTGAAAACTATGATTATGCAGTAAAAGAACGGAACAGTCTATTTGGGACTGATGCATTCCCAATTGGCAAGCCTCCTAAGGAGCTTGGGCATTATGAATTGCTTTGAGAATCCCCTTCATGTGCAGCATCATGTGGTTGGCCACCTCTGATGGGGCCGTCTACTGTCAGAGAGATGGTTAGTAGTGGTAAACCTCACAAATGTCAGTTGGCTTCATGAACAGAATAACTATATAAAAAATATATTCCCTTTAACATTTCTTGTTGTGTCACAGATTTTCACAGTTTCTAGGTTTCCTTTATTCTCTTTTAGTTGGGCAATTGGGCCTACTTTGAAGTTCTGCCAACAAGCCAAAATCTTTCTGGTTCAGAGAGGAGTGTTCACTGACACTCATAATTTTTAACTCACCAAATAGACATAGCACTCATGATAAATCACTAAAGTGTACTTCCCTCAACTACAATTTATCATAATTTCCATGACAAAGCCATAGATGTTAGTAGCATCAGTTGGCCTTTTGCACAGAAGGCTGTTTGAATGCTATACGCTGATTTCACGCAGCCGTTATTTTGAAATCGAAAGCGAGGCTCCGGTGGGAAGAAAACCGGAAGTGTCGCCTTTAATCACAGGAGAGTCGTGAATGCGATGGCGTATTGTTGTGTTTAATGATGTTGTGTCAATTCAAAAAATGTACATACATTTCTTTCATACTTTAGACTATATACATTGAAATTAATTTATAAATAAAATATTTTTTTTATATATAATTCAGAATGTAAAAACAGAAGCAGGAATGAACTATATACATATCCTATATTGAATATTAACATCCAATAGTGTAAATCGCGGCAGCAGCTTCAGGTTGGTAATCCAAGGCATTGTTGTTTATCTTTACTTCCGGGGTTCTTCCCACCGGAGCCTCACTTTCGATTTCAAAATGGCGGCTGCGTGAAATCAGCGTATAGATTAGTATTGCTGACCTTGGGGTCAAGCTATCTGAGGAAAACAATCAGAGATTACACTGAGTGTCTGTTACCCACTCTGATATAGAGACCTTGTCACGGTTTTGTTTTTGGGTTTGTTCACGTCATGTTTCCTTGTCTGTCATGTGATCCTGCCTTGTGTTCCCTTGTCTGTCATGTTGTCATTGGTTCATTGTTTCATTGTTCACAGGTGTCCCTTGTCTAGTCATTAGTCTTGTGTGTATTTAAGCCCTCATGTTTGTATGTGTCTTTGTCTAGTATTGTTCGCTGTAACCACTGCTTGTAAGTTCACGTTTTTCATGCCTTGCCATGCTTTTGTTTCATGTTTGTTTTTGTTATAAATAAACTGCACTTGGGTTCTCTCAACTTGCCTTCAGTGGATACCTTATTACAGACCTTCAATTGTGGGAGTGGCCAGGTCAATGAATGTGTACCATTTGCTTACTATAAATGAATGTACGTTTGGATAAAAGCATCTGCTAAATTAATAAATGTAACTTTTGTCTTTAAGAAGATTAAATGGTTCATAACCCATCAGCTGGACTTTTGTCATGAGTATCAGAGATGATTGTTACACTATTACATTTTACCTCAGGAAAGTAAACCATTATTATAGCTCATAGCTAGAAAAATAAACTGAGCATATCATCACATAATATAAATTATAATAATTTAAACTCATAACATCGAGGGATGTCCTGATCAAGCTTTTTGTGCCCTCAGATCTGAGTTGTTGAATATTGAGTATTTGCCGATACAGGGTCCCAGTCCGATACTTGTATTTACCTAGTGCTGGGTGCACACAACTACATTACAGTTATTAAAATCAATCAAATGTCTACAGGGATGTGCAGAGTTTCTCAGGGGCTCAAATGTAAAAAAGGGGTATCTATCACTACAGAGTAACTCTGATATAACAATTACTAAAGTAATTATATTTTACTATGTATTATTTTATTTTAATAATAATATTAATAATGAGACTGGCTAAAATCCACTTCAGCTGAATGGGGATAGGACAGCATTGTTTAACATTGAAAAACGTTTGCCCCTCATTTCGCTTTGTAATTCACTACTGGTTTTGTGTCTATAATATTTTATTCGGGTAATTTTTCCAGCCTATTAATTTGTTCTGACTTTATATACTGTAATCAAATATGCTGAAATGTAAAGATTAACCAGAACAATAAGCAGAATAACTGCAAAAAAAAAAAGAAAAAAGAAAAGAAAAGTGGATTTAAGGTTAGAAAGCATGAAGCTTATAGTCCAAAGCAAGACACATCCCATAGTGACGCTTTATGGCAAGTACGTCTCAAATAGTCTGACAGCATATACAAATAAACAGAACATAAATTATTTGAGTAATTTGTTACAAAAGTATGCATCAAATATGTTAAACACCGTATGACGTGCTAGAATAGACTTTATTAGTTTTCACACCATTAAAAGGAAAAGATGAAGCTTGAATGTGCGTGTTCATTTTCCTTTTAATGGCGGTTGAAGGTACCCAAACCCACTTGAAGGTACACACTGCAACCTACTGCATGACACCTCTGTGACATCTGATGTAAAATAAAGGATCGGGTTTAGGATAGCCAATGCCGAGCAGTTCTCCTCTGGATAATGAACGAACAGTGTGCATTGTGGTCGTGTAATAACATTAATATAACATTATATACATTTAACTATTTTCACATAGTTGTTAAAATATATTTTATATTATTTATATTATTATATTTTATTTGAACTATCAGCAAATATATTTTGTGATATATATATATATATATATATATATATAATATAATATATATTTACTGTGATGTGATCAACATTAAATGGTATTAAAAATACTCATACCATGATTGATTTTTGTCATACCACCCACACATGGTAGCAGTCGAATGACTCAATAGCTATCTGTATCTCAATAGGCCCTGTGCCTGGAAGCTATTCATGCAAGCAGGTCTCAGGAGATTTACATTCAACTCACACTCCTGCTTGATTCTCACCAGTTTATTCTCAGAAAAAACACACTTCCCTCCTCTTTCACCCTGCTCCACTCTCTAGTCAAGGGAGTCATTTCTCATCCCTCTCTTCATTGCACATCAGTTACAGATGTGCTTGTGCTCTTTTGGGAGAAAGACAATGCCCCTACTGGCCAGAGAAAACGAGATACTAACTAAAAAAAGGATGTACAAAAACTGATTTATACATACTTGTAATGTAGATTTAACTAAATATTAAGCTATCACGAAATTACAAATATTTTGTCAATCGTTAATTATGATTAACAATATGTGATAAGATTTTAAAGTGCTAAATGTTTGCGGTTATTGCATAAAATCACAATTGTATCAAAATTGCTTTCAGGCGATTCTGTAATCAGGAAAGGACTAAATAGAATAAAATGGGGTTGCATATTTTAAATGTAATTCATTCCTGTTGTGAAATCCACCTAAAGATATCCAGATATACAAACACAACAATGATATACAGCAGTGGCTTTCCAAACATTCAGATTCACCATTTATATTAGCATGTTTCTAAACAAACCCTCAAGCCCAAATCAATTGAGTGACTTCTTTTCAGACGGGCATGCTGTGAACACAAAAATCCACCCACGCTACGGCTCCGTTTATGCTGTTTCAGTCTGTACATTCGATTGACTCACTTTTCATAAAAAATGCTCACAGAAAACATAACCCGAGTCTCTGCAAACAAACAAACTAGAGGTGCGTGTTTGAGCAAAACAATAAATGCATTATATTTTGCATGAATTCGTCCTCTAGATTCAGGGGGCATTAACAAGCTCTTTATAACAGACATTTTGTGGTCAGACAGCAGCAGAACCTAATTGATGGACTAGCCGATTTCAGATCAGGTTTTACATGACACATTCCTCCCACATAACAGAGACAGATATGCAACACTTTAATAACCCCTCCTCTTTCCAAAAGCACATTCTACTGGCACTGCCAAAGTTGCCATGGTAATGGGTTTTGAGGCATGAGAAAAAACACACGCCAATGTGAGTCCTGATCTCCCTCTACTTCCCTCTGTAAGCACCATGTTATTATCTGAGGCTAGATGTACTGTAATAGTACATAAATAATACTAAAATAACACTTTTACAGTTGTTTTTACATTTAAATATATAGTTGTTTATAGACTGATTGTTAACTGTTGAAATTCCAGTCAAATTGATTCATCTTCGGTGGTAGGACAACAACTGAGATATGATGCCTGATGGTGACACCTCTTCCCAAAGACAAAGTTGGGGCCAATTGCATTTATTGTACATTTCAATGGCTGCTTAAATAAAATTCAAAAGAGTTTCAATATTAAGGAGTATTATTAAGAGTCCACACCATAACTACAACGATAATGGCACAAAGGAACGATTTTGTTTGGAATCACTTTCAAAAAATTTGTTTCCAGCAGATGAACGATAAAAACCATTGACAGAATCCAATCATAATACAACTGACTTTAAAGAGCTATAGCATTTAAAGCAGCAGATGACAAAACTGCAGTGCACACTTATAATAACAACAGGTTGTTATAGTGCACTGGTATGGAAGCTATTATTATTATAGTAATCTTTATATTTATCGCTCTTGGTGTGAACGTTTACTCAAGTCAGGTACAAAAATAATACTTTGGTACAGTAATGAATGATTACTCCAGGACTTTACACTCTTACTAAAATGTCTAAATCAGACTGCAAGGCCTTTTTTCTGTGCTGGACCCAACAAGTTGCCCATTTATCTCTGGAAGAGCTTGGAGACACTGATGGTATTCTATCCTCTCTTACTGAATGTAAAGAGAGAATGAGAGCAAGCTGTTGGCTTGTCAGCAGAAGAGGGAATGGGAGGAGGACACGGCAACATTTGAGTGCATGTAACTATAATCACTGATCACATCAGGGACCCACACACACACACACACAGCTACACAGTCCCTTTATGCACAGAGAGATCGAGCTCATTAAGTTGATAAGGATCAGGCAGAAAGAGCTGTGTCAGGATGCCTACACACACATACATAGAAAAAGGATATGCAGGGCTCTGATATTCAAGTTTGCATGAAGCACATTACATCACACTTGGTAGTCCATTGGGTAAAATCACTTCCTACCCAGAAATCTTTCAACTAAAAGTCAGTTTCCCACAACCATAATTTGAGCCATTGCACTCCACATTAAACACCTGACTAGCACTGCAAAACACACAAGCCACCCAGGCAACACAGGCAGCAGTTTCTCTAAATCTTCCTTATGTTTCCAGAGGAAACAACCACCTGCCAAAGCAAATGTGTCATTTGATCATGTTTGTAAATCTTAGTGGACGTTTATTGAGCGTGGAACGTGGTGAAATAGCTTGTAGACACTGCGCCCAGTCTCAGTTAAATTGGATATGCTTATTGGCAGCTCTTGAGATACGAGACTATAGTGTTAGTCTGATTATTTAAACGACCAACTCAGCAGTTCCACACATCTGCACATGTAAACACTGCAGGATGTGTGTGAATCAATGGTGCTGCTTTTGGATCTCAGATTCCAAGCTAACCATGTGGAACAGAGCCTGGCTGAGTCGCAACACAGTATCGGACGGTAACCCCATTATCACTGATGGACATAAAGTATCAGTCAAACCCACAGGAAAACTGCGGTGCTCAAGTGGGAATTACAGGTTTAAGTCCAAACTGGGATGCCTTTCTCTCCCTAGTAATTCCCTTTTTATAGTACTATGCATAGAAAAACTGTGGTGAATTTACTAAATAGAGTTTATTTTTAAAGGCTATGATTAAAGAGATTAAAGAGTTTTCCCACAGTTTTTTACTTTTTACTTTTACACCATTTACTTACCCTCATTTCATTCCAAACCTGTATGTATTTCTTTCTTCTGCTGAACACAAAAGATATTGTGCAAAATGTTGAGAACCAATCAACATTGGAGCCCATTGACTTGCATTGTAATAATAAAAAAAGAAAAAAAAAGATTTTTCAAACTATCTTCTTGTATGTTTCACAGAAGAAAGAAATTCATACAGCACTGGAATGACATAAAGGTGAGCAAACGATGAGAGAATTTCCATTTTTAGGTTAAACTATCCCATTAAGAAAAAAAAAAGAGAGAACTCACCTGGAGAACCTAACAGTAACTGCACAACATCGTCATATAGCAGGAGAGTGGCCGGTCTCTGGGGAAGTAAATATAAACTTACGGAGGCGTATACTGAAACACAAGAGAGAGAGAGAAACAGAGGGATAAGCACATTACTATTCAAAAGTGTGGGGTTAGTAAGATATAATACTTTTGTTCAGCAAGAATGCATTCAATTGTAAAAATAAGTCAAAAGTAAAGACATTTATAATGTCACAAAAGTTTTCTATTTCAAATAAATGCTGTTCTTTTGAACTTTATATTAATCAAAGAATCTTGAAAAAGGTACCAAGTTTTTACCAAAATATTTTCCAAAAGGTTTCCAACATTGATAATAAGAAATGTTTCTAGAGCATCAAAACATCATATTAGAAGGATCATGTGACACTGAAGACTGGAGTGATGATGCTGATAATTCAGCTTTGCTATCACAGGAATAAATTTTAAATGGTAATGATATTTCGCAATATTACTGTGTTTTTACTGTATTTTTTATCTAAAAAATCAGTAGGCCTACATATGCAATAAAATATATAATAACAGTAAGCTTTACATCCATAAATACTGTGCATTCCACTCTATTCTATATATACACACAATGTTTATAATTTATATACATAACAATAAATGAATCATACGGTAGATGAATTGACGCATAGATGTAATTAATAGACCTTAGATCGTCATGGTCCATATGCATGTCTTAAGAGAAAGTTCATTCTACTTCATGCTATATTAGCTTAGCATGACAAACTTCTGGATCTTACTTAGCCTTATTTGTAAGCTATTTGTCCATCCACATGTCTATACAAATCAGTTAAAGGGATAGTTCACTTTGAAATTAATTTTTGGTATGTTTTAGCTTACCTCAAGGGCATCCAAGATGTAGGTGTCTTTTTTTCCGCAGTAGTTTCAATTTTGATATTTTTAGGTCAAACCGTTCTTGTCTGTCAGTCATATAATGCAGGTCTATGGTCATTATCTCAAAACACAAGCACAGAGTCCAAATTAAAACAATTCCCCGTCGTCCAAATTAAACAATTCCCCATCGTAAGTACACATTGATGGCCTAAGACACGAAACGAGCGGTTTGTGTGAGAAAACGAAGAGTATTTATATCGTTTTTACCTCTTATACGCAGCCATGTCGAAGTGATCTGATCTGACGTGTACGCAGACTGGTGCATAGATATATACACTAGATGTCGCCTTGTCTACGGCAGTTCATTGGAACGAATGTCTTTAAGGCGACATCTAGTGTATATATCTATGCACCAGTCTGCGTACACGTCAGATCAGATCACTTCGACATGGCTGCGTATAAGAGGTAAAAACGATATAAATACTGTTCGTTTTCTCACACAAACCGCTCGTTTCGTGTCTTAGGCCATCAATGTGTACTTACGATGGGGAATTGTTTAATTTGGACGACGGGGAATTGTTTTAATTTGGACTCTGTGCTTGTGTTTTGAGATAATGACCATAGACCTGCATTATATGACTGACAGACAAGAACGGTTTGACCTAAAAATATCAAAATTGAAACTACTGCGGAAAAAAAGACACCTACATCTTGGATGCCCTTGAGGTAAGCTAAAACATACCAAAATTTAATTTCAAAGTGAACTATCCCTTTAATCTTCCACCGTCTCATTTTCAGGAATCATTTACCCTGGAGAGCACAAGGATGTTGTTTTTCCTGTAATACACAGTAGTTCACCAGATGTAGCTGCTTATTCACAGGTGTGAGACATGATTATTAGGCTATTACTTAATAATAATATTTAATAAACATGTAGGATAGCAGCAGAGTCAGTTTATTGCAACACAGCAGGAAACCGCGTTCTTGCTTCAAACAAGCCTTTGATGACAGACACCATGTAAAACTTGACAAAATCTTGAGATAGTCCTGCCGCTATTTGTCTTCCTGTCAAACACTACCAGACCATCAGCTCTGTTGCTGTTCAGTGGATCTTTGTTTTGGATCCCTCAATATTTTGTCCAGAGGACAGACTCCTAAAGATGTAAAAACCAGAGCCTTTGACATATTATGTGGAAGTATTATTCATATTATGTGAAGGATGAGAAGCTTAAAATAAATGTTAACTGTTGGCATGCCAACATTAATTATTTCTTTATTTAAAAGTCTTTTTTAGTCATCTATCTTTGTCAGCTAATCTGAAATGTACCTCACCCCTGAGTGCTCCTCTACGGACAGGAGGACATATGCTGGCAGTACTCCAGAAGACTGCTGCATGCTGGGAGCAGAAATCCTCTGTGTCTCTTTCCCATCTGCTATGGCACATTGTAATGTCCCCCTGACTACCCTGAGCTATAAAAAAAAAAGAGCTTGAATAAAATCATGTTCTTATGAAATAAACACTGGAAAACACCAGTGTTTATTTCATAAGAACATGATTTATTCAAGCTCTTCAATGTAATGAATGCTCTCAGGATTATTAGCAAAAAACGAGCAAAAATTAGCTAAGTTTGATCAGTTTCTATGCTGTGTATTTGAGAATTTAGCAGGCCACTAAAAGACATTAAGACCCAAATGCACAGTAGAATGCATTCAGATTTCCCTGAGATCAAGAAAGCTTGTCACTTGCAGGAACAGACTGTAGGAAACATGACACAGGCGATTCATGCACATTTACACCCATGCGGTTATGCATACATGAACGCACACACAGCACAGATGCCCTGAACAGAAGGGGCTCTGCTCTCTTTAATATTCTGCTTGGTAGGTATGTGAACAAAATAAAGGGAACGACAACAATACTGCCCACACTGCATTAGCTAGAAGCTCAAAGAAAAGTGTGTATGAAGAGAGGGAGGGTAATGCATTGGCATTGTGTGGTTTTACATCATTTGTAACTTTAGTTACCTTCTGAAGCATTGTGACGACACATAACACATTTATACACCCTGGCTTTGATCATACAGAATTCGCTCAGAATAATGTATAGAGATGCACAATATATTAGAAAAATATCTGTTATCGGCCAAGAGAGAGTCATCTACCGTTCACTTTATCTTTTTGTAGCTTTGCTGTAGCTCAGTGGTAAGAGCATTGCGTTAACAACGCAAGGTTGTGGGTTCGATCCCAGGGGATATGTATAAATGTATAGGAAAATGCAATGTAAGTCGCTTTGGATAAAAGCGTCTGCTAAATGTAATGTAAATCTTTTATCTTAATTTATCTTTAAAATAATTGATTAACACCGTTAAATGTTATCTTTGACAGATCTCAAAACAAAATGTATATTTTTCATAATGTATAAAATAATGTTGTGATGTCTAAATCGACTTGTAGCATTTTAAACAATATTTTAGGTTTCAGTTTTACTTCAAATATATTTAAAGGGATACTTCAGGATTTAGCATTAAGCTTTGTATTAGTAGAAAACCTGTAGTATTTTCGAATTACCGTGCTTTCTACCCTCATATCCCCCTGAGACAAGAGATTTATGTATTTTTTGTCTGGAAAAAATCCACCGATTACGCAAAAATAGTCATTTTGCGTCATCAGAGGATTTTTTGGCCAGAGGCTAAAGACTACAGCCAGTAGGAGGGGCTGTCCCGTATGTTTTCAACCCGCCCATAGGAGGTGGGATCTCACTCAGTGTCAGACGTCTTTCTTTGGAAGCTAAGCTAGCAGGCTTTTGTTCTGTGGAGAAAGCTGAGTAGTAGGGGTTACCATCCTCTTTTACCCGGACATGTCCGGCCGTCGAGATCGTCTAAAATGTCCGGGATTCAGCTTTTGCTTTCTGCAGTCGCCATTCATTGTTTACATGCACACCTTTTGTTTCAAGCTAACTGAATTCATTCCGATGGGTGAATCTGAATGTAGTGTTTACATGAACGCTAAACAAGTGATCGGTTGATGTGCGTTTTAACATTGCTAAGAAAATTCCCGCTCCTCCATGAGAGATAGGAGACTGGTGTGTCTCACAGTGTCGCTCATCAGTAATCACTCCACCGGCCTCGCGCCGTTCTCCCGCGCCCCTCAGCCTCGTCCTGCTCGCCACAGTAAACATAATGAATGGCGAGTGTAGAACGCAAAAGCTGAATCCCGGACATTTTGGGCGATCTCGAAATCCCGGGCAGACTCGTCGTCACGGAGACTCACTAGTAGCCTAGCCCTGCGCTCTCTTACCGGTAGGCGTGGCTTGGGAGTGGCCTCCTAGGGCAGTGAAAGCAAGTGCATTCTGGGAATTGTTGTCTTTCATCCACATAAGCCAAAAATACATTTTCTGGCTTTTCTCAGTCTAGAAGGCTCCAAATTCAAAACATTATTTCACATTTCTTCTACATAAATGACCCATTTTAAATACAAATTCATCTTTCCAGTAGTATCCCTTTAAAGACAAAATAAAATGGAATTTTAATATCAAGCATTTATTATTTAAATAATTATAAGCTGACCTTAATTGGTGTCAGTGTGAACACTTGTTTAATAGATAATTTAATAGTGAACTGTTCCTTTAAATGCTTTTGGGGTCACTGCAGATGGCCTCATGCTAATATTAGCATGAATTGAAAGACACAGAACCCAATTGTGATATCATGGGCTCTTTAAAACCAGTAAAATATAATTATTCAGTTAAACCATAGTGGACTAAGAGAGATAGGCCAATGGAGGACAGAACAAGTGTTCCCGACTTCAATTGATTTAATCCGAGCCGCAAGCTACTGCCTTATCACTCCATGAGAATGACTCACTCTCTCTCCCGAGTTTGCGTGACTCGCACAGATTATCAAAGTGCTGCAGGGACAGTTAAAACTCCACGACACTGTAGTTTTTTTTAGAAACCCTTTTTCAGCATGGCTAAGAGACAAAATGGAGGAGGAATAGGGGGCAGATGTTTTGGTACCAAACAGATTGGAGTTGGAGTACAGACCAATGCATTATTATCATTCAAATGACTGGCATCAGTGTCCAAACCTGCTCCTGAAGGGCCACTGTCCAGCAGAGTTTAGCTTCAACTTGCCTCGACACACCTGTCTGGAAGTGTCTATTATGCCTAGTAAGACCATTATTAGCTTGTTCAGGTGTGTTTGATTGGGGTTGGAGCTAAACTCTGCAGGACAGTGACCCTCCAGGACCAGGACTGGACACCCCTGATCTACACAATATGTCATCCACATTTTTGACAGCATCTCCTAATTTGGTGTGACTCAATGGGAATGTGTGCAATGCCCCCCCCAAGAGGCTAATGTCATACTAAATATGCCTTCATTTACCAGCCCGGCAGGTCTGGCACGACATGGAGCCACATTTGCTAGCTGTCTCCATATCTGTAACCCCTCTGGCTAAGTGGCTTCCAGCTGCTCGTACAGACAGCTTAATGCTGAAATACATGATTTCACTGCCTCCCCTCTCCAGAGGTCTGACCGCATAACTGGGTGGGGTTTGGGTGGAGAGAGAGGGGCAGAGGAGAGCATGCTGTTGTGCAAACAGAATTAAGCCAATCTTAGAGCGAGAGAGTCAAAAGAGGACACGGCCGTCTGGGGCCGACGTTACCGACTCCGAGCAGCTGCTAGGTATCACAACGCGGGCCGGCACGCTCCACACCCCAGTGAGTGTTGTTTAACATTCCTGTCCATTTGTGTGCAAAGCTCCATCTGGATTACAGATCTAGTTGGTTGATCTAAATAATAGGACGAAGCCAACAGATCGCAAATCACTCGTCAGATTTGGAAAGTTCACTGAGGCCATGAGCAAAAAAATCACCATGTTAACAGTTGCACTCAAAACGGCAATGTAATGGCTAATGAACTAGTAATACGTTTAACTAAAATGCACTTCAAGATGTTTTGAATAAAAGTAAATATGGAATATAAATCAGAGTGGGGTTGATTTATATATATTTTTTGTGTTTTGTGTTTCTTTCCAATGTCACTCAGGGTGACAGAAGCCTAAAATTTGGGTATTTAGATTAGGGGTGGGAATATCTAGGCACTTCACGATTAGATTCGATTACGATTCAGAGGGCTACAGCACAATGGTAAAACTATTATCGATGCATTTTTTTTTCTACAATTGTATGTTAAAGGGGTGGTATAATGCCCTTTTCACAAGATGTAAAATAAATCTCTGATGTCCCCAGAGTGTGTATGTGAAGTCTAAGCTCCAAATACCCTACAGATATTATATAGCATGTTATAATTGTCACTTTTTGAGGGTGAGCAAAAACGCACCGTTTTTGTGTCTGTCCCTTTAAATGCAAATGAGCTGCTGCCTCCGTCTCAGAGGGCAGAGCTTCAACAGCTTGTGTCCTTTTACCTCACACAGAAAATGTCTAAACTTTTAGCCTTTTATGTTCGAGTCACACAATGATGGAAAGACTCAAGAAGAAGTGACAACATGTAGAAGCAATAGGACATTTCTGAATGGTTAGTTGAAGAATTTATGCAGCTGATGTGGAGTTAACTATCTTCTAGTCATTGATTAGCATATTCTGTCATGATAATCTATAAATCGCATTCCCGGGGGCGGGGTTTATGTAAATTCTAGGGTTGGTGATGTCACTAACCCGGGAGGAAAGTGGTGTAGTCCCTACCAGCCCTTTGTTGTAGTTCTTAAAAAGCTATTTAAAAAAAAAAAGCAAATATCTCCCTTTGCTTTGAACTTTGAGCGTTGGAACCTTGCTGATGTTGTTTATGCTCAAACAGCAACATTACACACTAACTAAAGTTAGAAAAGTAAAATCATAATCAACCACCCCTTTAAGAATTTTCAGCTAACTATATAGGCTATACTATAGCTTCAAAACATTCACATTCACATTAATGTACAGCTCTATTTTGACATATCAGATGTTTGTCCTGTCTGTCTAATCCCTTAAGACATACATTACTGTGTTTACATTCATTAGAGTCATGAAAGCAATTTGAGATGCAAGTGCATTCTGCGGTAAAAAAAAAACGAAACTTCATAATCGATTCAGAATTGTTGAAGAGAGAATCCTAAATGCATCTGAGAATTGATTTTTTTCTCTCACCCTTAATCTAGATAGAAGCCAGGAACCTTTTAATCTACAGTCAAATGCTTCAACTATATCCCTCATTTTTAATAAGGGATTAACATGATTCCAGAGATTCCCATAAACACTAACTGGTCTTGCTCTAACAGTTTTGACAGGAAGTCCAGTTAATGCGCGTGTATTTCAGAATGAAACTGAATACTCGGTTTCTAATAATAATCTGCAGGCTTCCCCCAACACAATGTAGAAAAAGTTCAGTCTTCCAATAGTACAGGAAGTACTCACGCGGGATGCGACTGGCATGCCAGGGTGCTGAGTTTGTGACAAATCCATGCTTTGACGCTGTGACGATGACCCACGTTCCTGGCCGGTACAGGAATGTAAGTGTTACAATCCCATCTCCTCCAGCAAGACTGGATGCCAAGATGCTCTGGTTTCCACACACCTGAACTGTGGATTCCTTTAGGGGTGACAGGTCGCTGTTATCGAAAACCTGGACTTTAATCAGCACATCTGTGAAAACAAGAATTAAAGGCTTTTTAAAAGGGGACATATTATGCTTTTTTTATATTTTCAACTTTCTTTAGTGTGTAATGTTGCTGTTTGAGCATAAAAAAGGTCTTTGCAAAAGTTACAAAGCAAAGTCCCTCCAAAGGGAGTTATTCTCTGTATCAGTAACTTGAGTTTCACAATATTCTTTATTTAAAATAAAAATAAAAAGGGACGAAGCCTGGTTGAGTTGTGTTAGTGTGCTGAAACTCGCGGTTATGATAAAGGGGTGTGACAATTCCGAAACATGCTCAAAGCAGTTGACCAATCACAACACACTAGTCCAGCCAACCAATAAGAGCACATTGAGCTTTTCAGAAGGAGGGGCTTCATATGTATACCGTAACAAAACAGTATTACTATGAGAATGGGAAGACAGGTGCTGCTACAACAATGTAAAATATGTGAAAAAATAAATAAATAATATACATATGAAGAGTTCAGATGCAAAAGCCTCTAAGTGCCTTCTGAAATTTTCTTCTAGAATGATCATTTTTATCAAGCTCGTAGATTTAAGTTCAGTAATTTCACTTAACTGACAATTAATAGGTAATTTTCATTGCCATTTAAGTGAAATTACTGAATTTAAATATACAAGCTTGATAAAAATGATCATTCTAGAAGAAAATTTAAGATGGCACTTAGAGGCTTTTGCATCTGAACTCTTCATACATATATATATATATATATATATATATATATATATATATATATATATATATATATATATATATATATATATATATATATATTTTACATTCAAGCATGAAAACCATAGGATGAAAACCTATTCTAGTAGATCACAAAAACAAAATCAAGACTTTGTTAAAGGGCATAATATGGCATCTTAAAGCAAATATTAATTTTTATAAAATAAATCATTTTAATACAGTACGTTCTGAATATACAGAACTGACATGTACAAATCAGGGTTATTATAATTTACTAAAACAAACCATAAACAAATTTTCATTACTTGAAATAAAATAAACATTAAGTGAATACAATTTTAAAAACTTGAATCTGTCACAAACTGCTGAGACACAAAGGTTGAGGATCCAAATGCAGTATTTATTGAAAGGGTAATCCACAATATAGTCGAAAACAGGCAAAGGTCATAAACACCGGGTAATTAGTGCAAACAACACAGGCAAAAACAGAGGAAACAAAGAAAACAGGACAGAAGATCGAAAACCAAGATAAAGAAAACCAGGAGAATGCTTGGAATTGCAGTGTAACACTAAACAAGACTTTGCAGGGAATGACAGAAAGAACCAGGCTTATATAGGGTGAGTGAACAAGAAGATGAGACACAGGTGAAAACAATGAGTGCTGATGACTCCAGTCAGAGAAATATGGGAGATGTAGTTCGTGAATGTCTGGTGATTGTCCGGGTTGGAGTGCCCTCTGATAGTAATTCCGGGCACTCTCTACTGGTGATCATTACAGAACCAAATGAAAACGAGAAATGTTGCCTTTGCAACTAGCTGAAATTAAATGTTTAAGTTCTAAAATAAGTACTACTACCATGGTAAAAATGTAATGGTTTTTATGGTATTTTTATGAAAAACAGTAGCGGATACATTTAGTATAAATGCACAAATGCTATAGCTTAATCACAAAAATTACTGTAATTATATTCCATTACTTCTTTAATGCATTTAAATCATGTCTTCATTAATAATATGCCACATTTCCGCCACAATAATACCATGGTGCAGTTAGTGTTACTATAGTAAATCCATGGTAAATGATTTGTAGATTGAAAAGCCTTCTGACTGTATCGTTGCGCAGTGTTTCTCCTGTTTGTCAGCGCTGTTTCATCTGGCTTTAAGTTTAAATCTCCGAGATATTTGTGTTCTTCACTGAATTTAAGCGCTTCTAAGTTCTCACTGGATCTCACAGCGCTGTTTAGTGGTCATGTGACCGAGACCAGCGAGTAAATGCATCAGCTATAGTAAGCTTCACTGCCATTTGAACTTTGAGCCGAGCGGATAAATGGTCCGTGTGGAGTAGCTGAAATGAGCAGCACTGTTTCGTTCCACTTTTGACGCATAAACATTCAATCGAAAATTGATCGAACTCTTGTTATCGATTTATCGAGGAAAAATATATTATAAAAATTGTCTTTATCGTTTTATCACCAAATCGTGCAATCTATTCCAAATCTACCTGTCCCTCAACAGCACATGACAGCATCCACAAATGCAAGTTTTACATGTTAGTCAGACCATCTTTCCTTTCTAATTTGATAAGTGGTAAACTGGACCACAAACAAACAAAAGCTACACAATACTACATCCGTGTATGGTACTAACATTTTGTCAAGTCTTATTGACTTATTGACCTACACATTCACTAAGAGTTTATCTTAGAACTTCTAGACCCAGTGACCTACACTGAACAAATGACATGACTATGTTTAGAAGTGTCTGTCCTGATCCGACACGTGACGTACTCTGGTTTGTTTACATTGAAGACCATAAAGCATGGAGTGCAGTTGAGTCTCTACTCAGTGAGCCAGATTGTCTGCCACCATGTTCGATTGACACTGGGCAAATGCTGCAATGCTGTCTGGTTTAGTTGCTGGACATGTGCTTACTGTTCGAAACGGATGACCTGGTTCATCCCCCCCAGAATTTTTACAAGCCATTTAAAGACATGTAAACAAGCCAGGGAGATAGCAAGTCTTTGCCCTGTTTTTTGGTGATCTGGGTACACAAGGTTACTTCTGGATTCATGAAGTTTAAATATGGTTTTTAAGTTTCCATTTTTTTCTGCAAATATATTTTTATTGAAAAAACGTTTTACTTTAAAAGTAATATTTTCCAACCTGAACTGCGTACCAATGTTTGTTTTGCTTTCTGTTCACGCTTGCATGCTGCAGTGTCCTTCAGAACCTCTCATTCTTTTGATTCTAAATGGGTCAATTGATGCATGTTACCATGGATACTAGGAGATGTCAGCAGGCTAACTGTGGGAAAAATGGGTCCCTGCATTTCCTGGTGAGGGGATACAAATTCGGTAAAAAAAAAAAAGATCCTTTGAGTTAGTGACGGGCTGTAGATCTAATTGCACACCACAGATTAGGGGTGGGAGATATGACCAAAATCTTCTATCACGATACGAGTCATTTTATTTTACGATAACAATGTAGGCTATATCACAATATAGTTATTTTTGCTTTAAATAAGGTTGACTTAAAAAAATGAAATTTTCTAATTCTCATCACCAATTTCAATATCACAAAAATAGGCTAATACAAGCCTAACTAAATAAAAAATGAGCTTACTGAAGAAAAGTAAACAGTCAATTATAAAATAAGATTAAAGAAACAAAGTACAAGTAATAGAACAAAAACTATAGAACAAAGACACAAATGAAAAAGACCTACCTGATAAACTTCAAGCACTAGAAATCAGAAATACTACATAAATTGTATAAAGTACTCAAAAATGCAAAAAGAAAAAAACCTGCATAGTCTTCACTGTGTAAATTAAATATACATTTATTAATGTAGTCAGTCAAGAGCAGTGAGAGATTTTCTCTTTGTCTTTTGTTCTTTGATTAACATTAATGACAGACGGCAGCAGGTTTATTAGGCTGCTGTCCCTTTAAGAATAAAAGCACGGATCTAATATACTGTTACACATGCGTTTGTTTTCTTAACGGTTTACCTTCATTTAAGACATAAACGACTGTGTTTAAAAGGATACTTGCAAAGACATTTTGACACATAACGGTACGTTCACACGGGGCGTCAGCGTCAACGCTTGACGGAAGGCGTGGCTGAAGTTTGGCACTGACGCCATGGTCATAGCAGCGTCAGCCAATGATTTATCCTCAGTTTGCTGCTCTTGAACAGGATGAACGTGATGAATGTGATTGGCTGCCGCCTGGCTACTGTATTTGCATAGAGCGATCCTGATTGGCTGACGCTTCCGTCTGCGGCGCTTCACTGGCGTTGCTCGCGGCAGAAGAAAAATTCTCAACTTCTGCCGCGAGCAACGCCAGTGAAGCGCCGCCGACGGATCCACAATTCTTTTCGGCAACGCTTGACGTCACCCATTCAAAGTCAATGGGAAGCGTTGACGCTGACGCCCCGTGTGAACGTACCGTAAGTGTGTGTTTTTGCTCTATGCTCTATGAGCAGCGGCTTAATATGCGTGCTTCTCTCAGATAATAATAATGACTGTTTAGTGCGAGTTAAATCAGTGTTTTGGCCCATTTTACCTGTAAAAGAAAACCTGCTTAATAATTATGCACATCTGAATATACGTTTTTCACTTCCAGCCCGCGTTAACAGTTATATAGCCCTACCACTTACATATAAAATTAATAATAGTTATTGAGATTGATGTGGTTTGGAATTGGTAAAATGAGCATGGATTTTTATTTATCAGAATATCGACTGACATATTGACCCTTTAACTGAAAGAGGAATCAGAGACAGCGACATGCTTAATATATTATTACATTAATATATATATTTTTTATATTACACATTCATGATTCCTCAGAAGAACATTAACAGAGCTGAAAAGGCTTTTAAAAACAAAAGAATCTTCACTTCCAACACTTCCACTCAGCCACAAGGATTTCCTGCACACAATTCCATTTCCTGTCTATTGTTTGAGTCGAAGTGAAAAGGCGCACTTAATCCAGGAAATATTTCTGCGACATAAAAGTTCTCAGCCTCAGCAGAAAACTGAACTCACAGAAAAACTTATTTTACTACAACTAAATGTTTATTGAAAACTAAAACTAAATTTGGCAAATATAAATATTTGTCTGCCTTTGAGTGGAAGGTGAAAGCAAACCCTAAATTTTTCTACTCTTTCCATGTTTAGTCCCGTCCACTGTGATAGTCTCTTTAAAACAAACAGCACTTCATTATTTGCTTGTATTAGGGAGCGAAATCTCTTCCACTCACTCACACAGTGGCCGTCAGCGTTTCCCTGCAGGCTGCGTGTTTTTGTTATAGGCAGCTGATGAGACTGCATGGAGACCACAGCACTCGGAGTGAAGCACTAATGGACATTTGCCAGCAGTTTGCAAAGTCTCACTTTTGGATAATAAACATTTTCAACATTTATACCCCGTTGAAATGTCTTCTAGTACCACTTAACAGGCCATAAACATCTCAAATGGCACAATTATCAATATAAACCATTAAGTTATGCTTTTTAAACTTTTGTATGCAAATTTCTCTATATCTTTATCTCTGGTTTTGTTTTGTAAAGCCTTATTGTTCGGGCAAGTGTTACGGCAGAATTGAAAATGGGAAAAGATGGTCAAGTTAGGAAGTCCTTCAAGACAAATTTCTGCTCTATATCTCCAGAAATACAGGTTAAACCCATGGGGGAAAAGGTGGTATTAACTGGTTGAGAGGTGGTCCTGGTGTCACCAATGGCTCCAGACCACCCTGTTGTTTTTTCAGGCAGGCAGATGATGTGTTAATAGCCAAGCAGGAATGTCTGCCTGTCAGGAGCCCTGTTTGCCAAAACCACTGGGTTTCACTGGGATGCTCAGACATAAAGGCAGCGTAGCCGTATCCTTACTGTGAGGGCTGAATAAACAGCACATTTCAGTGCTAAAACACACACAGTGATGTATTTGTGGTAGCAGGGTCCAAAATGAACATTCACTCAGCACCAAAAGCAAGTAAAGATTTGGCCAGAACATAATACATACTTAAAACATAATACATAATTTAAGTTGATTTGTAAATTAAATATTTTACTGTTGCTGGAGTGATGTGCACAAGTATCCACATAATAAGCCACCAAAACAAAAATATAAGAAATGATCTTATGATCATGTGAATGATGACCTGTTCAGTGACACAATGTTCTATGGTATAAGAGAAGGAAACCGCAAAATAGTTACATTTACACAAGAATACAAATATACAAATTAATAGTTTTTTTTTTTTTTATGTAATTCATTATAAATTAACTCATAAATATCTAATTAATGAATGAATTAATGAATGAATTGTATTTTAATCTTCAGTCACACTTTAGATTAGGGTCCAATTCTCAGTATTAACTATTAAGTACAACTTTTGCCTCTATAAACTTCTAAGTACTGCTTATTAATAGTTAGTAAGGTAGGTATTGGGTAGGAATAGGATTGTAGAATATGGTCATGCAGAATAAGGCAGTAATATGTGCTTTATAAGTACTAATAAACAACAAAATCCTAGTAATATGCATGTTAATAAGCAACTATAGTGAGAATTGGACCCTAAACTAAAGTGTTACGTTATTTTCAAAATAAATTAAGATATAAAAATAATAAAATAATTTTACAATGAAATAAAATTATATATAGAATTACTAAGAAAAATTATTCAAAACACAGTGACCATTAAGCAACATTTAAGGCGAGTACGTTTTCAACGGGCATTGTGTATATGTGTGTTATAAAGAGCAAACTCTCACCTCTGACAGACAGAGACAGACAGATGGATAGAAAGACAGACAGATGGATAGACAGATAGGGGCTGTTTACACCTGGCCACTTCATGCGTTTTCTCAGATCGGATAGCTATCTGATTTATCAAAACGATTCCATTTACACCTGGTCACATAAATGTGTTTTTGCGAAACGGATTTAAATCCGATCTTCAATTCCCGCGCTATATGCAGATTTAATGGAGTGCACGTCACCGCGAGATATGAGCTGCATTTTATTGATCATCAGCTAAAATTTCAAAATCAAAGACAGCAATAAGAGAAAGCAGTAACAGCCCTGGTAAGATCATTTCGTTTCTTTACTTTTAATGATGATGATTGTGTGTTAAGCGTCTGCGACTTACTTTCGCTTTGATTTGCGATAGTTTGCACGTTGGCTTGATGAATAGATGCTCAGCTTCTCATCTGCGGTGATGCGTGTTCCAGTAGCGTCGTCATATCTGGCTATAACATTACATATAGCCTATAACACGCTCTCACACGCTTATTTTTTTAGCATTTTTGGGAGGAGTACAATATACATATGTGGTTTCAACAACCAGATGCATTTACACTTGTCCAGTTTCGTCTGGAATGCGGCCCAGACCACCTCCTGAAGTGGTTTGAGCGATCGGATTCAAATCCGTCTCGAATGCGTTTCGGAGGGCATTTACACCTGGTCTTTTCACGATCGGATAGCTATCCGATCTGAGAAAACGCATGAAGTGGCCAGGTGTAAACAACCCCATAGACAAACAGATAGATAGATAGATAGATAGATACGGTCTCTAAACCTGTATAAGATGGTTTGGAGAGTCCTGAGTACAGAACATCTCATAAATCATTCCCAAAAGCCTCACCCTTTCCCTAAGCACCAGCTGGATGATGTCCTTTGTCCAGGAAAACAGTAACTCAGGTCCTACTCAGCAGGACAAAACGTTATGCAATAGTTAGACAAAAAAAACAAACACTATCTAACTGAAAACATATTTCTATTTGTTCTATGCCAATATTAGGGCACACCCACTCTTCATGTGATGATAACACTTTGAGATGCACGTGGTCCCTGTCTCCACACGAGATGCTTATAAACTAGGAGCTTTTGCGGATATTTTCAACATGTTGGTTGTTATGTGAGGGAAAAAAACACTGCTAGGATCCAAAAAAATAAAAAATAAAAATAAAATAACTATGTAAGATCAAATAGCTCAAGGTCTGACTTGTGACTTAGTACACATTTAGCTTGTACGCTCTGGCATCTTTACAGATTTAAAAGGCTGCAAAAATAAACCAGTCATCCAGAGTGCCAGATTTTGCTGGAAGTGAAAAAAATATCTGAAAAAATCTCTTCTAAGGTCTCTGAAGGTTTTGATACAACCCCGGGGAGGAAAAGCACAGCAGAAATGTGTTGACTCAGCTCTAATGAACCCATTGTTGCTCAGGGAATTTATATAGACTTCTGCACGAGGAAATGTTTGTCGAGCCTGAAATTCACAAGACTGCTTGCTTCCTCTGTCAATGGTAGGCACTTAAAGAAAAAGATTTAGTTATCAAGAATAAAAAAGCTTCAGCAGAAACATATCATTTTTATCAATAAAAACAAAAACAGGCTTTACATTTAGAGAGCCAAGTACGAGATTTAAAATGACTTTTAACAGATAATTAACTACAACATGAATGTTGTGCATCAACAATAACATGATTGAATCGTTCCGCTTTTCATTACTAGATTTTATTTATTTCCACTAAATGAGTTGCCCAACAGTAACTGTAACAGTCTGCTAAGAATACTGCATGACGAAAAAGGATTACAAGCAAAATTAGAAACCCTTTTTAAAGCCTAATCCAGATTACTGTTTCAAAACATCACTAAACTCATATTAGACAATAATACTGAGCAAAACACAGGTTTAACCTAATAAACAAGCTGCTGTGCTAGAATATGTCTGGCTGTAGTGTGTTTTATGGGCAAAGGGCCATCTTGGGTTTAATGTAGATGATGTAATCTCCAATTTTTTATGCATTTTTCCCAAAGCTTTTCACGCCCACCAATCAAAACATCTAGACACATTGTGATAATGTGAAGCAGGATCTCCTCAGAGGTCAGGTTTACAGGGGCTCTGCTGCTGATAAATCTGCCATTTCCTCTAAGCACGAGGGTGTCTGGTGTCAACAAAGAAATTCCTACCTTTGAACAGCTGCCTGGGGAGTTCATGGTGGGCTGATGGCCAGACGCACACTCCTTAAAGATGTGACGGCCCGTGTAACCAGAAAATCCTGCCAAGCTATTCTGTACCCTTACGCCCACAAACAGTCCCAGCTATAAAGAGCCTTAAATAAAAGATCTGCTGTCAAAGCACATGACATCATCACCTCAGAAAGACCTTTCTATGACCTGCAAATGCAGGTGCTTTAAATTAGCAAAATCACAAAACAGAACTCAATTCACTTCATATCACTCTCTAATAGTGGTTAATTGAACCATTTCAATACAAGTTAAACTCCAACGACAGCATTGCATATGGGCATGTAAAATAATGCGATCATCAAACATTAAACAGCATATAAATCAAAACTGCCTAACGTTACCGAATGAAATGTCGACCTAGGAAGTGGTTAAGACTGTGCAGCTTTAGGGGTGTTGATGGACTCGATCTACCCCATTTGTTTTGATTGTCATTCTTAATCACGTAGTCTTTGACAAAAACGTGATTTTCTCAGCTTTTTGTTCAAAGTAGCCTTTTTTAAGAAGATTACCCACATTCAAGTTTTGATTAAAACAAAGAATGCATGAAGCTAGAATAAAATGTTTTTTGTTTGTTTGTTTAAAAGAAGAGGCTCTGTTCTTTCTTTTGATATATTGCATGTTCAAATATTCATACAACAAAATATTCTGGGGGCCATGACATTTTTGTGAAAATGATTAAAAATGCTGCCACTGGCTGGCAGGGAAAGAGTTAAACTCCTCGCTCAGATAACTCTTTCCCCACCACTGATGGAATTTTCCATCATTTATGAGACAATGCTTCCCTGCCATTGATGGATTTTTCTGGATTTTTCGCTATATGGTAGAGGGCGCTATTACACATCTTTTGAAATGGTACAGAATCTCCTGATCAAAAGACATGCGAAGAAGAAGCAGAAACAAGCGAAAGCACATGCATATATACGTAAAATAACGCGATCATCAACACTAAACAACAGCATATAAATCAAAACTGCCCAATGTTACTGAATGAAATGTCGACCCAGGACGAGCTATAGGACTGTGCAAGCATTAGTGGTGTTGATGGGGTCGATCTACTCCATCTATATTTTTTTGATTATCGGTCTGAATCCGATCTGGATGTAGTCTTTGACAAAAACACCATTTTCTCAGCTTTTTGCTCAAAATGTAGCTTTTTTTATGAAACTTACCCACATTCAAGTGTTGATAAAAATAATGCATTTAAACCTATAATAAAACTTTTTTGTTTAAAAGCAGATGCTCTGTTCTTTCTTTTGAAATATTGCATGTTCAGATATTCACACTACAAAATATTCATGGGGCCTTGCAAAAATGATAAAAAAATCAAGCCAGTGATAGCGTCAGTTCTGGCAGGTCACGTTAGTCAAGCTCGCATCAGCTGACTCTCAGCTGATCCACGTCTACCTATAGGAATACAACGCCTATCACTGTATACATATATAAGCTCCTTCAGTATTATCAGCAGTTATCGCGTTTCTCAGGAGTTAATTACCCTCCTCCATCCCCAGCTCCTCCTCTCGTCAGCCAGGAATTGGCATTATGATTCCCTTGAATAAGAAAAAATTCTCGAATTATGTTGTACTTTAAAACCTTGAATTAATGACCTGCTTACATTCATGTTGGTTCTGTTCTGTTTACCCTAAGGAGGGTTACTGCTGCTCTCCCTGCTCTTATCCATGCTAGGCTGCATGGATGCACAGGGAGTTCTCACCCAGAACAGAACCATACCGCCAATCCTAACTGTATGCTAATTGTCAATCGTATTCGATGATAGTGGTCCTGACAGAAATGCTGGCGCTTGCTGGCAGCTTTTTTCAAAAACGCTCGCAGGGAAAGAGTTCATGAAAACACCTTTAATCATCAACAATTTTTGGCTTGTTGCAATTCTCTGATCATGCCGATTTCTTTGAAGAATTATGGGGAATGTAATTTTTCACAAGGAATTTCGATGATAAAAATGCGTTGAAATAATGTGGGCTGATATACCATCGTTTAACAACCTCGTTGCTCACAGTAGGTTTTAAGTTCATTAAAAAACAATTCCCCTGTAGAGAACATTTATGGGATATATACTTCCAGAACCTGACTGTAGTAGTCAATTATAAAATGATCTGTATGGCTGATTTGATTTCAATGGAGCTGCATAAAGTCATACAAGTTTCGATGACATCTAATAAAAGCTTCATGCAGAACAATGCAGCGATTGTGTCCCAAATAAAAGCATAGAGTGGCAAGCCGGGGCAGCACTCAAACAAGTGCTGTCATGGTAACACTCGACTTTGCATGAGAGGAGGATGTAAAACCCCCTTAAGGGAATCTCATGAAATCTACTGGAAGTTGACAATGCAATGACTTGCTATGTGGCGACTGGGCGGTATCCTACACAATCATGAACACAAGACAAAAGGGAAGAGCAAAACAACTTTTTTTTAAACGTTTCAATGAAACCACCCCAAATCTGATTTGAATATAAACCAAAAACTATTATAAGAGGAACAATACAGCTGTTTTTAAAACTGCAAAATGGGCAGGGTCAACACCTGCCTAAAGGCAAAGACCAATGCACTAAAATCTCCAGCAGTCAGTTTGCATTAGTGTCTAGGCTGGCCTTCCCTCGCCAGGCCTTTGTCCCGAATCAGAGGTGGCGGCTCTAGGTGTCAACTTGATTAGGACAGGGATGTGCGTGACTTGCCACTGCAAAAACCCATCAGGATAACAATATTTCACGCTCTGGTAGATGCTTCACAGCGTGTCAGTAATAAACATCTGATCCCTCAATGCGATTCACACAACCAAAACTCAACCCTTTACCTCACAACTGTATAATGCTACGCTGTTTAAACAGATGCAAGATCTTGAAAAATCTATGATAATTTTTTTTTTTTTTAAATCCTATATGTACACAAGGACGCAAGTGAAAATCAGTGTCAAATTTCCTGAATGTCATGATGAAACTAGAGAAGTGACAGGAAGCTGCCCTGCCATCCTGCTATTGTGTTTAAAGGGTGAGTTGACAACTTATTTTATGCAGTGCTGAGAAGCATAATCAGATTAGTTTGAAACTTCAAAATATCGCACTTTAAAAAAGTACAGACTTTAGAGGAATTAATGAAAGATGTAGAATGTTGATAATTATGTGAGAAAATGAGTCATGCTGCGGTAATTAGTTGCTGTCGTCCCAATCAAACAGTAATAAATTATAATAATAATAAAACATTTTTTTTAAAACATCAGTCTTTGAATCCTAGGCCAAGTTTATGTAAGACAAACTTTAATGCTGCATGACAAAGCCTGAAAAATCTGAAAGTCAGAAAGACAGATAGACAAACAGATGGATGACAGACAGATAGACGGGCGGGCGGACAGATGACAGACAGACAGATAGATGGACAGACAGACAGAGACAGATAGATAGATGAACAGACAGAGAGATAGATAGATGGACGGATAATGGACAGATAGATAGATAGATAGATAGATAGATAGATAGATAGATAGATAGATAGATAGATAGATAGATAGATAGATAGATAGATAGATAGATAGATAGATGGAAAGATAGATGAGGAATAACATTATCTCTCACTGGGTTTTCAGAACAAATTAATTTTCAAAAACAACTCATTAATATGTATGACATGCTTAATATGTGTATAAAAAGATACTGCACATAGAACAAAAAAAATCTCTGTGGAAGGATATGATAATGCACTCTTGTGCTTGTGCCTTGATCCATTTTTTAAAATCTAATAATTTTACTTTTTCATATGTCAAAAGAAATTCAGAAAACATCACGTTTTTGACTGACTCTGATTTAAATGTTTCCCATCAGCACAACAAGGAGAGCTTAGTCAGCGGAGCCCTTTCCAGCAGACTGCTTTGCAATAAAACATATTAAGGATCCAAGGCTTTTTAAAACGTCATCCCAGGTTTCTCTCAGCTCCAGAACAGGGAACTCACACATGGTTTTATTATGTGGCTTCACCTTTAGGTCTTTCTTCAAAGGGTCCCAGTAAAGGTGGAGTCCACAGGCTAGCGGTAAATTAACTTCCGATGTCAGCTTAAAAACCTCTGATGACTTTTCAGAATTCAGATTACAAACCACAAAAAGTATGCTGACAGTCAAAGTTTCAAGTATTTAGGCTTTCTTTACATTTCTGTATTTAAATGACTCAGAAATACAGGAGAACTAATAGGCCGAAATATCTGTGCCTGAGTTTGTGAGCTGCTCAGTGCACATGAGAGAAAAGACGCTTCAAGCCCACATTAATATTCATTGGAAGTCGCTGAGGAAAAAAAGGGGTTCACAAAAGAGTTTGCACAAACAGCTCTTTAAGATCCGCTTGGTGCTATGTTGACAAACTGGCAAGTAAATTTAAGTAGAACTGTCTTTAACAATTATTTGTAATTATTCTTGATTTTTTTAAATGTTAATTTTAAGATAAAATACATTTATTTAAACTAACATTAATGACAAACACATTTGATTCAAATATGAGTGCATGTATTGTACGTAGGCCTATATTTGCAGAATAGAAGTGTTTTTTCTCTCTCTTATATTTCAATATTTGTTGGCCAAAACAATGGTTTGGTATTTCTATTTCTGTATTACATTTTACATTTTTATTCTTGGATTTTCATAATAATAATACTCTTTAAATTATGCTGACAAGTCCACAATATGCTGTGACAGGTTTTCACTGGGGCAAGTTGTCACAAAGACCAACATGTGTTCGATGAACTTTTTTCCTCTGGTGGAGCTGGGGAAATATTCCAAGAAATATTTTCTGGAATAAAAAGTGTGACAACTAGCCCAGGTCTCCCCTATGTATACTTTTAACGTAGGCCTAAATACATATAGATTAATTCAAATTATTAAGAACTACCGAAGTTAGAGAGGCCGATAGGGAACAATGTTGCCGCTCAGTTAACTTTCTTTTTCATGGAATTTTGGGTGGGCTTGAAAATACGAAACGATGCTAGCTTTTGTACAGTTAGTTACTAAATACTGTGTACTTTTTTTACATTAAGATAAAAATGCCACACACAACTTTGTTTCTGAAGCTCAGGGCCTGTTTAACAAACTTCTTCCATTTACATACACGGAGGGGTCATTTGAGGGGCCGAACAGTTTGAAATCCTTTGTTTCCAAACTGTAACTCCCATAAGGCTCTAAAGTAAATGTGCGCAAAAACAACGGCGCGTGATAAATTGCCGTGAGCCCAAATGCGGCAGTTACATAATAAAGTCCTTCACGCTCTACACAAACATATCCCGCTCAAAGACGGATGCTACAATCTCAAATCAAACTCACCAACTGGTCCTGGGGTCGGCAGTGATTTCGCCAGCGTCCTCCAAGAACTACAGAGGAAAAGAAAAAGCAAAAAGGAACGGGAGGTGTGCGGTGGACGCATTCTTACAGCGGCATCGTCAGATCCTCCTTAAGTAACAGTTCATCCATGTTTGTTTGCGGGATGGCAGAAGACTGACTGCTCTAAAGTGCGGTTGCCACTGATGCCCACTCCCTTCCCGAGTACGGCTGCTCCGCTTCTTTCAGTCCTGTTGTCCTAGATGGAGGGAGGGCGAGATCCTGGAGTGCAGGGCTCCCGTGCGCCCTCTGTCGACCAAGGCTCATGCAACTTTTGAAATTTGAATCATTTGAAGGCCGTTTCCAGTCCTTGTTGGCGGAGCCTGGTTTCTCCCAAGGTTTTCTTTTCCTTCTCCATTCTGTCACTTGATGGAGTTTGGGTTCCTTGCCACTGTCACCTCTGGCTTGCTCAGTTGGGGACTCCTAAAATAAATGGGGGCACTTAATATTCAACAATATTATTGATCTGAATGGACTGACGCTGCTGTGAACTGAACTGGACGATGAAATCATTTTTGCAGAACTGCTTTATGTATTAAATGAACTAATTTAATAATTGATGATCTTTACAATGCAACTGAATCAACACTGAACTGACTTCAGATGAACAAGCCGAGAGCTTTCCTAAAACTGCTCTGAAACAATCTTTATTTTAGGCTATAGCACTGTATAAATAAAGGGGACTTGACTTTTTCTTTGATAATTTATAAAGTTTTACACACATACATAAATTAACAGAGCATTTGATGAATATGATTAAAATCACTCACAAGGTAAAGATGGCAGACAAGTATTGGCTTTAGCTAAACTATATTTCAGCCCACATTATTTTTAAGAGGTGTTTTTTATTCATATTACTTCTACTCTGTTCACAATATTTCACCTCACTGGTCGTGTAAATGTAGGCTACTCACACCCTGAAACTTTGCACGCAAAAAAGTTTAATTTGTTACTCAAACCCAAAGCATTGTAGTTACATGCACGTCCTGAGTTAGACGCTTTCCTGGGTCGACTTATTTTGTTGATCCTGGAACAACATTCCTGTCCAAAAATGTTATAACCGTATCCCTACCCCTAAACTTAACAGTAAACTTGACAAATTGTAAACATGTCCCTTAAATCTGATTTGTTGATTGGAACGTTGATCCATGAACATGTTGTATTTAGTGAAATCACATTCTGCATACAGTGCAGACAAGACATTTTAATGACTGAAAATGAAAAAACAACAAAAAACACCAGAAATTACATGACTTTTGATGAAAGTCAACAACCATTATTTATGAAGTATATGCATAATGCATTTCTGTGCAAATAGTTCATGAATGAGATGAAATGAATGTGACTATTTACATTGGTTTTATTAAAAAGGCTCAATGTTCATAGCCAGTTCTAAAGCTCAGTGATCTCTACTGATAATCATCACCTGCTCGAAATACGAATGTTAACAAGGGCAATGGCAAATATTATTATACATTTTTTATTCTGCCTATTTCTCCTATTTCTGCCTAAAGCTATATGATATCTACTACATGCTGGGCTGGTCACCAAATGCCTGCAACTCCATACAAACCACTGTGATACATGTTTAATAAAACTGCAGAAAGAATAGAAATATAACAGAGCAAACAAACTTTAAAAAGCTACAAAGCATTATAACTCAAGATCTGCAGTCTGACATCTCGTTCTGTTCACCACTCAGTTGCTGCGTGTCATCATCATCATCATCATCATCGTCACATGGAGGACGGTTACGCTTGAAAAATCCCACCTTAAAACAACGTTGTATGTTAACATGGATGGAGATTTATGTGGTATCACATTTGTGTTTGTTTTACAGTGATAAGCTTTGTTTGTTGTTGGCCCAGAGGTCTACATGAGACAAAGCACCCTCTGCTGTTCAACATGTAGAAGTACCTTCCAGAAGATGGTGCTCAGGGCAGCCAGTAGCAGGAGTCCAGCGATGACTGACACTACTATCCACCACAAAGGAACCTCCTCTTGTCCATCTGGCCGTCTCCATACTATATTTGTATGTGTCTAGATAGAGTTTATGAGGGGGTTTAAGAGGAGTTGCATATATTACGTGATACAACCCAAAGAACTGACGTCTCACCTGTGCTTTTCCTCTGGGCAGGACAACTGGCTGGATTTTTGAGGGCACATCTGTCACCTCATAGTGAGCCGTGGAGTGAAGAACGTAATTCACATATGGTCTCTGAGCAGTGAGAGAAAGGGGTATGATTATTAGACAACTTCTTTAAATGTTTAGAGTTTGATCTTTAAAGTTTGGCCCACCTTTAAGAAGGTTTGTACCCACAGCCTGCTCATCACTCTTACAATGGCTCTCTCATCTCTCTGCAGTCCCGCAGCCTCACACTCAAACACAAGACATTGGTCACCACTAGAGCAGTTCTGCACAGTGAGAGATTTAGCAATATTTAACAATAAATTCATTACAATTTTAAAATATAATTGTATGAGTCCTGAAAGATGGAGGCATTTGCACATGCTAAGTGCCTAAAATTAGAAATGTCAAAATCTAAATGAATAAGCAGCTTCTGTTTACAAGAACGATGTGTGATATCCCCCTCTACTGGTAAAGAAGAATCACAACATTACTGTAAAATAAAAACAAAATAAAATAAAATAAAATATTGTTTAAAAGTTTGGGTTCTTTTTCTAAGTTTATTTATTTATTTATTTATTTTTTACTAATACTTCATTCAGTAAGGATGCATTCAATTAATCAATAGTGACTGTAACACTTTTTTTGTTACATTGTTACAAAAATCAATTTCAATTGAATGAAATGCTGTTCTTGTGAACTTTCTATTCGTCAAAAAATCCTGAAAAAAGTACCATAGATTCTACAAAAATATGAAAAACATAAAATATTTTTTCAACATTGTTTATAATAATACATTTTTCTTGAGCACCAAATCAGCAAATTAGAATCATTTCGGAAGGATCACGTGACACTGAAGAATAGAAAATACTTGGAAAATATATTCAAATAGAAAACAGTTATTTTAAAATTGTAATACTATATCACAATATTAATGTTTTTACAGTATATTTGATCGTATAAATGCAGCCTTGGAGAGCATAAAAGACCCTTTCAAAAACATTTTTTTTTTAAATCTACAACTCCAAACTTTTGAACTGTGTGTATATATATATATATGATGTATATGACAAATGATGAGATAGAAGGTTCTGTACCACATGGACTGCATGTTGCCACTGCTGCTCATATTCAGTTTTTTGCGACAGGTCACGTTTGTTGAAATGATGAACCTGGCCTATGGTGACGTTGGAGGACTCCAGCATCACTAACTGTGATAAATAGGTAGTGTAATGTTTATTGCCATTGAATACATAAATGGTATCACAAAAATATGTCATGATAATTTGTGCATGGTACCATGGTTATGCCACAGTACCTTGGGGTCACTGTGATTTTGCCAAGTAAGACATGTTCCTGGGTCAAAATATTTTGTTAATCCTGGAACAACATTTCATGTCTGAAAATTTAGTCCTAACCCCATCCCTACCTCTAAACATAACCCTACCCATAAGTTATCCCTAAAATCAGAAGGAAATGACAGGTGAATAACAAAGCCTGTTTGTAAGCGTAAACTTGACATAAACTGAAAAACTTGTACCTCAAATCTGATTGGTTGATTGGAATGTTGTTCCAGGATCAACAAAAATGTTGATCCAGGTCAGGAACATATTGTACTTGGTGGAATCACATTAACCAGTACCTTGGAGTGACATGTAGATACCAATGTATGATTATGGTAATCGTTCCGTATCATCAGTTATTAAATGTTATGCACATGTTAACACTGTACCATAGTACCAACACTGTACATCATTGTTTACAGATATTGCTGTGCTTTTTCAATAGTGTAATAAAGTATACTAGTATAATATAATAACAAATGACTTATTCAGAGGGTTTAGTTTCAAAATCATAGTCAGTAGGGGGCACTCTCACCCCATGTGGGTCGATGTTGGCGTAGTCTGTTTGACAGGAGATGAGCTCTTGGGAAGCATTAGCAAATACATATAGCAGATAGGACTCATTTTGTGAAACAGGAAACTCCAGTGTAAGCTTTGCATTCACCGGACTGGGGCCCATGTTCCTTAGCTGAGACAGGAAATTAGAAACTTGTACATAAGTATGGTAAAACCGCTTAAGTGAAGGTGTTAACAATAATCCTAGACCTAGACTGAGAATTTTACCTCATATACATGCTCTACGAGTGGGCCTACTTCATTCAAGTCTTCTGGATAATCATTTGGCTCCCATTTAGCAATAGGCAGGACACAGTCAACAGGAGAAGAGATTCTGTAATGAAGAAACTAAATGGTAATTCAAACATGAACCAAACCAGTTTTACTTTCAGAAGAGTGAGAAAGAATATTCAAAAAGAAAATTTAGCAACTGTAGTGAAGCATGTTAATACATTTGATTATGAACACTAGCGTGTGTATATATATATATATATATATATATATATATACATACATACACGCTAGTGTTAACATTTTCTGGGGTCAGTATTTACATTTTTTTAATAAGTCTCTTATGCTAACCCAGTCTGCATTTATTGGATTAGAAAAACAGTAAAAACAGCAATATTGTGAAATAATATTACAATTTAAAATAATGGTTTTCTATTTTAAAATATTTTAAAATGCATTTCTTCCTGTGATGGCAAAGCAGATTTTTCAGCACTCATTACTCCAGTCTTCAGTGTCACATGATACTTCAGAAATCAACATAATATTTTGTGGAAACTAATACATTTTTATTTGACAACATTCTTTAATTAATAGAAAGTTCAAAAGAACAGCATTTATTTGAAATATTTGTTTGTTTTTTAGAACATTATACATCTCATTACTGTCACTTTTGATCAATTAAATTCTTCATTGCTGAATAAAAAGTATTTATTATTTCCATAAAAAACAGTCTTGTGAATGGTTTTTAAATATATATATATATATATATATATATATATATATATAATATGATAAAAGGGGATAAAATGATACAGTATGAGAAAATGAAAGTATAGAACTAACCCACGCATTTCCAGGGAAGCTGCAGCAGTAACATTAACCTGCAATTGGACCAGGTTACTGTCTGGTTTCTGGCTGTTCTTACTGAAAACAATAAGAGAGACCAAGAAGAAGAAACAGAAGATGATAATCATTGTCATCATGGGCAACATGTACCAGAAAGCGTTTGTTATGGAGCAGACAAGCTAGGAAAAAAATAGTTTTTTTCCCCCCTGTTTTGTTTTGCTAACAGCACAGATGTTGTTTGTGTGTGTGTGTGTGTGTGTGTGTGTGTGTGTGTGTGTGTGTGTGTGTGTGTGTGTGTGTGTGGATGTTCAGACCTTCGTATTTGCATTTGGAATGTGATGTGATTCTCCACTTGTTCCAGACCACCCATGCTGAAGTAAAGACCTGCTTTCAGCTAAATGAGAGAAAACAACCGAGAGCAAATTTTTTTACAACAGGCTTATCATGAATGATCAAATGATTTGAGGTGGGTTATTATGTTGATTATGTCACCCTGACCTGATGTCCAGCCTCCATGGGGTTTCCCAGATCACAAACCACAATTACTGAACCATTCTCCTTCTTCTGACCGCAAACCAAGTGACTGAAGTCCTGCAAAACACATTTTACACCTTATGTGACACAACTCAGCAATAATGCTACTATTCACAAGAACATAAAATAAGTGTGCTGACAGAAAGGGGACAGTCAGATATCATTTGTTAGGCTTGATCTAGTTGTCTGGCCAGTGGAAGACAGTTTCTTAAAAATATGATCTGTTTGGAGATCTTGTTTTCGTGAAGACTGTACCAACATCAGTTCCATTTGAGTTCAGACAAACCTTGTACCAGTGTTGTTATTGTTAACTAAAACAATGGGTTTCGTTTAGTAAAATAAAGAATAGAAGAAAATATAAATATTAGGGAAAAATTTTAAACTTAAAGGGCACCTATTATGACCCTTTTCACAAGATGTAAAATAAGTCTCTGATGTCCCCAGAGTATGTATGTGAAGTTTTAGCTCAAAATACCCAACAGATATTTTTTTACAGCATGTTTAAATTGTCATTTTTTGGGGGCTCAGAAGAACGCGCCGTTTTAGTGTGTATCCCTTTAAATGCAAATGAACTGCTGCTGCCGGCCCAAAAGGCGGAGCCTCACGAGCTCCCGCTCAGAGCCAGGACAATCTCATCTGATAATATCAGAACAGAAACTATCGGGGCCCGTCCACACGGAGACGCATTTCGCTGTATACGTATACATTTTTTATCGTATTGGCGTTTCGTCCACACGGATCCGGCGTTTTCGGAGACTGAAACCGCTATTTTTTGAAACCGGGTCCCAAGGTGGATAAATCTGAAAACGCCGCCCTTGCGTTTTCCGTACATTTTGTGAAACGATGATGTCATCACACCAAGTGTCAACTAGTCAGACACCGTTAAGTCACAGCAACTACATTTATGGTTTTTCATATTGTTCAACAAAGTTCTTGATTAAAAAAGAAAAAAGAAAAGAAAAAAAGAAGCTACTGTGCCTAATATTATTGTTGTATACAGCCATAGTATACAGCGCGCAAGGTTTATGCGCATGCTTTAAGTCTTCTTCTCCGTTTTTAGTGTATGTCTGTGGCAGAATTACAGCGCCACATACTGGTCTGGCATGTATACTACATCGTTTTGAGTCGGTTTCAGTGGTTTCGTGTGTACGCAGATATTTCTTGAGACGACGCCGTGTTTACGGAATTTTTTTTTTGAACGGGGAAAAAAAATATCGGATAGGGAAAGCTCTGGCTTCGTGTGGATGTGGCCTCAGTAGCGGTGTTCATTTCGACTCGGAGTCGGACAATAATGCCCACAGAGCCAGAGAATATATACTGTATGGAGATTGAACAGGTATAGTTTAGCTTAATTATGGCTATAACTTATTTGTCATCTGCTTTTATCCACTATTAATACAAGCCTGCTGTAGCAGACCTCGTCCGAATGATGACCAAAATATACTGATGAGTTCAATTAAGTTTATTGTACATGACACAAAAGATGAAGCGTTAGTTTTACTCCAGAGAATCACTGTAAGAACAGCTAACCTTAAATAAACACAGTATAAGATGTGAGCATTTAAGTCTCATCCAAAACTCTCTCTCTCCCTTTCATTAGCATGGAACATACACAGCGAAGTACACAAAACACTCGTTACAACTAACAGTAAACAAATATATACACACCTTTTCAGTCTGTGCTTAATAAACTGGTACACTGTATATCCGTAAAACTATTCGATGAGCTGTCATAAAGTGCGCGCTCCCACTTTCATTTCTGCCGTGGTCAGTAACGTTAGTCCTGTCGCTCCGGAGACTGTTAGCTTGATCACGAACAGTTGGTACAGATCCATCCTCGAGTAACAACGAGAGTAAATGAAGACTGCCATGTTCATTTTTACATCCAACAACAAAACACCTCAATCGCTTAGGAGACATTCTTGTCTACAGCTGCTCAAGCGTGGAAACAATGGCGGACTGTGTGTGGCTCACTCAGGGCGGGTCTATGCTCAAACTGCAGTGTCAATCAACAGTCGTGGGAGGGGCCTGTGCAAAGTGACGTCACATTGCCCCGAAGCTGAGAACAGCTCATTCTGAGACAGTGCTTATGATTTATGGGGATTATAAAAAAAGCACTGGGTGGATTTTTATCATTATAGGGTGGTTGTGTACACACACTGCCAACACACATTTATGTTCAAACACCATGTAAAAGTGAAATTTGCATAATAGGTGCCCTTTAAAACGAAAATTAGAAATGTTGCTTTGGCAACTAACTAAAATAAATAAGTTGGGATGCACCGATATGAAAAATTTGGCCAATATGGATAACCGATAATTCTTTATATTTCAAAGCCGATAACCTATATATTGGCTGATCCAATTTTTTACATAATGTTCGAGAGCCTGATTACAAAAACAAAAGTCTCACCATTAAATCCATGTCCCAAGCACAATTATAATGTGCTCATTATAATTTTACGTAGCCTATATATGACAGACTATTGTCATGTTTTCAGTTTGTGTTTTGATCTGTTTTTCTGTTCAGTTCATGTTTGAATTTCTTTGTTCATCCTCTTGTCAGGTAATTATGTCAGTTCACCTATTTGTCACTATGGTTACTAATTGATTTGAGTAGGCTATTCTGTTCAGATATGTCTTTAATATTATCTCGTTTGCCCATGCATTTAAGCCCTCTGTTTTCAGTCAGTCCCTCGTCTAGCATTATTTCAGTTCTCTGTGATATGTGGTTGTATGTTTTCTTGTTTAAGTATAGGATTAAAGTCTCTTATAGTAGCCTATCTCCTTTGTCGTGCACTTGATTACAGCCACCTAATCCGTGACTATATGACTATGACACATGTTGCACTTAACTTTTTTCTTTTTTTGAAGTGATTCCAATCGTATTTTTAAAGCAATTCAAAACCTAGTGGTGGGTAGATCGAGGCTTCGTGAAACACTGAAAGAGTTGAAGCAAATGTGCCGTATTGTGTTGAGGCTTCGAAACAATCCGACACCTGTCTCCATGGTGACCCATAGTGGTCAGAACAGTGTAAATGCAACAAAAACCCGGGCTAAACATGCATAAAAACAAATCTATTGCAATTTTTTTTATTGAAAGTAAAATCTTTCAAATGTTATCATCTAATAATCTAATAAGATTATCAAATGTATATAGCCTATGTTATTTTATCAATTGTCAGGGTTTGTTTTGTTTGTTCTATCAGTGGCTCAGCTAATTAGGCCACTAAGACTATACTACCATTATTCATTTTAATTATACTAATGTCTAATTAAAACGTATACAAATGTATAAAACTGATCAGAGATCAGGTAAAACCCACAGACACTTGTTCAATGGTTCTCAGTGAATCCTCAGGATTCACGGGTTGACAGATCATCGCCCCCCAGCGGTAAACCATTGAAACTTCGAAGTGTTTCGAAACGTTTCGAAAAAGTTATGACGTAATGAAGCCTCGTTTACTGAACTCACGTGACTCTGGCAGTTTGATACATGCTCCTATCACAGTTGTGTTTTGTTTAGTTTGTTCTACTTTGAAGATCTGGGCTGCGTTCAGCCCCGACAAAACGCTGCACAACGTTTTTTAAACAGAAACGGTGATGCGTTGAACACCCTCTTCTGATGACGCAAGAGTTGCAACTATGGCAGCTGAGAAGGCCATTCTTTGTGTTCTTTGTGAAGAATTTTCTGAGCCTGATGAAGTCGGTATAAATATGTGTTTAATACTACAAAATATGCTTGATGTTACAGTTACTGCACTTGCCGCCCAGAACAAAAGAGAACATCCCAATCGAGTGAAGGGATTGCTGAAACTGAAATGGAAGCACACATCTTACCTAATTCAGACTAAAACACATCTAGGCTATTTAGCCTCACATACTGACTTTATTTGTAGTTCATATAATACCCTGTATTTTCTTTCTCATTTTAAGGAAAAGCACTAAAAGGGTAACTAAACCCTAAACCAACTTTCTTTAGTTAATGATCTGTAAGAATGGGGCTTTATTAGTGCTGTTCATTGATTCAAGTAACTTTTTTGACATTTGGGTATAAAGTGTTTTAACTCTACAATATATGGTGTAAAAACGTCTGAGTGCTGCCCTCTTCAGGTTGAACGGTGGCTACTGCAGTTGAATTTTCCTATTGGATGTTTGCGGTACTACGTGACGTAAGCGGTACTACGCCCCTGGTACGAGCTCACCACGCCCTTGGTATGAGCTAGCGTAGATTTATCTGTATTTAGTACAGTGGTCAGGAGGATACGTAGGTGTAGTGTTGCTGGTTGCAACAGCACTGCTGGACTGCATAGCTTTCCATCAGACTTGGAAATTAGGCGCCAGTGGTTGCATGCACTTGGCCTGGAAGACCGTGAGTGTGAAACCTGCATTTTACGCGGGATTGCTTTTCCAACGCAATAGAGGTGATAATGGGCTTCCCCACACAGCTCGTGCTGATAAGCGACGCAGTGCCAAACGCTGCTCCTCCTGCATGGACTCCACCACCGCAGCGGCGTCTTGATGTGAGTGATCATATATATTTTAATCACAATTTATGGTTAGACTAAAGTTAATCCTCTGCGGTCGACAAATGCGTCGGCGCATTTTGCTGGATTTTTTCACATAGCGGCAAAATATGAAAATGCCTATAGAGAGCACGCGCTATTGACATCAACTCGATAAAACTCATCAGATGCATGTACTTTACGTCGTCTTGCGACACTGTGAGTCACTCTCCATTTTAGAGAGTCTGACACATAGACTGCAAAAAAAATAGGTGCACGCCCCCCCGCTCACGGTTCGTCCCCTCTATCTCCGCTGGGGTCTGCCCACTTTTCTAGCATTTTTCAAATATTGCCAGTGGGTGGAGCCAGGCTCTGACCAGGGGTTTAGTAACCCTTTAATTACCATTGTTTATTTCTATACCAAATGTCAAACACTTGCAATGATCGAAGCTATAATATAAATAACTACATCATTATGTTGATATCCTATATTTTTACAATAAAACTTACGACAAACATGTCTTCTAATATCCTCAGTTGTTGCGTATACCGAGCTGCATCGAACACATTTGAAAATTACTTTCCTTGAACCCATTGTGTGAGTTCACTTTAATACCGCGTGCTTTATATACATGTTGCTGCTGATTGGACTGCAGTTCTGACACACCCACCAAACAAGAGAAAACGTATCTCAAACCCCGTTGCACACCGGTGCGGTGAACGTGATTTCACCAAGTACCACATGTTCCTGGATCAACATCTTTGTTGATCCTGGAACAACTTTCCAATCAACCAATCAGATTTGAGGAACAAGTTTACAGTTTATGTCAAGTTTAGGCTTAAAACCAGGGTGAGGTGCTTCAACATCAGTGTTATTCACCTGTCATTTGGGGAAACTCTGATTTTAGGGAAACATTTGGGTAGGGTTAGGTTTAGGGGTAGGGATAGGGTTAGGACTAAATTTTGGGGCAGGAATGTTAATCCAGGATCAACAAAATATGTTGATCCAGGAACATGTCTTACTTGGCAAAATCACGGTGACCACACCGGTGCACGCCATTTCAAGGAAACATGACGTTCAACCCGGAAACCGTAGCAAAACGTTGCGCACCGTTTTGAACTTGAACGTGCCCCTGGTTCATCTTCAAGACGTTGGACTTCATTGTCATTATCAGTTCATCTGTATCACCTGTATCACCAATCATTGTCATCTGTTTGCATTTAAGTTCCGTCTGTTCAGTCAATCTTTGTCTGATCTGTTGTGTATAATGTGTGTTGCTGCCTGTCCGGCTATCCTTTATATTATTATCATTAAACCATTGTGTTGGAAATGTATCCTCATCTTCGTCTGCCTTCCTGCAAGGCTGCAACCACATGTGACAGCGCCGATCCATTGATTCGGAACAAAAGATTCATAAAGACTTTGAAGCTTCATGAAGCAGTGTTTTGAAATTGCAATTACTATCAAAACCCTTATAGTGAACAGTGTGCATCTAAAGTGTCTCAGCTGAAGGAAATAATCCATTATTTATCAGCTTTAATAAATTGCCCAAATTTTCTTATCGGCCAATAACATTAAAAATGAACATAATTGGCTGATACTGATATAGTGGCCGATATTGTGCATCCCTATAAATAAGTTTACGTTGAAATAATAACATTACTAAATTTGCAACTGCAATAAAATAAAGCTAAATAGAAATGAAAGCTAAATAGAAATAAAAATGACAAAAGCACATCAAATTGCAAAAACTTGAAAACGGAAAAATATAAAAATGAGCAAATTCACAATATTAATAAATAATACAATAAATAATATGATTAATATAATATGATTACATAAATAAAGTGATAAATAAATATGCCTTATTAGCCTATAGTCCATACTCCGGTTAAGTCTCCATTGACTTCCATAGTAAGAAAAAAAAAATACTATTGACGTCAATGGGGCCCATCAACTGTTTGGTTACCGACATTCTTCACTCTATCTTCTTTTGTGTTCAGCAGAAGGAAGAAACTCATACAGGTTTGGAACAACTTGAGGGTCAGTAAATGATGACAGAATTTTTATATTTGGGTAAACTATCCCTTTAATGTTCTGTAGCTATCAACAAAAAACAGAAAAATGACTAAACCCTCACCTCCTGGTTGCTCACAACACCCTGATAGTGTGTGTGCACTGGCGGGCTGATATATAGCTCAGTCTCGTAAGCTCCCTCTCCCTGATTTTCGGCCTCGATAATCAGCAGTGCTGGATTCTCATCGCCGATCAGGATTGGTTCTGTTGACCTGTTTTAGATAAAGTTTCACTTAAGATAAAAGTCTGTAAACATTTCATATCTATACTGTAGCTAACAAAAGAACATACGCCACTGCTTTCAGCTTCAGGTCTGGAATACAGATGTTATCATTACCACAGTTTAGTATTATCCGTGCCTAGACACAACAACAAATTTCAACAGGTTAATGTTAATAAATATGTGCCATTGTAACAACAAAAACTATATGTTCCAGCCTTCACCTGTCCAAAAGCGACACTTTGTCCATGCAGCACTGCATCTTGGGTGTCAGCCAGACTGTAGTTCATCGAGAAGAAGATTGGACTTAGCTTGTCCTTAAACTCAGGCTTAAAAGGAAAGGATTGAGATGAATGATAACTCACGAAACACACTGCAACATTAACATCTTCTTGCATTTTACATGACAAAAAAAGGATAATTAAGAGAATTTGATTGCAGAGAGATCACATGAATGACCCGTTGTGCAGCTGGGAGCACAAAAGCATTCTTGTTTTCATTTTTTTTATTGGTACTCTGAGCAAACTAGATCTAATTTATGTGTGTATAGTTTTTGTACTCTCAAAAGCACTTAGAACAGTCAGTGTTCTGCAACTTGAAGGTCACAGGACTTGTGCTTCTTATCCAATGGTCACATTTTCAGCGCATCAACATTTTGATGAAACCCACCAGTAGGTAGGCTGTGAAGTTCCTACAGACATCTCCTGAGTTTCTTTCCATCGAGAGTTGGAAGGAAGCGTATGGCTGGTTAGAGTCCAGCAGGAGGGTTCGTCTGGCCATGCTCTGCTTCATCCTGTCCAACTGAAGCTCTGTGTTGAGCACTAGAGGAAATATTTTGCAAAAAGCTGAAAAACCTGCAAATCTTTGATAACACCTTTAATGCACCCTACATATTTTATTTTAAGATCCTTTATATGTACAATAAGCTGAATTCAAAACTCTAATAAAGGCTTGTTCACACCAAGGATGATAACTATAACAATAAAGATATAGTTTTAAATGTAAAATGAATAGCAGAGTTCAAACCAGAACTATTTAACGCCAATGAGAAACGATATCGTTGGAATCACTTTTAGAAAGATGTTTTCCTGCTGATGAAACGCTCTGTTTATTACTAAATTATTTCATATGGATTACATACCAATCTCCTCAGGAATTCTGTGTCCAGATACACTGATGCATGCCATAATTACAAAGCTAAGGAAAAAGAGAAAACAAGTGGACATGATAGATATTCTATAGAAGTACCACAACCATGTTGACATTCAAAGCAAAAAATATGGATTGCTGATCAATGGAAGTCCTTGATGTATTGAGATTACTCCTAAAAAGGATGTGGGTGTATCAATAGCTCACTGTACCATTCCTCACACGAACTCTTTTAATCCTTGAGAAGCTTTTTTATAGCTGACTAGTCAAGCATTTTGAATGCCAGCCTCTTGAATCATAATGACACAGTAAAGCTGTCTCTTGTACTAAGTTCAGAAACATTACCAAGTAATGAAGGTGCTGCTCTGGTGGAGTCGACACAATTTGTCTTCAGGGTTCAAAAGTTCAGGGAAGAATAAGAGTCGAGCCTGTGTCCTCACAACAGCCTGTGCTCTAATAAAGTCAAACACGTTATTGATCCAACACACAGAATCATAGTTCAGATCAGTGGTTCTCAATTGGTTGGTCACGACCCTCAGCAGGGAAAAACTGCTTAATGCATATTATATAATTCATAAAATAATATATTAAAGGATTCAAGGATAAAAGGAAATTCTTTGGTTTAGTTTCATATGATAAAGTAATTTTGGCACTGTGTTGGGTCACCATTTGATGTCTAATGTAAATTCCGGGTCCTGAAGCAAAACCAGTTGAGAACCTCTGCTTTAGACAAATATACTGAAAAGGATGAAGCGTATATTGATTACAATAATGAATTTAAGGGTGTCATTCAGATGATTTTAAATTAGCACCTGTAGGTTGCCACTTTGCTCGCACCCCAAGCACCAATGATGAGGTCTAAAGGGGGGAAAAAACAAAGCATAATTATTATATGCCTTGAAATTGAGAAATCTCTCTATCAGCAAACACCACAAAGTGAGTGAAACAGGGATTGAGCTACAAGACAGCCATGTTAAATTGGAGGAAAAGAAGTGTGGGGACTACTTTGTCTGTGATAAGTGACCTAAGAGCACCAAGAGTCCCTCTTAAGAGATTGAGGTGCTTTGTGTCAAAAAGCATTGCCATGTCCACACTGGACCCCAGTGTCAGAGCCCTTTTCCATTTACATCTGTACTAAGAGGGTTGTGGCTCTGACTAAAGCATTCCTGTCTCATGGTGACTCCCAAACAGCTCTTTACTCCTCCCAAGGGATTGTGGGAAAGGGCTGTTAGTTGAGATTGTTCACAACAGACATTCGAACTTTGAGGACAGTCTCTGAAGCTTTTGTTGGCTCTATCATCCGGTTATTTGTGGGTTTTTTACTCCAAGCATGACTCATAGATGGCTATAAGGGGTTGCTGGGAAGGTTATGGTATTTTGATGCAGTGACCCAGCTGAGGTTTCCAGGTCAGATTTTAATGGAAGATAATGGGAAGTGAACAGTGATCTCAGGGTTCTGAGCTAGGTGAAAAGAGCTACAATTTGCTGCCAATGGTTTGAGGCATTATTTTTTTTTTAAATTAACAAAATAAAGTAAATGTGAGTTTTGAATTAAGTTTACCCCAAAAATGAAACCTGTCACCGTCATGATGTTCCAAACCTGTACCACCTCAATTCTTCCATTGAACACAAAAGGAGATCCACAGAATGAAAGTGTTTACATGCTTGTATGGTGGCTTTGATTGTATGATTTGATTGTATTCTTTATTGTTCCTCTTTTTGTGTTCCAGAGAAGAAATAATGCATGAATGCGTTTCAAATATTTTCAAGTAATATATCACATACCTGGATATCCATTATCATCAATATCTATCCCTCCTCTCATGCTGAAGCCAAACATTGGAGGATCTATGAGGGTATGAAACGGGCTCTCGATGACTTGAACATACTGGGTGGTCAAACCATCACTCTGACCCAGGTAAATAAACACCTGACCTCCTTCACCAGAGCCAGGTGCCCCCACAGCTACATCTGAGAATAAAGGAATATTAAATCACATTTGTTTATTTTTATTTAAAGGTGCAATAAATATACAATCATCCAGCATACAAAAAGAGGATAAAAAAACAAAAAACAAAAACAATGACAAAATAACCTTATCAAATCTGTATGATATTTAAAAAGACAATACATGTGCTTTTATAATAAAATATTTAAAAAATAGTGTTATTGTATACTAATTTTGGGGTCAGTAAGATTTTTTTGAAAGAAATGTTTTACTTTATTCAGCAAAGACCCTTTAAAAGTGTCTTTAAAGTTTTATTTGTTACAATGTTGTTTATAATGTTGTTCTTTTGAACTTTATATATTCATTAAAGAAACCTGCAAAATCTATAATTTTAACAGTTCTGTTCTGTATAATTCTGTTTTACTGTCATTGTGTTCTGTTTTCCTCGTTGTGTTTTTTTCCATGATTCATTATTAGATTGTGAAATAAAGACTTTTTGTTCATTCTCATACGTTGTGCGTTCATTACAGTGCACCAACACTGGTTGTGTGAGGCACGTCGAAGCAGACTCAGAAGACAGGATGAAATGACAACAGGAATTTAATATACAGTAAACAGAAACGTACCAAAACTACAACACAGTGTTGACGAGATCCGACAGTTAACAGAGAACAATGAGGAACTTAAATACACAGATGAAAAATGGGAAGACAAGGTGACAACAGCTGAACATGGTGAGTAATGATGATGATAACTGGCAGGTGAGAGTAATGGTGAAGTGAATGCAGGTGTAAGCCGGAGAGGATGATGAGACATGTTGTGAAGACGGTGACTAACAGGTGACCGTGACAAATATTTCATAATATTACAGTTTTTTTCCAATCACATACATGCAGCCATAGTGAGCATTAAAAAAACGTATTTTTGGAAAACATTAAAAAAATCCAACCAACCCCAAACTTTTGATTGGTATAGTTCAGGTAAAAAGTTATAAAACGTCTTGGTTACATATGTAACACTCGTTCCCTGAAGGAGGGAACGGAGACGTAGTCGACTGATAGAATCACGCTTAGGGAGCCTATCATCTTCGAGTATTGTTAAAACGAGCCAATGCACACTGGCGTGCGTGAATTGCATCACACGCTCCGCCCCGCAGCACGGGTATAAATACGGAAGTGGATGCAGGCACCAATTGTTTATTGCTGAGGAGCCAAGCGGAGCCCGGAGTCAGCGGTGGTGCAGCAATAGTGGCGACGGGACTGGAAATCGTTACCCTTTCATTTGAAGGAATATGCTGCGGAAGCCACATCCTGCCCGTAGGGAGGTAACATGTGGGGAATAACACATATGGACTGGGCAGTACAACATATGGAATGTCACTGAGGTGGCTCCAGCCTATAACGGGGGAGATGTAACTGGTCAGTGACGGCAGAGCAGGCTCTGCCAAGGGAAGACACGGGCTCGCCACAGGGAGCTGTACCATGGAAGAATACACATATGGGATCGCCATAGGGATCACAACATATGGACCCAGCCTAGCACAGGTTCCACCAGTGCATACGAGTGTTAGGCCTGGTATCGGACGCTCCGCCAGTTCCATTGCCGAAGGGTGTGGAGGAACTCAACAGGGTTTGGCTAAAGAGGAACTCACTGGAGCAAGAATGGCACCCATATCCAGTCCATAGGAGAGGAATGCAAGCAGCAGCAAGCCGACGCAGCAAGCCGACACTTCGAACCCGGCTTACAGTGAAACTGGCTTCATGTGAAGGGAGCCCACGGGAAGCAACCGGCTCGACACATAGGCTATTTTTCTAGCGAATGTGTTGGTGTTGGCTAAAAACATCTGTCAGACAGGCACCCTGTGTCAACGCCCAGGAAGGAGCTATACTCTCTCTTTGGAGGGGCTCACCACCCAGGGGGCTCGGTGCACCTTGGAAATATACACCAAGATGATGGCAACCACTTATCCAGTGGGCCAACCTCAGCTTGGAAACAGCCATCCCTTCTGCTGGTCTCTGTAACAGACAAGAGCTGGTCTGAGGTCCTGAGGCTTTGCATTCTGTCCAGTTATAACCGCAAGGAGCGGAAGTGAAGGAGAAAAGCCAGGGCTGGGTCTGCCTCCTCCGGGCAGTGCTTGCAGGCTCACCACCTGGTCCCGTTTTAAGGGAGAGGTAGGAACCTTGGGCACATATCCAGGCACTGAATTCCAGGCACGATTCGTCGACCAAAAATGCGTGCAGGTCCCCTACCTTCTTGATAGAGGCAAGCAAGCAGGAGAACTGTTTCTTTAAAAACAGGATTTTTAACTCAGCTGCCTGCAGTGGCTCAAGGGGAGGTCTCTGCAGTGCAGTAGCACCAGAGATAAGTCCCAAGAAGGTATAGAGGGGTGCAAGGCGGATTCAGTCTCCTTACTCCCCTCAGGAACCTGACGATCAAGTCGTGACGGGCGTTAATATAAAGGCAACATACATTTTAAGGGAGACAGCCCTCGCTCTGACCCATCTTGCAGGAAAGAAAGTACGGAAGTGATCGAACACCTTCGGGGGTCTTCTCGGTGAGTAGAACACCACTCAACGAACAGAATCCACTTCAGGCGTAAGCATGCCTCATCTTTAGAGGGTGCTCTAACAGAAGTGATGGTGTCTACAACATGTTTGTGGTAGATCACCTAGAACCTCCGCTTTGGGACCAGATATGGAGGTCTGGATGCGGGTGCCAACGGTGCCCCATTCCCGAGATGTCTCAGATGAATGGGTTAGGAAGGGGCTGTCGAGAGGAGCATAAGTTCGGGGGAACTAGGTCCGGTTGGGCCATTAAGACCCGCTCCTTCTCCCCCCTGACTTAGCACAATGGAAGGCTCGGTGGCCCGAAGCGGGTTCTCAGTGTGTGGTGCAACACTTACCTGTCTCTACATGATGGCAGAGAGTGCGTGAGAAGGCGTGACCGGGTCCTCGAACCGCACCCAGCTGCCGGCTGGCGATACAAGAGGGGGCTAAGTGGTGCAAGGCTTTACAGGGTCGCACACTGCCAGTCTGGCCCTCTTGGGACCAAGGAACAGAGGAAATTGCTCTTTCTTTGAAAATGGAGCCAGCGGCGGAACAGACACACACACAAACAAAGAACTCCACCTGTGAATGAGGAGTAAGGGACCCACGGGGCTTTTCCGGGCGGGGAACCCCTCACTGTGATCCTTAGATCACCAATCTCATCTCACGCGGCACTCCAGATTTCTTCTGGGAAGTTGGCCCAGAAGAAACACTAGAGCGGGGCATGGGAATGGGGACTCCAGCTTCGCGGACGAAGGCGAGTCTCGATCTCAGCACCGCGATGGTCATGTTCCCGCAATGAGAACATGAGTCATCCACAAAAGCTGCCTCAGCGTGCTTTAAGCCCAAACACGTGAGAAATAGCTATTGTGACCGTCAGAGGGGGACAGAGCCCAACCACACCCAGAAACGCACGGATGGACTGGCATCTTGAAAAAAAACACCCGTGTTGCTCTTTCAGGAAATGGGATCCGTCACCAGTGAAGCACTCACTACTTCCGCCCTCAACCAGCCGTCAACAAACACTTTAGAAATTTGATGCTGTTAAAACAGCAGTTGAGAGCTTCAGAAGCTTGCGATCACCGCTGCAATCTCGCTGTAGAAACACCAGCACTGGGAGAGTCTTCCAGAAGAACACAGACACACTCGCTCGTTGCAACACAACAACACTCAGAGACATCGACACCGATCGTTTCCAAAACTAAAGACAACTGGTGCGTGCATCCACTTCCGTATTTATACCCGCGCTGCGGAGCGGAGCATGTGATGCAGTTCACGCACGCCAATGTGCATTGGCTCGTTTTAACAACCTTGACCTTGACCTTGACCTTGACCTGAAACATTGTCATATACTATTATGATGAACAGGATTTGTTTTACAGTGTAATCTCATGACAATGCTTTCCTTAAGATAAGCACTGAAACTCAGCATGAATCTGAATTATATTGTCACAGCTGAAGAACACCTGACCCATTTAGGTCAAATCACTTTCAGATGCTGCTTTCATAACAGAGAAAAATTAGATGGCTTGTGCTCCTGCTGTTATTAAGTAACAAGATTAATTTGATTGCAGCTGGAAAAAAAGATTCTGATGGTGATGAATTAAATTTTATATAACAGCAACCACAGTGCCTAATTTAACACATTGCCCTCTGTAAAGATCAATGCCTGGGGCAACTGACAGATTTTCCTTCTGATTCATACTTTGTCAACATTAAACTCATTTGGCTGTTAATTTTCTTCTTGTACTTCTACACAGATGGTTTGTGCTCAGAATTATCAATAAAAACATTAAACTGCATGTTATTTTCACAGTAAATACTACTTTGTAATGTCAGAACAGTCCTCACCATTAAACCCATCATAGTCGATGTCTCCCAAAGGGGCGATGGCGCTGCCAAAACGCCCATAGGCATATGTCCCTGTCAGCATCTGGTTGGGCCTAGAGGAGAAGGAGAAGCCCTCTCTTTGCAGGTAAACATATACTTGTCCCACTTCTCGAAATTTCTGAGTGGACAGCTGCTCCATAAAAAGCGGTGCTCCAATCAGGATATCATCGCACCTGATGACCACAGAGAGGATATAATTAATTTAAAAAAACATTTAATAAATTCTCATGAACTACCCGAACAAGAAATTAGTCTTTGCAGGAATCATTTACCCATCTCTGTTGATATCTGTTACTGCCACAGAATGCCCAAAATAAGATGCTATCTACAGAAGACAAGACAAAAAGTTAAATTACTGCATTTAAATCTTTAGTGTGTGTCCTTACCTTGACAACATACACTACCGTTCAGTCTGGGGCGATTTTTTATGTTTTTGAAAGAAGTCTCTTTTGCTCACCCAGTCTGCATTTATATGATAAAAAATACAGTAAAAACAATAATAATGTGAAATATTATTGCAATTTAAAATATTAACAATATTATATTTGAATTGTCACATGATCCTTCAGAAATCATTCTAATATGATGATTTGATGCTCAAGAAACATTTATTATCATCAATGTTGAATTGATAATATGTTTTATGACTGATACTTTTTGTTCAGAATTCTTTGTATATATATATATATATATATATATATATATTACTGACTCAAAACTTTGAATAGCGTGTAATAATTGTTACAATATTTTATCGTTAAAGACACTGTATTGTCTTGTTAAATATAATAACAATTTTCACTGTAAATTATAAGGTAATTTATACTCTTTACTGACAAAAAATATATAATTTTACAGTGTAGTTGTCACGTTGTGGGTTTTGTTTCTTGTTCCTTGTTCTTGTCTGTCATGTGATCCCCTGTTCTAGTCATGTGATCCTGCCATGTGTTCCCTTGTCTGTTGTGTCATGTTGGCATTGGGTCAGTGTTTAATTGTTCACAGGTATCCCTTGTCTTGTCATTAGTCTTTTGTGTATTTAGCCCTCATGTTTGCCCTGTGTCTTTGTTGAGTATTGAATGTTTCATGTTGTGTAAGTTTATGTTCTTGTTTTGAGTTCCATGCATTGGCATGCCTTTATTTTATGTTTGATCACGTTTGGAATAAGTTGCATTTGGGTTCTCACTACTACTTGCCTTCAGTGGACTTTATTCGTTACAGAATACTCAAACTAACATGGACCTAGCAATTTATCTCTTCCTCCTCAGCCAAGGTAGCTGTCCTATTGAGGATTACGTGGAGGAGTTTTGTGGGCTTTGTCAGGGGATTGACTTTGGTGACGATGTCTTGAAAGATATGTTTCGCCATGGACTGGATGATTGTATTTATTACTACATGCCTGGCAATACCCCTCACTACACTCTGGCTCAATACATTGACTGTGGCCTTTTATTGAGCGGCTCGTCATTTACTGTGGGCTTTGCGGATGAGGAGCCCCGCAAGCTCACAGTATCCTCTAGAGGACTGACTATCCTCTGAGTCAGTTCACGTCATGCCCACTCTAATGTTGGCAACTCCAGTGCTCACGCCGCTCGCCAGAGCTTCATCCTGTCATGGCCGCTGCCGAGCCTGAGTCACTTCACGTCAGTCCTGCCGAGCCTGAGTCACTTCACACCAGGTCAGCCGTGCCTGTCTTCGGACAAGGTGGCCGCTGCACCTGAGACAGTTCCGGATGATACATCACTCATGATAGTCGCCACGACTATTTTGTGTGTGTGTGGGCAGCACACACATCGGCTCTCGCCCAAGTTGGCTGTCACGCCTGAGAGTTTGTCTCTAGCCAAGATGGTCGCCTCTATGCCTGTGTCTTCGGACAAGATGGCCAACTCTATGCCTGTGTCTTCGGACAAGATGGCCACCTCTACACCTGTGTCTTCAGACAAGATGGCCGCCACGCCAGAGTCTCGTCCCGAGATGGCCGCCGCCACACCAGAGACTCGTCCCAAGAACATTTTGGGGAGGGGCAGTAGGTACCTGATTAAGGCTTCAGAGGCCGTGCCCCCCTGAACTGTTGACGCCGCCCTGGCCCATTGCTAAGCCAGGGCGGCGTTGACAGAGCCTGCACGAGCTTGTTAAATCTAATACATTATAACAGTCTTTCTTTACTATCACTTTTGATTAATTGAATACATCCTTAAATAAAATAATTAAAAATAATAATTCTGACCCCAAATATTTGAACCTATAATAATAGACACTATTGAGAACAATTTAAACACAATTGTACTGGTTCATATCCAAATCAAATTTAACCACAGATACAAGTTTAACCTGAGTGCCACTAATCGCCTTCATGATTTGCAGGGGCTGTGTTGCTCCATTTATTATTTTGACCTAAACAAAAAAAAAGAACAGTACAACGACTGATTACATTGACTAATTCCATAATCAATTGTGTAACTGTGCAAGAGCTTAACTGGAGTGCATAATCATCCACATAAAAGTGTAAGAGCACTTACAGAGCCTGCAGTGTGCAGATCGTTTGGGACGCCAACAACATAATCTGCAATGATTTTAAAATAAGAAAAGTTGCACAATATTGCTGATAAGAGCTGCAGACCAAACTTATGTTTCATTTTTCTAAAAGCTGCTGTTTAAATTAAATATGTAAAAATTAAGATAGCTTGTCAATTATGATTATCACCTGGGACATGGTCTTCATTAAACTGCCCAGCAGCAACAGAGTATCCTATGATGCAGAAAAATGAAGAATCCTCAATGGATGTTTCAGATTTTCATTATCACTTTATCATTATTATTTTTAAGTTTCTATATGGAACCTGTAAAGTGTTCTGTCAGGTGCTTCATATATATAACATTTTAGGGGTTCCCATCGTGGGATCATTTTATGGATTTAGTTCTAAATTAATAGTTAATAAATTAATAGTCTAATTAATTAGCTTTTTTTGGTCTCTGTTTTGAATGACAGCTGTCACATCTTACCCAGATATAGGTCGTAGTAGTCACGCCTTTGTGGTGTTTTGGTCTCACCGTTCACTGAATGCTTGGGAGAGAACGTGCTGCCACTGCTTATGATGTTTGCAAGAGATGCAGTGATTATCTGACCTGAAGTAAAGAGAAAGGTTTACATAGGTATAGTCACAGCACACTTCACAAAGACATATAGTCATATAGGCTAACTCCCACTGAAAGTGCTCTGTCAATTCACATTTAAAACAAAAACCCTCTTTTCAAATGTTTGAAACACACTATCACAGTGAACTTGAAGACAGCCATGAATCTAGTGGACTTCTAGCTTTTCTAACATATTTTACCTTGAAAATAATAGCCTCCTGGTGCACCAAGTATCACTCTGCCATTCTGTCACAACCAACGCAAGCAGTTTTTACATGCAAAAAAAAAAAAAAGAGATGTTAAACTATTTAAAGTCTGTTGCAAATTACTCCACTGCCAAAAAAGAGAAACAAGGAACCTTGGTGATGTCTGTGGTAAATCCAGCCTCACAGTAACGCCTGTCAGGATCTGTACACGGTCAGAGTACTTGAAACATTAGGCATTGAAAGAGTAATAACAATGTATTTGTATTTCAAATTTATAAACACTGCTGTAGATCTATAGCAGAACATTTCTGTATGTGACAGCGGTAAAATTCAGTGTCTTACAGCCTCTGGTGTAAATCGCCTCTACATATTCTTCCCTGCAGGGGGCGTAGTTTGCCAGCTCTCCTGTTTGCATGTTCAAAAGCTGGCAGTTCCCAACAGGCGTATTCATGGCCTCCTCCTTTTCCAAGAGCACGTTCCAGTGGAACATGGGGGCACAGGCCTAGCTCATATGAAACATATAAAACTCGTTTTGAACTCCGAATTAAAACCGGGTAACCCCCCAAAACGTAAATACAAAAAATATTTCTCACTTTATCATATATTTATAGATGACAAAAACGTTACTGTTTTGTTTAAAACATCTTCACTAAAGTACAATTAGGGTTGCTCAAGACAAACCTAAAATTACTGGAAGAAATCCATTTAAAGGTCCCTTAATAATTTACATTCTATGACCAATTATAACAAACTATATCAAACCTAAAAATAAACGGCTTTGGCTGAAAAACAAAACAAAACAAGATGCTTAAATCAATTCTATTAACTAGCTTTTGTGAGGGCTGTTTGTGAAATGCAGTAACTCACCAAGATGTAGTTCATGTAGGTTCGAACTGAAGCGCCCAGCCACTGGTTTGATTTGTGAGCCATTAGGAGCATTTTACCAAATGTGATGTTTTCATCACCTATGAAACATTCATTGAAAAAAGAAAGAAAAAAAGGTGTGGTAGAATTTACTTTTACTGTATTATGACAACATTTCATGATACCAAATATTACATACTGTAGTGTTTCCCACAGGATTTTGTGAAACTGTGGTGGGTGGACCTCTGTCCTTCTAGTGGTCTGGAAGCATGAATACATTGATGTTTTTACATGTTTAAGTTAATTAATCAATCTGGTGCACTTTGAGAGTTCAAAATGAATTGCTCCAAACCATATTCAGTGTGCAAACTGAACAAAGTACATCCGTGCATTGACTTGTACCTGAACTTTAAAGGGGACTCAAACCTCTTTTTAGCTGTGATATAGTGTCTCAGTCTACATTACACTACATAATGATAATAATAATAATTTTATAATATTATTCCTATGACAGTAATAGCCATATATTGTAAAAAAAACATTGCAAAAAATTGCACTGAAAAATAAATAAAACTTTCATAATTAGTTTTGTCCTAATTTCTATACTTGAAAGAGATAAAACACATGAACTTTTAATTTGACAGAAACTGCATTCAAGCTTTACAAATGGGTCTCATTACAAATCTGGTGAAATGCTGTAATCGTCAACTATGCAAATGTGAAAATAATGCGTAACTGGTGGCCGTTAAGTTCCCACATGCACGCTAAACTCAGCTCATGCACAGATGAAGTTCACTGCATTCATTCACTGTGAACTGAGACGCGGATCTGATCACGTGAGCGAGGTGCGCACTTCTCTCTGTGCAGCACAGTCAGTCTTTTGTGAATTGATAAGGACACAAAGCCTTCTCGCACTTTTGATTTTAGTTTGTTTGACAGCAATGGCAAAAAACACGACATTAAAGACCTTTTATTATAAGAAGTTTAAATACATTTTCGGGCCGCCACAGACTTAATGAATGGGAAGCACTTAAATCTATTTGTGGTTGGCTGACACAAATAAATAAATGTATGGGAAACACTGCATACTGCATACTTAGCCTGTACATATTACATGATGCTATACTCACCTTTTTGGTCAAAGTTTAAAGTCTGACACGATTCTCCACTTGTCGAGTCACACATGAAGACAGAGCCACCATGCGAGATCCCAGGCTGTCTGGTGTTTGCTCTGGGTGCTCCAACCACCACACTTATACTGCAGGGTGGACACCAGAGCATACATAATCAGAAATTTTCACAGAAAACCTTCAGCATTTTTACATAAAAAAACAAACAAAAATATAAAACAGAGAGAGAGTGTGAGAGACAGCTTTTATTTTTTATTCAGTTTTTATTCAGCAGGAATGCATTCAATTGACCAAAAGGGACAGTAAAGGCATTTATAACGTAACCACAAGATTTCTATTTCAAATAAATTAAATTCATGAAAAAATGTATCAAAGTTTCCACTTAAATATTAAGCAGCACAATTCTCAGATTTTCTTATCAACAAACCAGCATAATAATGATTTCTGAAGTAATGGCTGCTGAACATTTAGCCTTGTCATCACAGCAATAAATTACATTTTGAAATATATTAAAATACACTGTTATTGTTTTTACTAAATTGTCAAATAATTGCTGCCTTGGTGAGCATAAGAGACTTGTTTCAAAAACATAAAATTTTACTGACCCCAAACTTTTGAACGGCACTGTATAATTGTGGCATTAGTATAGTATCATATTTGGGTGAAGGGCTTAAAGGGATAGTTCACTTTTAAATGAAAATTCTGTCATCATGTTGTTTCAAACCTGTATGAATTTCTTTCTTCTGCTGAACAGAGAGGAAGATATTTAGAAGAATGTCAGTAACCAGGCAGTTTCTGGGTCCCATTGACTTCCATAGTAGGAAAAAAAATATACTATGGAAGTCAATGGGACCCAGAAACTGCCTGGTTACTGACATTCTTCTAAATATCTTCCTTTCTGTTCAGCAGAAGAAAGAAATGCATACAGGTTTGAAACAACATGAGGGTGAGTATATGATGACAGAATTTTCATTTTAAAGTGAACTATCCCTTTAACAGATTCTGGAGCAGTTAACCAGGTAATCCATATGCAGAACGTTTGCTGTGGAGGTCAGCACCACTCACCTTTTGCTGCTTGACTGATAAAAGTCCACTGAGAAACCAAAGTAACTGTCTTCAGGGCCAGAGAAGACTGTATAATTGTTCAGATCCAGGTTAAAGCCACTGATGTGATTTGGATAAATGAGCATGGACAAATATACAGTAAAAAACACCAGAATGACTTTCAGCCTTTTCTCCATCTTCTCTGAGATTTTTGGAGTCGTCCAAACTCTTTCTACACAATTCTCTCTGCCACTAGGAAGAAGTTAATGTTGTTCTGTCCCTTTGGGAGATGTCGGCACAACTCGTTATAATACTATGTGGTTATTGGAGTTAATATGACACTTGTGGGTGTCTGTTTCTGATGTGCTTCCTTCAGATAAGATGAGGTACATGCCATGGGTTTCCTGAATGCTCAGTGTGTTGTGGCATTTACAATTAAAATAAATAAATAAAATAAAATAATAAATAAGATAAATTAATTTTAAAACATTTTCTGTTTTGAGATTGCAGCATATGAACACCCAGCTATGCCTTTCAATGAATCCACATTATAGTAGAGAAAGTGAACATGCCAATGTACCAAAATGTAATTTGACAACAGCTCAAAATAGACAAAAAGAAGGAACATTTTCAGAAGTGATAGCAGAGAAGTGACAGAATTATGTTAGCAGTCAGGAAGTCTCATCCTAAGAGACAACACACTTCTATAGCTACTCATCTAATCGTAAAAACGTTATTACATTTTTCAATGCTCTTTTAGATCTGTTGCAGATTTGGGTCTGAGTGCAGCCTGGAGCAATTCATTAGCTCTTTAAATATGAAATTTGACTTGCTGTTCAATAGCCTTCCAATAAATGTATTAGTTGTTGTTTATCCGTCTAAGTCTGGTGGCTGAGTGAATGTCTTTCCTACTCTCTTTATTGCGTCCTTCCTATATACTGTAGGGGACATACAGGTCAGATTAAGTACTGTATGTTTGGGTATGTTCATATATGACTTTATTTCTGTGCTTTTCAGTGCATCTCAAAGGAGATTTTTTTTTCTGTTTCTGTTTTGTGAAGTTTCATTGTTCTTTTTTATTCACTACATTAGTTTTATTTCACAAAACAAGATGTATGCTTATATTGTTTGAATTAACATTAACCATCCACATTACAATTAGTTTTAAAAAAGGGATGCATGAATAAGCATTAAATATTATGCTTAATGTTTATTTGATGTCGTGCATTTCTATTCTGAGACAATCTGTTCACTTCAGCCTAATAAAAACAAAATGACATGCTAAATATTTACAAGCTTTCATCTTATTTTCTGACATTGGCTACATTCTGTATTGCACTGAATTCATTTGAAAAAACTATGCAAAGATAATAAGAGGCAGATATACTGATATAAGAAACAGTCAAGGACAAGGGAATGACGTTTGCACCAAGAAGTCAGGGTTATGTTGTCATTCCATATTTCCCTGTGTGTTTGTGTTTGTTCCTTTGATTGATTCATCTCACTCACCTGTTGTTAATTAATTAACTCATTAGTTCCCCATGTTTGCTCTGTGTAGGCTTATATAAGCCCTCAGTTTAAGTTAGTTCTTAGTTAATTTTGTCTAGTATTGTTTGTTAAGTGTGTAGTTTTGACTCCTATTCTCCTGTGTCTTCTCCTTTTTTGATTAAAAAGTTTTTATCTTAACAAATCTAACAAGTACCAGTGGAGCAAGAGATTAAATGCTGTTTGGACCGATCCTGATATCATGGCTTTTAAAATAGGGATCTAAGATTGGAATTACACACCTGCAATCCTACAATCTCTGTCAGTAATGGATGGTCTGAGGATGTGCTAATTTGCTTTAGTTAGTAAAAGAAATTGGACGTTCAGTCAGTGATGTCTTAAACAATATTGCATGAGATACAAGGTTTATTTGAATGACTATGATTTTGATTAGATTAGGTAATTCTGTATTAGATTTCTGACAATTCCATGTTGTTTTCAGGATCTCTGGGCTGCTTTGAAAGATCTTTCCAGAGCACCTTACATTCTGTCACCCAGTCGCCAAGGCAGCTCCAACGAGGATGGAGCACCAGATCATGCACTAACCAGGCAAGGAGAGAACCAGCACAAGGCCCCAGCCAATACACCTGCACAAGGCCAGGTGAGACATGAGCATGTTACTTCAGTCACTTTGTTCATACAAAATAAATACTTCATTGACTTGTAAAATTATTTAGTTCATATTTGTATCTGTCTATCTATGATTTGTTTTTCATCACACAAGATTTGTTTACTCACCCAGTGATTGTGGAAGTTCAGTGTAAGCACAGCTGGACCAAATGACCTTGCAGGATTCATTCCACAACCTGTGAAGCCGATCTGCAGATCAAAATACACAGGACAACTACAGTATGGGTCTCCTGCCAAATTCAATCTTCTTGCCAAATCTCTCCCTATTTATTTTGGGGCAAACAAGCAGTACATTTGTGTTTCAGAAAAAATGATAATAATGCAGCCAAGTATGTTCAGCTGTTCATCGACTTGAATTACATGCCATTTCAAGAAAGGAGAATCACAGGAAATAAAGCTCAGGAAACAACTACGTGTAACAGAAACGAGACCGAACACAGAACAGAAAGAACTCGGTGCTTAAAGGGATAGTTCACTTTGAAATTAAATTTTGGTATGTTTTAGCTTACCTCAAGGGCATCCAAGATGTAGGTGTCTTTTTTTCCGCAGTAGTTTCAATTTTGATATTTTTAGGTCAAACCGTTCTTGTCTGTCAGTCATATAATGCAGGTCGATGGTCACTTGTCTCAAACAGCATGCACAGAGTCCAAATTAAAACAATTCCCCGTCGTCCAAATTAAACAATTCCCCATCGTAAGTACACATTGATGGCCTAAGACACGAAACGAGCGGTTTGTGTGAGAAAACGAACAGTATTTATATCGTTTTTACCTCTTGAACTCAGCCACGTCCAAGTGATCTGAGAGCGCGGGCGGGTATAGATATATGCACTAGATGTCGCCTTGGCTACTGCGAAACCGTAACCAAGGCGACATCTATTGTATATGTCCCATCACTTGGACGTGGCTGAGTTCAAGAGGTAAAAACGATATAAAAACTGTTCGTTTTCTCACACAAACCGCTCGTTTCGTGTCTTAGGCCATCAATGTGTACTTACGATGGGGAATTGTTTAATTTGGACGACGGGGAATTGTTTTAATTTGGACTCTGTGCATGCTGTTTGAGACAAGTGACCATCGACCTGCATTATATGACTGACAGACAAGAACGGTTTGACCTAAAAATATCAAAATTGAAACTACAGTGGAAAAAAAGACATCTTGGATGCCCTTGAGGTAAGCTAAAACATACCAAAATTTAATTTCAAAGTGAACTATCCCTTTAAATACACAGGGAGGGTTATTTGGAGCTTGATGGGACCAGCAGAGACACAGGAAACGTGGAGCTGGGATCCACCTTGTATTCCACAAGCCTGTGCCGGGCTGAGCCTTTTGGGGACTCTAAGCAGAATTTGATTTGGGGGCCCCCTCCCACCACACGGAGTCACCTGTGCTTGACGATTATTGACACAAATGTCATGCTATAATGTTACATTATAAATTAATACAATGAGGTTTTATTAATACAAAACAAATACTTAATAAAAAAAAAAAATAGATAGCCTACTTAAATAAAGTTTTAACTTTTTCTTTACTCTTTAACTAACTCTTTTAAACTTCTGAAAACAAACCGTCACAAAACATATTAAATAAATTATTTTCAAAATATCCTCCAACGTTTTGCAACACTTTGCAGTTTGAATGATGTCTTGTATGAACATGACGGAGTATGTTTTTATGTTTCCACTGTTCGATCGCGCCTGCGCCTCTCACACACACACACACACAACATATTCCAACATTGCAATCTTGACATCGCAGCCTGTTCATTATAGCCGTATTAAAAAATAATAATAAAATAGTCAACCTAACATAAAAATTACACTGCTCTGTTTAAATAGTCAGTAGTACAATTCGTACCATTCAGCGTAGGCCTAAGCACCGCTCCACTGTGATGTTTCCAAGCACATTTTTGCGCATGTGAAGAGGATGATTTTTTCCATTGATATTGGAACGTGAGTGAATTACAAAGAAGCCTATAAAGAATAGTTTACCAACCAAATACATCGCGAATGTTGAAGCATTTTGATTCTAATGAGAGAGTTACATGAACGCCGCTTACTTTCACTTTCGCTTTAAATTATTTATTTTTGGCTTGTTTATAGTTATTTTTGTATTCTTGTTCTGTTCTGAATATCATTAAATTTAAAGGATAAATCATTGATTTAAATGTCAATCATTGATCAAATACAATTTTTGTGACATGGCTTAACATTACCGTGACCGTGCGCATGAATTGTCTATGCACGCGTGGTGTCTAGTTTATGCGCAGGACTCAAACACTGGTAGACACAGCTTGTAGGCAGGTGTATTGATCATGAAATCTGAATTTTATTGTCTTAAATTATTCATTCATTTTTTCATTTATGTCACTTGTTTAAGTTAATTAATATGTAAAAAAAAATACATATTTGATTGGTGGCCAGAGGGCCCCAAGCAGCCGCTTAGTTCGCTTATGCCTCGGGCAGGCCCTGCCACAAGCAGTCCCACGGCGATGCACAATGTTGCTGGCTCTCACACTCTGTGGGGCTAGAGCTCCGGGGCGATGGTTTGCTCAGTCCTCTTGTCTGGCTCTGTCATCGTGGCAGGCTTGGGCTCTCCGTCTGCAGTGGGCTCTGGTGTTAACTCTATGCTAGGCGTGGGAGGCGGCTGGCAGGGCTCTGGAGCGGGGCTGGTGATGTCCTCCTTTGCTGGGCAGATGGTGAATGGGGACCCGCAGTTCACCATCACCCACTCCACAAATTCGGTGAAATCGTCCAGAGGACCAACACCAGGCAGACATTCGTTTAAGCTGGTTATGAAAAATACGTACAGCGTGTGTTCAGGAAAATCCGTTAAGCGCAGCAGTTGAAGAAATTTCCTGGTGTGGTCCTCGAGAGTTTGCTGTTCCTGCTCCATGCAGAGTAACTGGACGGCCGATAAGTCAATCCTTAAATACTACTCATTATGAGGGTTTGATCTTCTGTCACAGTTTATTGGCTGTAGTAAGCGTCATGTTTCCACTGTCGGGCCAAAGCGAGCATGCTAGTGCATGCCAGGGCCAGTCGTGTTTACTCTGTCACTTCTGGGGTTTGATTGGGCCTCATCTGAGCTTCCTCTGGGCCAACGACCTAGGTTCTTTGGCCCGCCGGATACCTTTGTCCAAAGCGGGGCAACTGGGACTTGACGAATGGTAATGGACAAAGGCGGAGTTTACTTGAGTCAGGAGAGGTTCAACACCGCTGCTCATTTCCCATGTTATTCTACCAGCTTTCAGGCTGCCAGCTAACTTCAACATTTAAGACATTTAAAATAATTTTCAGCTCAAAACTCACTTTCAGACACCAGCGAGTGTTTGAAATAACTTCCTTGCGATCTGATGGGGATTCTGATCACCGTATGAGGCATATGTTTATGCCTTATGCGATGCTAAAGGCTACTTATGCTAACCATTGCGATAATAAATACATTATGTTTATGGAAAATACCAGAGACTGCTTGAAGAATGTAGACAAATCATATATGATTGTTATATGATGTAATTATTTGATTTTATGTTTTATCTGTCTCTTCCCTGTGCCTTTAATACCGTACTAATGCTTCCGCATATGTCATAAAATAACATGCACTCCGGTTAACTCGTATAACTCATAACTCCTGTTTTCATAACTTTTTCATGAGCTCCCTCTGTTACTCTCTCTGAAAGGATAACAGTATAGTGAGAGGGGAGAGATCGCTCAAACCTCCTCAGATCGCATAATTTCATGGAAAATGTATAGAAATGTTCACTCTTTCTTAAGAAATATGATGAAAACATGATATTTTATCAACATTCTTCTAAATGTGTAAGCCTTTGGACTTAAAAGTTTTAGTGGAGTTGGGCATTCCAGTGATCGCAATAAAATGGAAACAGGTTCAACCGTGTGTTCTCTTTTTATGTGAAATGGTAAATACCAGTTTGATTCAGCGTGATTGATGTGCACTCCTGACACAAATGAATAATTTACTGTCACTGTAAAATGTTTTATTGTAAAGCATTGTTCAAATATCGATGCTGGAATCTTAATTCTTCAAGTAAAGACCAAACGTTCGCTTCTGTCATGCTCATTTTGCGAACTAGCTATTTTCAGTCAGCTGGTGAAATGGTGGAGTTGTGTGACATTGTTCTATGGAGGCGTGTTGAGGGCAGGTTTTAGGGAAGTGCAGGAGGGCTACTGGCCCTACAGTGGAAACGCAACTTGATTTTGGCCCCGGTGCTTGAGGCCCAAGGCTATTGGCCCTGCACGGCACGTTGTTAGCCCTGACTCGCACTGGCCCGAGCCCGACAGTGGAAAAGCGGCTATTCACAAAGGAGATCACACAAAGAGTCCTTTAATAAATTCAACAAGGAACATGTAGGAGAATCACAGGAAGTGATGCTCAGGAAACAACCAAGTCTAAAATAAACGATACCGAATCAAGAACAGAAAGAACTCTTAAATAAGGCTCAAATACACAGGGAGGATATTCAACTGAACAGAAACAAGTGTGTGGAACTAATTAACAACCAAGGAAACTAACTAACACATGCAGGCAGGCAAAACAGGGACAGAACACAGTGAAAACAAAACCAAAACTGAACATATACGGTACAAACTAAATATACACTAAATTTAAAGGATATTTTAATCAAAAAACAAGAATTTTTACTTGACCACTGTTTTCTTGTGCACCAGTGAGCATTCAATTCATGAACGTGAGTTTCAGTTTTATTCAAAATTTTAAATAAAGTCTGAAGTTTTCTCATCTGTCATCCTTACCGCCATGAGATGACCAAGGGTGACCGACAGGCCAATGACTGCAGGGGCCACAGAGGAAAAGGCTGATTTGGGATGAGTGGCAGCCTGGACACACAGCACTAGCTGGAATGTAACAGCCATCTCCACTAACACAGCCTGATACAGATATACCCCCGGGGCCACCTGAAGGAGGGTAAGTGGAGTTTTATCTGTTATTGCTGGACACTATCTGTCTTTTCAGACTGACTCAACTCCTTTCCTCTTTCACTCCAATTACGTGACAAACTACAAACTCGTATTGCTTTTCCTCACTTTCTCTGATACACACATAGACCACTTTTCCCTTGCTCATTCATTTTGATAATTTCTTGCCATTTCCTTCTCAGTGATTACCCGGCCTGTCTTTCTATTATGATGCATCTGTATTTATGTTTACTATTACAAACTTTTTGACAGATCTGTATTGTACCAAAAAGAACACAAAAAAGAGAATACAGAAGAAAATGTAGTGTTCCACTTTGATAAGTGCACTGAGATGTATTTTCATGCTGAACAGGAACAGTACAGAATATAATATGGTTTCTTACATTTCTACCCTGTACTATAAAATTTCTTCATTATGTATTTTCTTCATTAACAACCATCAGTGGTTAATCAAAATTGAAAGCAGAATTAGCTCATTAGAGAATTAAAAGTATAACACTTTGCATGTCACAATGAAATTAAGAATAATTTGCAAGTAATTATTCAATTAGATTGTGGAATAAATGAGAATGGCTTAATAGCTTGGCAATTACCCAGAGTTAACATTATAATGGTGAATAAAAGCCCTAATTTTATCGAGCAAGCGCATTAACTATAGACATAGAAATGTTTTAGATAAATCTAAATAGTTTTTTTTCGAGATTTTCACAGGTCTCCAATGAAACCAAATGGCAATTCATTAAGCTACATTTCATTTTGATTCTGACAAAGTTGAACACAGAGATGAGAAGATCCAGATGACGAAATCAGAGGATCCGAAACACAGAGATAAGATGATCTACAGAACAAAGACATCAGAAGAACCAGAACAAAGACATTAGAAAAATATATACATCAGACGATCCAGAAAAGACATCAGAAGATACAGAAAGCAGACGATCCAGAACAAAGATATCAGAAAATACTGAAATCAGACAATCCAGAATACAGATATCAGAAGATACAGAGTGCAGATATCAGAAGTTACAGAAATCAGACGATTCAGAACAAAGACATCAGAAGATACAGAAACCAGAATATCCAGGACACAGAGAATAATATTAGCGAATCTTATAGACCTATTACCTAGGAGAAACCTGTAGGATCAGAAACCTCTCACCTCAGTAACCCCCAGGTTGCTCCTTAGGGCAATCGGTGTAGTGCCTAACAGCAAAGCACAGGCACTGAGGGCACCAAGCAGCTGGGCTCCCACCAACAGGACAGCCCGCCAGGGACTCACCCTTAAGCCTGCGACCAATGCCAGGGTAACCACTGGGTTGAGGTGAACCTCACCGAGGCAGACACGGGCCAGGGCTAGCGATACTCCGAAGGCAAAAGAAACATGCAGTGGGTCGGTTGAGCATGCCGGAGAAGAATCCAGCGTCGGAAGGGGTTCGTCTGTAATGGAGTCCCAGGACATATGCCCTGGATGCGGCCACAGCACGACAGAAGAGAGGCTGATGAAGAGGAAAAAAACGGTTCCCAAAAACTCACAGAACATGTCATGTAAAAACAAGCCAGTCCATACATCCCTCAGGATCAAACTGAATGTGGACATGGGTTTCATGGTGCTTCTTCTTTTTCTCGTCTTCTACAACTTCGATCAGTTTGTACTGCTCCTCGTATAAGATCTCCAGTAGCAATTAATTTTGAATTTGCAGTTCTGATTCTAGATCTTGAAGAGACATCGGCATGATAAGAATTATCTATTTAAATTGCTCAAATTCACACACACGTCGTTCTTTTATTTGCCATTCAGCATGGGACCCTGTGACGTCTACAGTTGGATCCCTCAGCTTTCACCCTGCCTTCTTTTGTCCACTGGCCTGATCTTTCCTGAACACTGTTATAGAAAAGGCTTTCACCGGGTGCTAGGTGAAGAACCAGGAACTGCTTTCAGACTCTCTCCATATGCTAAATGTCTCCTTTCCAACCCCAATTGGATTTTCTTATCGAAAACCAGCAGTCCTCTCTCTGGGGTTTCACCTGCCAGAGGGGGGTTGAGGGTCTGACTTGATTCAGTCCCTTTATCGAAAAAGCTCTCATGTATTCCTTTGAAGTAGTCATGACTGAAAGGGATTAAGATGTGTCAAATATCCAACATTTTACCCAGCAAGTGTTAAGACGAAGAAAGATTAGATTGTTGTAGGCGTTAACAATCAGAGAGTAGCCAATATTGTGAAGGCTGTAAAGAATGGTGCAAAGCAGACTTTTGTGCTTTCATTCTGAGCTGGACAACCCCAAATACAAACAAAACTCAATTTCAAATCACAAAATTAAAGTGCTACTCTAAGGGATGTGGTCCATGGCTATACCTGCTCATGTTTTCAGCGGCAAGCTCTCTCAAAGTGACTGAGAAGAAAGAGTGGAAACGAAAACTCTTGCGATAACATGGCTGACCACAACAATGGCTGCACAGTTTGAGACTGAGCTTCTATGACATTCTATAGAGGTCAAAGTATGAATGTAGGATCAGGATAAGTTTGATATGAGTGAAACATGATTAGGAACTATAAAGTTACCTTTTTAGGGGAAAACAGTTAGCTCTTCTGTATATGATGAGGCTTTTGACGGAAGGACACTTGGAGGACTCAATGTATGGACAGAGGGAGCAGCTCATAGCCTTCCTTTGTGAAAATGACATGGGAATGGTTAGTCTGTATAATGCATTTGTTTGAAATCAATGTATCATTAACTAATATATAGTGTAATCACAACAACCTGTAGCTGAATGCACTCAAAACACAAGAGATGATTGTGGAGAAACTTCCCAGCTCTCCCCCACTCACCATCATGAGCAGCAACAGTGAAGTTATCCAGGTTGCTGGGCACTAACCATCACTCAGGACTGGAAATGGAACACTCACACAGGCTCCATTGTGAAAAAGGCCCATCAGCTGCTGTATTTCCTACGCCGGCTGAGGAAATTCAACCTGCAACAGGAGCTGCTGATGCAGTTCTACTCTGCAGTCATAGAGTCTGTCTTCCTCACTTCTGTAACTGTCTGGTTTGTATGGAAGTAGAATAATGTCAAATGTTTTTGAAATAAAAAGCCTGTTGAATTGCACTACTTGAAAAAAAAATAGGCATTGCATTAACCATGCTTGCATTTTAATGCATTGTATTTTTAGTGCTTACATTTTTATGGGCTGAAATTCAACATGGTTGAATATTTAAGCTGTGAATATTTCAATTAAAAACATTTCAAACACCTTTTCATTATTAAAAATTCAATAATCCATATTCACCTTTCATATTTCACTTCCACAATATTCAAAGTGTTTAAAAATACAACCAATAATATTCAACAGGCAATTTTCGGTCCATTTTATTTCGCTTTGCAAATTCGCTTCCACAAATTCAGTGGTTCAAATTCGACAGTAAATTCAACATTGACGTCCAGGAACTGCAGGAAAAGCAGTAGATTGCCGAGCATACTCTCCATCTGCTGTTAGTCGACCTCACCAGCAGGAGGTGCAAAAGTGCTTGTTGTTGACGAAGACATTCATTCATAAAATGTATTCTACATGTCATCAGCTTTCTCTACCATGAACAGGATTATAATCGGTTTCCCTCAATACCTCATACTCAAGGATTTCCCTTCCGTTGATAGTGATATGAAAGACCAATCTTGCACCTTATTAGGGAAGTAGGCTGTAGGCTATTATATAGGCTACAGGCAAGAAGATGGACTCATAATATGAATTTAACGCGCAAAGTTTCATGCTGAGCGTTTTGTGATATACTGGCATAAAATCAACACATACATATTGCATTAGCTTAAACTGTCACAGCACTTGCATATTGTCCTCCTATTGTTAGTTTAACTGTAAATCGCTTTGGATAAAAGCTTCTGCTAAATGACTAAATGTAAAAATTGGCTTGACATTGGACATTCGCACATTTAGGGACCGTCTCTAAAGTTGCATACAACATTGGCATACACGTTTCTAACTTCAATAGCAAACTTAAATTTATTTGAATACATATCAAAATTCCAAAGGGTGCGCATTATGCCTGACACTAAATGAACACTTTACAGTTGGTTTTATGACTGTAAGTCGTTCTATTCAAATGCTATCGGAGTTAGAAACGTGTATACCAAAGTCGTATACACTTTAGAGACGGCCCCTAAATGTGCGAATGTCCAACATCAAGCCATCTGTATGCCAATCTATCACTGGGAAACGCTCAGCATTAAGCTTTGCGCGTTATTCTGAGTCCATCTGCTTGCCTGCGAGTTTGGTCTTTTACATCACTGTAGTCCATTAAGCTACGTAAGCGTTTTATATGTCCAGCAGGGGAATCCTTAAGTATTGAGGGAAACCCTAATAGCCTGCATGCAGCACATCCAGTGGCGGATTTAGCAAATCGGGGGCCCAAGGCGAAGGTAGGCTATGGGCCCCTCCACATCCAATCTTTAAAAGAGAACGAAAAAATATGTAGGCCTACAGACTGAATGGTGGATAGGCAGGTAAAGCTAATCTACGGGGAAGTAAAGGTTAGAGAGGAGAAAAAAAAACATCCCCTTTAAACCCTGCATACACTTCTTTACTCCTAAACAGAAACATGTTACAATGTTTACATGGTACAATTTCTGGTAAGCTATGTTTTCTTTTCTTTTTTTTTCTTTCTTTTTTTTTTTTTTTGCTTGACAAATTTCACCATTTCGATTCAATTCTTGTGATTTGATTCAATATTGACTCATTTGGATAAATATTAGGTAAAGTTTCACAAGATATGCATTACTTTTTCTCAAGAAAAATAGCCCTATCAGATGGTATAATTTAAGGTTAAAATAAGTAATATAGTACACATATTTAGCCAAATACTCTCTATAGCTCTTTTGTTTCTAGCCAATTAAATGGCTTTCCTGAGGTAAATGTTATGTGACGATTGTTCTCCAGCTGTTTTACCTCTTTCCGCGGTTAAAAAACACTTATTGATCGATATTATGAATGAGGAATATACATTTCGGTAAGTTATACTTTATCTTTACTGTATCGCTATAGGAATGTCACATTAAAACGACAAAACGGTATTTATTGTTTGAATTTCGTAATAGAATTGACAGAATCTGAGAGAGCTGAGATTTTTTTCAATATCATGATTCATAAGTAACGTTAAACTGCTCAGTTTTGTCTGTCGATCTCCGTGTCCTCTGCACGATTTTTCTGTGCGTTGGACGTTGTTGTTCCTGATCTGTATCTTACAGTAGCCGTAAAAAAGTTTGTCATCTTTGGCAGCGTTCCCAAATACTTATCAGCGTCTTTTCACTTATTTCTTTTATTTGAGCCGCTTGGGTAACTTCGAAACTTTACATTTTCGCGTTTAGACTCGTCTTGCTCAGTTTGTGTATTTCCCAGTCCTCCTGTTACTGCGTGTTGTTTATCTTTTGCGCCGCGCACCTTTACAGACTTTTTGCTTTCCTCCCGCTTCCTCCTTTTTTCAGCACCGCTTGGGTAGCTAGCTTCGCATCATTTTTACTCTGTCACTCACTTCTTTTTCTCCGTCAGTTTTTTGGCACAGCCTTGTCACTTTCGCAGATGCGCAGTAAGTGAGATAATGGAATAGTCCAATGTAGTGAGGCGGGGGGGGGCCCCCTCCTGCGACACTAATGATTTGATAACATTTTTCGCAAATGATGTTTTAGAAATATATAATTTTTTTTTTTTTTTTTTTATTAAGCATTTAATAGGGCATTTTGGGGGCCCCAAGGTAGCTCGGGGCCCAAGGCAATTGCCGACCTTTGCCTAATGGTAAAGTCCGCCCCTGAGCACATCGCCACAATATAAAGTTAAGGCAACTAAACAACCAAGAGAAATATATGTCAACCTCAAAAATGTAACATTGGATCTGTATATCCGCATCGGGGAATAACATTATAATCTCGTTCACGGTAGAGAAAGATGCATGTAGGCTACACAGGTAAAGTAACCGTGAAGACACTGAATTTAACATAAAACAGCCGTCATAATAATCACAAATACACTTACATTGCTGTAAATGAGTTTTATGAATGAATGACTTGTTCTAACTGTTGCTGGTCTTCAACACGCGCTTTTGCACCATCTGCTGGTGAGGTCGACTAACAGCAGATGGAGAGTATGCTCGGCAATCTACTGCTTTTCCTGCAGTTCCTGGACGTCAATGTTGAATTTACTGTCGAATTTGAACCACTGAATTTGTGGAAGCGAATTTGCAAAGCGAAATAAAATGGACCGAAAATTTCCTGTTGAATATTATTGGTTGTATTTTTAAACAGTTTGAATATTGTGGAAGTGAAATATGAAAGGTGAATATGGATTATTGAATTTTTAATAATGAAAAGGTGTTTGAAATGTTTTTAATTGAAATATTCACAGCTTAAATATTCAACCATGTTGAATTTCAGCCCATAAAAATGTAAGCACTAAAAATACAATGCATTAAAATGCAAGCATGGTTAATGCAATGCCTTTTTTTTTTCAAGTAGTGCAATTCAACAGGCTTTTTATTTCAAAAACATTTGACATTATTCTACTTCCATAGGTTTGGCTCTGCAACCAATGCAGACCTCAGAAGACCCCTATCCAAGAACTGTACTCATTCAGAGTGAGTAAAAGTCCAGTGGATGCTGCACACTTGAGGGGAGATCCCCTGATATGATTGTAAAGCGCTTTGGGTGTACAGTAGTACATATGAAAGCGCTATATAAATGCCTCATTCTATTCTATTCTAAAAGGGCCGGCAAAATTACTTTGGACCCATCACACCCAGGCCACTTCCTCATTGAACTGTTGTCGTCTGGCCGGTGCTACATAGCACTGAGCACCAGCCAGGCACAAGAAAAGTTTCTTTCCTCAGGCCATTTACCTCATGAACAGTTAAATGCTCCCACTGGGCAATAAACTGCAATGCACAACACCATTTATACTCATATTTATTTAGCATACCATACCTCTTATTCACATTCCCTTGCATTGCAAATAACATACCTGCACATATGTGACCCTGGACCACAAAACCAGTCTTATGGGTAATTTCTTTTAAATTGAGATTTATACATCATCTGAAAGCTGAATACATAATCTTTCCATTGATGTATGGTTTGTTAGGATAGGACAATATTTGGCCGAGATACAACTATTTGAAAATCTGGAATCTGAGGGTACAGAAAAATCGAAATATTGAGAAAATCGCCTTTAAAGTTGTCCATTTCTATTGGCGATAGTGCTGCATCCATTCACAAAAATAAATGTTTTATATATTTAAGGTGGGAAATTTACTAAATATCTTCATGGAACATGATCTTTACTTAATATCCTAATGATTTTTGGCATAAAAGAAAAATCTATAATTTTGACCCATACAATGTTTTGTTGGCTATTGCCACAAATATACCCGTGCAACATAAGACTGGTTTTGTGATCCAGGGTCACAGATATGGTCTATTTTGTATTTTGTGCATTTTTATATATTTATTTTATTCACTTATTTTAATTTAATTATCTGTCTTGTCGCTGTCATTCTAATTTGACAATCACACTAAGCCATATCGTGATTTTAGTTTTTATTTCAAATCATCGTGTAGCCCTAATTGTCAATTCTGACATTACAAAATCACATTGTTTATATTTATAGACGTTAAGATTCTGTGGGAATGAGATAAAAGCAAAAACCTCTGGAGCAGGGATGATGTCCTCTGCCTTTGTGCTTTACAAGTAGGTTAGAATGGTTGACCCACAACTGTAAAGGGTCCACAAATGTGAAACCCTTGGTTAATATTTGGAAAACAAGCATTGGGATAAAAAATCCACCAGTGTAGACTACTGGAAAATATTTCTTGGTAGGACTGTTCCACATCCAACAATTTTAGCAAACATCCCAGTATGATATAACAGAAGGAAAACATATTTAGACTTAAAACATATTTTAAAGACTTGAAAAGTATTTTAAATAAAGAAAATTGCTTTCACATTTCACATGATTAAGATTGATGTTAATTCTCACTTAACTGTTTTTTTTTTTTTCATGGTAAAATAAAAAATACTTTTTCATTTTCAGAATTCACAATTTATGTATACAGTGCAACAGCAAAACTTTTTTTTTAAATAATTTTTTATTTTTATAAATACAAATAACTACAAGTCAAGCTGCAATACCAAACAGGACAACATGCAGATGCCAACAGACCACTATACCAGCCGTTTCAACCTTACTGCATACAGCTACAGATCCATTCAGAACACAGCAGAACATACCTCAGAGTCTACCTTCGACATCCCTTTATGTGAAATTTAAAGGGGAGCTATTATGCCCATTTATACAATTTTGTTAAAAAACTAAATAAAAGTGAATTTCGTATAATAGCAAATATCTGACATTGACCAGAGAAATAAGGTACACAAATGAGACCGATGACTCAAAATATTTTTTTGCTGATATCCAAGAGAAAAAGGCTGTCTAGGTCTTTCTAAGGTCAATGCGGTATTAAGATTCCAGTTCAATATTCTCGTCTCAGTAGGTTGATGGCGTCTTATCTTACAACCTCAGTCTGCGGTTTTAGCTGGCTCTTAGATTTATGTTCATTTTGTTCAGTCTCTCCCCTGGACAGGGTTGGGTTTATATTCATTGTCCATCCTCATCCTGTGGCCATCTGTAAATCGTTTCTGAGCTTCTGCAGAGCCTCAGGTATAAATCTAATCAGGCCACCCCTCCTGCATTTGAAGATTACATTTGGTCACCCCACCAGCACAAGGGCTTTGTTGTTCCAAGAAGTTCAGAAGAGTATCATTTTGGATTGGATTCCACTGGAGGATTTTTTTGTAATGTATTCAGGCCTCAGGGGTTTCACATCAGTTTCTTTTAGTGAAACTTCTCTGGGAGCAGAAGTCTAAGTCATTGCACTTTTCCGCTGACTTGCATATCATGTCAAGCACTGCTGTTCAATTCACACCAAAGAGCAAATCATGTAAAAAAAGAAAAAAATTAAATAAAAAAAGTGTTCTCATTGTGAATCACATTGCTAAAGCCCCATAACATTTGTGAATATAGCAGGAGAATTAGGTGCATGAATAAAAAAAGTTTCTAGGCAATTTTGTCCATTGGACGATATATCTCTAGCCAAGTCTGTCTTCAAACGACATCCGATATAATTACCTGCAACTTCAGCCGTCCGTATGTATTATTAATGACAAATCTAATATGACTAAAACTGTCAAATTTTTCATGAGGTGAAAAGGTTTCTGAAGTTATGTGATTTCAGCCCTAAAGGAGGCATAAATTTCAGCGAGTCCATTTAGCAAGCGTTTTCTGACTCATTACTCATTTTTAATGAATGAAGTGGGCGCAGTCAATGGATAACCAGTTCCTATTTCATTTTAGACCTCTTTTATTCAAAGGACAGTGAAAAAGTGACAGGATGTTAGTGGGGAACCTGTTTGATAACAGTCATTATTGTTTGCCATAGATATAACACATTTTGCCAAATTATTTGAGTTAAACATACCACTGTCCACTAAAATTCACAAAAAACTCAGCAATACAGACTCAGCCTTCATTCAAGTGTTTCATTCATCATCCATGCATTGAAGACCACACGGAGGTCAGTTCACGCTGGGCAAAGCGCCTCCCCGCACACACCTCTAACTTCCCATAATCGAAGGCGATGACACATCCATTTTCACGCCCCGTCTTCCAGGCTGCTTCTCACCGGCGAGGGTGAAGCTGTGTGTCATGATCATCCAGCTGATAGCTGTGGTCTGTTGACTGCTAGCTGACCTTGAGTCATTGTAACACTCTGTGGAATCCAAACTTCAAACTAGGGCTGTATACCTGTATATATGTAGCAGTCATGATTTTGGACTTTTGGACCTGCCATTACATTACCTAAAGACTGTCAAAGATTGTGTGTTTCTACAAAGTTCTGTCATGAAACTCATTGCTCAGGCTGATAGGTCCTTAAGTCAATCTGCTTGCAAACACATAATTCTCTACAGGGCACAACGTGATGTATCAGTAGCCAATGAGCTCGCTGCTCAACCTTTAAGTACTTAGCATTAACTATAGCAGTTGCAGCTTTCAGAAACCCTCCCTCTTCCCGAGCTCCACCTCTTAAGATCTGCTATGGGTTATTAATGTATGCTATGTTGTACAGCAGCAGCATGTCTTACTTGCTCACAGCAGTGTGGCATAGCAGTAGCAAGTCCTTGCTCCACAGCATTGTCACATTGTCATATCCCATACCATGCCAAACACTCAGAAATACAGTGAACCACAAACTAATGTTCAAAAGTTTGGGGTCAGTAAGATAAAAAAAAAAAGAAAAAAAAGAAAGAATATGTTTGTTCAGATTTCTATTTCAAATGAATACTGTGCTTTTGAAGTTTCTATTTATCAAAGAATCCTAAAAAATAATAATTATTGCATTTCACAAAATTGTTGCTGTTATTACTGTATTTTTGGTCAAGTAAATGCAGCTCTGGTTGAGCATAAGATATTTAAAAAAATCTTACCAAACCAACCCCTACTCTTTACATGTAAAAGGCTTTTAAGCCATTTCAATGCAAAAGCATAAGGATTGTCAAAAGCCCGAGATACATAGAATGTTTTAGCTCTTCCAAAGGCACTGCTGTTGAAACATGCCATTTGTCCTTGACAGCCACAGATGCAGAACTTTGCTAGAGTGTAGAGATTTATTCAATAATAAAATGACAGCCAGTGAAGTAGGACTCAAGGGCACACAGCAATATTACCTTTCAGTAGTTATAAAAGACAAAAGAAGTAAAGTTATTGATTTGAAAGTTTTACGGCAAAAGTCAGATATTAAACGTCAAAAGCATTCTTGATTATTAGCATCATCCTCTTTTAAACCATGTTCAACATGCTCCACTGCTTTTTTAACATTCTCTCACTAGATGGCAACATTACCATGTAACACTTGCTCTCCACAGCAATTAGACAGTATGTTCCAAATCCCTCATTTACCCAGTAATGCTAGCATGTCAGATTTGTGTAAAGATGTATTAAATATATTTTAAACCGCCAGTGATATAATTCATGAATTGCATGAACATGATATTAATGGCAAGGTAGAGGAGTAATGTGGGCAGGCCACTCTCCAACACTTGTCAGTTATTTTACGCACTCTCATTTATTTGTTTATCTGGCTGTGAATGATATTGCACACAGAGGTTTAGAGTGCTCCTCCTCTGCCAGCACATTTGAAAGAGCATATTTCCATGTGGCAAGGAAGCTGATATTTCAAATACCATGGCAACATTTGTGTCATTTTGTGTTGAGCCTAATGAAAATCAGTGTGACACTAATCTGATAAACCAGGGGGATGCAAAATATTTGCTAGTAGTTTTATCAGGGTTCATTACATGATAACTCATTTATATATTTATTTCTTTGTATCTTACAAGAAAGGCAGTGCAAGGAAGTAAACAAAACACAAAAGGTGTTTGGTCTGACATTGTGAGAGATTCTATTGGTTTCATACAAAAGATTCACCGCACTGGCAAATAAAAATCAAGTTCTGTCCGCTTGTCGTTCGACAACCTCTGCTGTTCACTGCATGATAACTGCTTGAAAGAACTGAGATCTGAGAGTACTGCCAGCTCTGCTCTCAGAAACCTGTAACCCATTCCATAACTATTTAACTCTTCTGACTATAGGATAAAAGGCTTCAAATTTCAAACTTCTAAAATCTCATTGCAAACAAGCAAAAATAAATAAGTAAATAATAATAAAAAATTATTCTGTAGCACTAGTGTCGCAAAAAAAAAAAAAAAAAAAAAAACCTGCAAAAATATTGACTGGTTTGAGGGGCGTGCTACCACAGAAACCGAAAATTCTCGGGCCAGCAGCATGTGTCCAAATTTCAATCTTAACCGTTCTATTTCATCAGAAACGATCTGAAAGCAGGGCTTTAAGTGTAAAATACCGAACTTGTCCTTTACAGAAAAATATATTCTTATTTTATAATATTCACATTATAAAAAATTATACAAATATATACATTTTTTATTGGGAACATTGATATTTTCTATTCAGTAAACATGCTGAGAAATGTGAAACATTAAGGTCAAATCCTTATAAGACCGCTACATTTGATCTAAAAAAGTCAGCATTGGTGTCCTATACAGAAAAAATTAAATAAAAATTGAAATATATTTTAAAGTGTCAAAAATAACTTTTTAAGTTTAAAATAAATTTTAAAGTTAAAGTCAAAAATATATGTGGCATATATTCCAAATACATTGAAATATATTTGCATTGTTGTTCACTTATATTTATCATTTTGAAATATATTCTGAAATATAACAAAAATATATGATGTTAAGTGTGAAATATATTCACATTTATAACATGTAATGTAAAATATATGACAAAATATATGGTCATAAAATGTTTAGCTTGCTAAAGAAGGGTCGAAAATGTATTTTGATCATAGTAATTCCTCTACCTTTTCCCCTATACACAACAGTAGGCTACCATATTTCACTACTGTATTATGACACACAGCTATAATAAATACTGTACTTACATTTAAATGACTGCAATGTAAAATGACAGATAGTTGCTTTCCTAGGACTATTAGGCCATATTAGGTGGCACGTACCTAACACTAAGTGCAATTATTAGATTTATTGTTGTTTTATTGACATCTTTCCTGAAGTCATTTAAATATTTAAAATATGCACAATATTTATGATGCAAGTATAACAGTGACACTCCAACAGTGAAGTGCACTTAAACAATAGATAGAACTCAGTGTCTAACACTGCATACACACAATATTAAATAACTGTATTCAATTCTGTAAAAATAGGGGAAAAAACTCTGCATTCTGTGTGTTATTTCCTACATAAAACTGTCATTTTAGGCCAAAAAAGTCAGTAAAGGGGCAGCCATGGCCTACTGGTTAGGGCTTTGGGCTTGTAACCAAAGGGTTGCCGGTTCAATCCCCGACCAGTAGGAAAAATGTGGCCGGGGGAAATGGTAGAGCACTGCTCTCCCATGCCCACATCCACGGCTGAAGTGAAATCTAAAAAATAAATTGTAAATGTGTTGTTTGTTTGTGAAAATGTTAACTTTTTAAATTTCTAAATATATTTCAAATGAAACAATTTGCAAAAGTTAAAACATATATGAACATATATGTAAACATATATGTATTTACATATATTTAACAAAAATATATTTATTGGGCCAATTTCAAATATTTACATATATTCCAAAAATATATTTTGAAAATATATTTCAAATATATTTCTTTCGTGTATATGGGGTCAATAGGCATTAGGTGTGTTGTGTGACTTTGGCATGCTGGGAAGTTCAAATTGTAAATAGCTTTCTAAACCTGTTGCTATAACACATTATAACACTATAACACAGAGTGGTTTAGCCCATATTTAGTGAAGTAGGTATTATTTACAGCAATTGTAGCAATTTTGCTATACAGTAGGTCTTTGAGGATTACGTTGGCAATTGCAAAAAGTATTTTGCAATAAAAAATACACACTTTACCTTAAAGACAAATGGAACTGGGTTGCTCATTAACTCAAATATCATGTAATCACTGTTTTACAAATCTCCAACCACAAACTATAGGTCTCAAACAAATACAGCTATATAGTTGAAAAAACAAACAAACATGGAGATGGTTTAGATTTGAGTTTACATGGAGTAAGCAACAGTTCAGTAGAAAGCAAGTCATGCAATGGTAATCCGCATAGTCTAGCACGCACATCCCAGCACTTCTTTCAAGTCAAGTGTTTTCCAGTGGCCGAGCAGATAGTGTACCAGGCAGGACTATCTGCCAGAATAGATAAAAAAATTACCCTTGCTGTCAAAACAAAACCTTATGTTCAGTCTTTTCATCTGCTTTTGTAACAATTTCATGGTGATTGCACAAAACAAATGCTTTCAAATAATGACACAGCATTCCGTGTTATTTTTTATTTTTAGGACATCAGAAATGTAATTTAGCACATACTTTACGTTCAAAATATTTTGTTCTGAATCAAATAGGTTCACTGGACAATTTTATATTTCTTTTGCTTTCCCATTTCACTTCCCAACAAAGACAGGAAGGTCTTTTACTAATGTAACATAAAACCAACCAAATTAATTATTATTCAGCATAGTTTATCGGCATTCTTCATCAACATAACACAATCATTTACATAAGCTATACTGTATGTCAAGCTATTCTGAATTGCTCATCAGAATCTACTCATTCACTCTAAAAAATACAGGTTCTTTATTTGCATTGATGTATCCATGAAGAACCTTTAACATCCATTAAATCTTTCCATTCCCCAAAAGGTTATTTATAGTGGAAAAAGGTTTAGATTATTACTATATATTTCTTCACAGAGATCAGTCTTTTAAGAACTGTTCAATGAAAGGTTATTTTGTAACCAAAAATGGTTCTTCTATGGCATCGCTCTGAAAGCCCCTTTTGGAACCTTTATTTTAAAGAGCATTCATCTTTGCGATAACCTCAGTGGATGTACTTATGTGTCCGAACGGCCACACCCTTCCATAGTCTACCAAGCAAGTCTAGAGGGTTCTAGTCTTGCGTAGCCAGACCATAGAGCCAGAGCTTCAGACTGATGGCAGAAGGTCTGGACTCCATAGCAGCTTTCATTTGCCAAGGACCACCCATAGGCCGTCTGACTGACATGTAAAGCAACCATCCCAGTTTGTTTTATTTTTGTCTTGTTTAGGGGAGTGAAAATGTAACGTAGATGTAATAACAATCCGGTGTGTAAAACTCTTGGATGTATTTTAAAGAGTCTATGAACCAAACTTTACATACTTCACATACTTGTTTAGTTGATCCTGATAAGCGCTCATTGTCACAGTTGTAAACATGACAGCTTTCTTCTTCCACGAGAGGGTTTGGCATCACAGCATCTTTGTTTCTAGGTTGACCGTTTAAGAATGCAGTAAACATGTCTCCTGGACATCCTGTAGAATTCAACCAATCAGATGATGACTTAAAAACTCCTGAAGTGTTTCAAATTTTGTTTGCGTCGGAAATCTTAAAAATGCTGCCTTCGGATGATGCATTGCAAGTTAAGAAGGCATCAAGGCACGTCAGAATCCAATGTTAGCTTCACTTCCTGTCTCCTGAGATACCTTCATCTTAACGATTTTTGAAGGCAGTATAAATGTATCCTTCTCTTCTTTTATAAAGTTAAATGCCTTGGGTGGTTTCTTGAATGTGTTGTAGCATGCTGAATACAGTATATTTGTCTTTCCTAGCATACATTTATGACTAATTTGAAGCAATTCCACAGGCTGTTTCTGAATGACTTCAATTAAAAGGTAATTACCGTAAAACTTCAAATAATAGCCCGGGCTTTTATTTTCCCAAATCGCAGAACTACACCGGCTTGATTTGAGACAGGCGTCTATATGAGACAGGCCTTTAATTAGTGTTGAGATGTTGTTCATTGAGTGTAGGCCTAGAGATAACGATCCAAATAACATAGGCTGATAGATGGAAAGCATGACAGTAGGAGGTTACCAAATCTGTGTTTGTGTTTAACAAATCAGTTAATGTAAGAATTAGCCT